>NC_133396.1:44070000-44365000 GCF_047511655.1 Castor canadensis | reverse complement strand
TGCAATCCTCCTGATCTCTGCCTCCTGAGTAGCCGGGATTACAGACGTGAGCGCCGGCGCCCAGCAGGTCTCACATTTTTGCCCAGGCTGACCTAGGCTGCTATTCTCCACATAGCTGGATCACCAAGTCTGGTTTTTTGGTTGAGGTGGTGATTTGCTAACCTTGTTTTGCCTTGGCTGGCCTTGAACTGTAATCCTGCCAACTTCTGCCTCCTGTATAGCTGGGATTACAGATGTATTTTACCACCATACCCAGCCTGTCTTTATTTAAAAGTAATCCTTTAGTAAGTAGTTCTTTTAGCAAATTCTTAGAAGCAACAAACTTTATTCATCTTTGTATATCTGAAAACAATCTCATTTCACCCTTCAGTTTTTAGGTTTTTTTAAGACAGGGCATTGTTACATACCCCAGGATGACCTGGAACTCACAATCCTCTGACCTCACCCTCCCAAATGATGGGACCCACAAGTGTGCCACCACACGTGGCTTTCATCGTTCCTTTTTTTTTTTTTTTTTTGTGATACTGGGGTTTTATGTTTGCAAAGCCAGGCTTTGTGTTTGCAAAGCAGGTGCTCTACCACTTGAGCCACACCTCCAGTCCATTTTGCTCCGGTTATTTTGGAAGATGGGGTCTTGCAAAATATTTGCCCAGGCTGCCTTTGAACCTCAATCCTCTCAAGTAGCTAGGGACGTCAGCCAGGCTGGTTTCAAACCTTGATCCTCCTGATCGCTGTCTTTTGAGTAGTGAGGATTATAGGGGTGAGCCACCAGTGCCCGGCTTATTCTCTGTTTCTGATGTTCTGTTTCCTTATCTCTTTACCATATCCTGAATGATTTCCTCATACTCCTTTGAATTCTTTAATTCACTTGATAACAGGATCTAAGTAACTGTTTAATCTCTCTATGAAAGTTTAAGAAACCTAAATGTGTAAATGTTTTTTATGTTTAGACTTCCTATTCTGTTTTTTTTCAAACCCACATTCTCCTCCATCATATCTCATTATTAGCATATGAATTCAATTTCTTCCTTTGTGGATTTGATCATTTTAAATGGTGATTTTATTTTATTTTGTTCTGCAGTGCTAGGTACCTAACACAGGAATCTGTGCATGCTAGGCAAGTGAACTATCACTCAGTTCCATTCCTAGCCCTAAACTGTTTATCTATTTATCTATCTACTTATATTATTATTATATTATTTTGGTGGTGCTAGAGGTTGAATTCAGGGCCTTGCACTTGGCATTGTACCACTTGAGCCAGACCCTCAGTTATTTTTGCTTTAGTTATTTTCCAAATAAGGTCTTATGTTTTTGCCTGGACAAACTTGGACCACAATCCTCTGTTTTACACCTCTCTCATAGCTGGGGTGACAGGCACACTCTACCACACTTGGCTTATAAACTGAGATGACGTCTCACAAACTATTTCCCCTACCTCTGGACTGGCCACCATAATTCTTCCAAAGGTCCCAAGTACCTGGGATTACTGGTATGAGCCACAGTGCCTGGCTATAAACATTTCTTTTAAATTAGCCTTCATGTTTTGTGACTCAAAACATTTTTTTCAGATTGTCCTTTAATATTTCATTCCTGGGTTATAAATTCTCTCATTCACTGCACCTGCCATTTCTCTATCATGGCATTTGCTTCTTTATTGATTCATTTCTCTAGGGAACTGGGTCTTGCTCGTTCTCTAGGTTTTGGATGAATTTCTAATGGGGCCTATTTTGTCTTTCTTTATGAAAATACTTTATGCATTTCACCACTTCTGAATAGTTTTTACTAAATTTTTGAGATTTCTCAGCAAGTCTAGTGTGTACTCACATGCTAATTCTGCCTGTGGTGGGATTGGAGGCCTTATTTTCTTCCCACAAACTGCAGGCGAATACCTAGCTCTCTTGCCATGTTCCACTGCCCTGTGGCGTAGTTTTTCTAGAACTTGGTTTACCTACAAGACAGGCCTTTTGTTCTTGGCTTTCAGCAGGAGACCTGGTTCCAGCTCATGGGCTTAAGGCTACATTTCCCATTCCCAGAGGGGCATTGAATTCCTGATTTTGATACCCTGTGAGACGCTGGGCTTCAGCTTGTGATAAGTGAGACCTGAGCATAGTCTGTGACTGCTGATCAGAGAGCTACCAAGAGTTTTAGGTAAACTTCTGATTTGAAATCTAACATACTTATAAAAAGTCTACAACTCTGGGATGACAGAAAATGGCTCAAGTGGTAGAGCACTTGCTTAGCAAGTATGAGGCCCTGAGTTCAAACCTCCAGTATTGCCCCCCAAAAAATTGCCATTAATGAAAAGTGCACAAATCATAAGCAAATAATCTGACAAAGTTTTATAAAGTAGACACATTTGGACAATTACCACACAGATGAAGTTATAGACCATCACTGGCAGCTCCCTCCCTCAACGCTCCTCAGGACCCTTCCATCACTGCTGTCCACCTAAAGGTAACTGTGATTCCAATTTCCATCAGCAGAGATTCATTTCATCCATTTTGTACTTCATATACACAGAGGTGTACCGCACATGCCTCAGTAGTTGCCTTCTTTCTCTGGTCATTACGTTTGTGAGCTTTACCTATTGTCATTGCATGGAGCTGGAGATTGTTTAGTCTTATCACTGTATAGTAGTCTTCCTATGAAAGTCTGTTCTAGTGTTGCCTATCACGTAGGCATTTCCCCTCTGTGGAGCTACTGCAGATAGCATTGCTATGAACATCCTTGTACATGGTTTTGGTTAACAGATATGGATATGCCTTATTTTGGGAACATACCCAGGAATGGAATTATTAAAAGTGATAAATACGTTCAATTGCAGCAGACACTGTCAAAGGAATTTTTAACATTTACCAATTTACATTTCCTCCCACAGTTGTGGAGCAGTTTTGATGTCAAAGGTCACATATCAGAGGATTCAGAACCAGGCAAGATCTTGGCCCTTTGTGCTGGGTTGAGAATAGTTACTGTTCCTTTTCAAGATAAATGAACCAAGATTGATGTGAGAATCCCTAGTATGTGTGTGTGTGTGTGTGTGTGTGTGTGTGTGTGTGTTACTGGGGCTTGAACTCAGGGCCTACACCCTAAGCCATTCCACCAACCCTTTTTGTGAAGGGTTTTTTTTTTTTTTTTTTTTTTGAGATAAATAGGGTTTCTCAAGCTATTTGCCCAGGCTGGCTTTGAATCATGATCCTCCTGATCTCTGCCTCCTGAGTAGCTAGGATTACAGGCATGAGCCACAGGCACCCTGCCTTTTTTTTTTTTTTTTTTTTTGACAGTACTGGAGATTGAACCCAGGGCTTGCTAGACAAGCCCTATACCACTTGAGTCACATGTTCAGCCTTTTTGCTTTTAGTTCATTTTTCAAATAGGGTCTTGTGCTTTTGTCCTGGTCAGTCTCCAGCCTTGATCCTCTAACCTCTCCCTCCCATGTAGCTGGGATAACAGGTGTGTGCCATCATGCCTATCTTTTTATGTATCTTTTATATGTCACAATTAGAACCACAAAGTATATATCAAAATCTCTACAGGTTTATTAAACTTTTACCATGTGTCAGGCACTGTTGTAAGAGGCCATCTCATTCTCATTACATCCGTATATAAGAGTCATACGTTGTCACATATGAATAATTGGAGCACATGAAATTTGCTCAACTCCACTTTTCATTCTGAAATGAATCTTTGTATCAGTGGACAAAAACAGGTGAGCAGTCACCTTGAAGAATATGTCCCCAAAAGTCTTGTTTCTGTCAGGGGTGTTGTGTGTCATACTGACTCAGTGTTGGCACCTCAGTAATGTTGATTGAACAGAACTCTAGAAAAACTCGCAATTATGGTGTGAAACAGGCACCCTGTTGGCAGGGCTCCTGATCTCTCATGTTTGACCACCAGGGGGCACTCATCTGTTCCCAGAGTGCCCTCATTCCCAGTCCACTCCTGAAAGCAACTTCCTTTCCAGGGAAGGAAGGGACTCCAGTAGGAAACTCTGAATGTAGAAAGAAGATACATTAGAATTAAAATTTTTCGGAGTGTGATCCACAGGCCACCAAATCATAATCACCTAGAGTGTGTGATTAAAACACAGACTCTGGCTTGTTCACGCCACACATAGGGAATCAGACTTTCTGGAGAAAGGGCCTGAGAACTGTAAGTTAAACAAAGCCAATAGGTGGGTCCCCCTAACCCCCACCCACGCAAATGGTGCTGTATTCAAGCCACCTTGTACAACATTGAATTTTGTTCATGTTAACTGTGTGACCTCCAGCAATTCAATTAATCTACAGTTCAAAACTGTCATATGGAGGGACATAAGAACACACCCAGGTCTTGGAGCTGCCGTGAGTAATAAATGAATCAATGAACGTAAATTGCTTAGAATGGTGCATCTTACCACTTAGACCTCTAAGACTTCATTATTATTGAATAATCTGATGAGGTTTTGCAGAGTAGACACACTTATACAACTGCCACACAGAGGGAGGGTGGGGAAGGGGCAAGAGCGTGGTGAATGGGAAGTGGGAGAAGTTTGACAAGTGATCCTTGTTTTCGTAGATAGATGTGTTTACCCTGATTTGAAGGTCACACACTAAGGCGAGCTCAGGGAGGACAGAAACCTCCCGTGGAGCAGAAGGGCAAAAGCTTGATTGATCTTGATTTTCAGTACGAATACAGACTGTGAAAGCGGGGCTTCATGATCCTTCTGACCTTTTGGGTTTTAAGCAGGAGGTGAAAAAAAAAAGAAAAGAAAAGAAAAAAAAATGAAGGTCATACAATGTATACATATATCAAAGCATCACCGTAAATAGGTACAATTTTTATGTATCAGTTAAAACGTTAGAAAGAAATATATAAACCAACAAACAACAAAAAAGGAATTTTATCTATTTGGTTCCAAGATAGGCTGTGTTACTCTCACCAGCTATGTGACCTTGTTAAGTCATGTTATTCCCCCGGGCCTCAGTTTCTATATACATAAAAAGAAGGAGTGAAGCTGGGCACCAGTGGTTCATGCCTGTAATCCTAGCTATTCAGAAGGCAGAGATCAGGAGGATCATGGTTTGAAGCTAGCCCAGGCAAATAGTTTACAGACCCTATCTTAAAAAAACCCAACACAAGAAAGGACTGATGGGTTGGCTCAAGTGGTAGAGCACCTGCCTAGCAAGTGTGAGATCCTGAGTTCAAACCCCAGTAGTGCCAAAAAAAAAAAAGAAGAAGAAGAGCGGGACTGATTTTGTGAGCTCCCTTCCAGTGCTGAGTTTTTGTGAAAACTTCAGAGCATTTTAAGAATCTTCCTGAACACACACACACACAAAACCTCCTTTCCTCCATGTTCCTATAGCCCCAGGTGGTACGACAATCACATCGCTTACTTTCTTTGAGGAGGGCAGTCCTTCTTCACCACAGCATCTCAGAGGCAACTCAATGCTCACCACAAGGTTCTTGTGCAATAAATGTCACTTATACTGGAGAAAGTAGAAACATAAAGTGTGATACAAATGTGAGGAATGGAGATGATTTTATTTCTAGTGGGTCTTTAAGAGAATGGCAGTTGGGAGAGGAAGGAGGTTAGGCCAGGATGGCTGAAGGTGGCCTGAGCCTGAGGAGGGCCTTGTGAAGCAGTGGGTGGACAGGGAGCTGGGTGACAGGGAAGAAAGGAAGAGGCTGGAGTGAGAGTTTCTCACCCGGTTCACCTGGTAGGCTCCTCCCTCATTTAGCCTTCTTTTCATTGTTGCTCTATATTCTGAGAGAAGCAGAAATGGGCTCAGTGTCCAGCCCAGTAACCTGCACATGGTAGGCTTCAGATACCTCAAAGAACTGACCTTTAGCTAAAAATCATGATTATAGTATGAGACAATCGTAGTATGCATGAGCTAGAAGAAAATGAGCTGGTCTCTCATTTTTACAATGAAGTAGAAAACTGTGAGGCAGAAAGGTGGAGTCCCTTCTTGTCACAATGACCATGGGATAGTGGCAGATAGGAGATGTGGGTCTGCCAACGTCCAGCTCTGGGCCCGCCAACGTCCAGCTCTGGGCCCTGCCTTGGACCCTGCTTCCTCCAACACTTTGAACAGCAAACGCACACAGGTGACAGTGTTTCTAAACATATGCCTGTGTCTTTGCTGGTCTTTGAGTCTGTCCAGCTCTGCAGCTAGCTACTTCCTGCATGACTCTGTGTGGATGTCCCCACCCAGTTCAAATGCAGACAGCTGAAACTGAGCTCCTTACCTTTGTCCCAGGCCTTCTTCTTCCATTTTGTTTCAGCAAGTGGTGCTGCTGTTTATCACTACATTGTTCAGATGAGAAACTTGGGCGCCATCCTCAACTTGTACTTCTCTCTCATCCCCCCTCATCACTGCCAGTGCCAGCACCCCGCCTCTGGCTGTCTCCCCATTTTATCCTGGCACCAGTTGAGGCTTCTTTAGCCCAGTGGCTCATCACTACCAGGCACCCAACTACAATGGATTCCAAACCAGTCTCACCATTCTCTCCCCAGTCTCCAGCAGCCCAAAGTGTCACCTGCAGGCTATTTGTAGAACACAAACCTGGTTCTAGGTTCAAGGTTCTAAGTCCCTGTGTTTCGGGCTAAGTGAATGAAGAGGAACAAGACAGTCATGGACCATGAGTTGCCCAGAGCAAGGGTGATACGGCTGAGCCAATGGCTAATCAGAGTGCATCATTGGTGAGCGCTGTGGCCGGCAAGCACAGAGTGCAGCATGAGCCGTGGGAGAGCGAGCTACTGAATGTGAGTGCGGAACGAGTTCATGTGTGTACATGGATGCTCCTAGTCCTGTGTGATCTCAGTGTCTGCCTATCCCTGTCTGGACACTGGATTCAGCTGGGAGTGACAGATAAAGAGAGCAGTGGTTTAAACAACATGGAAGTTTATTTCTATTGACTTAAGGTCCAGACCTAAGTGGCCCAGGATTGGGGTGTGTGTGTGTGTGTGTGTGTGTGTGTTTAAACAATTGCAAATTCTTTGACACTCCTCCTATTGGGAAGTCAGGGTCTATGTCCTTTCTCCTTGGTGTGCTTCTGACTGCTTTGACCAATAGAAAAGATCAAGTAGCATAGACAGAAGTGGTGCCCAGTGACTTCTGAAGCATAATTGCAAAAGGGCTTAGGGTGTCTGTCTTGATTGTTGGAGCAGTGGCTCTCAGTGCCCTGAGCTGCCAAGTAAGACGTTCAGCACTCTTGAGGCCATGATGCTGGAGAGGCCACCTGGGAGGTGTTTTGGTTGACAGTTCCAGCTGGGCATTTCAGCTGTACTTGCCAAGGAGCCAGACATGTGAGTGAAGCCACTTAGTCTTCCCATGAACCAGTGGAACATCACCAGGTGACCTCAATCACTGAAAAAGGAATAAAAAAGTTGTCTAGATGAGCCCTGTCTGGAAGTTACACAAACCATGACTATGTATCTGCATTGACCAAAGTGTAGTCACATGGCCACAACTAGTTGAAAAGAAGCTTGGGAAATGAGGACTTTATTCTGGGTGGACATTGCTCAGCCATAAATAAAAGGCTCTATTGCTATAGAAGAAAAGGAGGCTGGCTGAGTGACTCAAGTGGTAGAGTGTCTGCTAACAAGCATGAGACCCTGAGTTCAAGCCCAGTACCACGAAAGGAAGGAAGGAAGGAAGGAAGGAAGAAAAGGGGAATCTTATATTTGTCAGTGATGTGTGTGTGTGTGTGTGTGTGTGTGTGTGTGTGTGTGTGTGTGTGTTAAGGGAGCATTCGGGCAGTAGCTAGACCTAAACTTGCTACTTCTGGTCCTAGAAATGACTCCTCACCACAGTACTGTCACCTGTTCTACCTGACACCTACTTCCTGGTACCCACAGTCACTTCTGAGTGGATGAGAGAGATTAAGGCAGTAATTTCTCAGCATCAGAAATACAGGAAGGTGGTTCCATCCTGGACCCTTGGACAACACTTCTGAGGCTGGCCTGGGGAACCTGAGTGACACTGGTGTTTGTGGTGCACCTGGTCAGCATGGCTTAGTGGTTGTGTGATCTTGTGTCAGGTGTTTTTGCTTACTGAGGATCAGTTTTGTCAGATATGAAATGAGGACAATGAGAAGTGCCTCTTAGGATATTTATGAGCATTACATGAGATAATTCAGGGAAAGCAATTGTTACAGGGCCTGATCCATAACCAGTGCTTGAGTAAAGCACTTGACACGCGTGATGATGATGTGCTGATGAGAACTAAATCCTGCAGGGCTTTGACGTTCCACTCCCACGGAAAGGGAGAAGTAATCATCGTAATTCATATATGATTGTTGTCATGATTTTTTGAGCTCTTATTTATTTATTTTTTTGCAGTGCTGGAGATCAAACCTACAACAAGTGCTCTTCTACCAAGCTACATTCCCAGTCATTATTTATTTATGGCAGAACTGGAGTTTGAACTCAGGGTTTCACACTTACATAGCAGGTGCTTGAGCCATAACTCCAGTCCATTTTGCTCTGATTATTTTGGAGATAGGGTCTTGTGAATTATTTGCCTGGGCTGGGCTGGCCTCAAACCTCAATACTCTTGATCTCAGCCTCCCAAGTAGCTAGGATTACAGGTGTGAGCCACCAGCGCCCCACCCAGCTATTATTCTTTGAGGCAGGATCTTACTATGCAGTTCAGGCCAGCCTTGAACTCACTATGTAACCCAGCCTGCCCTTGAACTTGAGTCTCCTGAGTGCTAGGATTATAGGTTTGTGCCACCATGTAATCCAGTGGCCACATTTTTTTTTTCTTACTGGTATTTTAACACCTGCTCTCTACCACTGTCTCCTTTTTAAGGAGCTCAGTTGCCCTCAGAGGATGAGGCCTCAGAAATAAAGTTGCTTTCTGATTGAGCATTCAGGGGACCGGAGAGTCTTCCTAGCATAGACTTGGAGGAAAATATGGTAAGTGAAAGTTGGGTGGAGTAGGGGTCAGCGGAGTGGGGACTAAAGGAACTAGGCTGATGACAAAAGAGGCAGACGGGAAGCAATGACTGTGTAGGTGGCCATGAGTCCCAGCTAGAGGGACCCTACCATGTTTCTGGGGCCAGAGCTTGGGGGAGCAGATAGGGAACAGCAGTGTGATGAGGCTGGGCAGGAGGGAATTTGGCCCCCTAAAGTCTTGGTACCTCACACCTGGTATGGATGGAGCACAGAAAGTCACCAGGATGTCTTAGAGTAACCCATGAGTGGGTCAGTAACCAGATGGAAAGAAGATGGCCCAGTGATAAAGATGAGGGGCAGATGGCCTATACACTTGCCTTAGCAACATTTTGACAAAATCTTCCTGTAGACAGAGGGGGAGCCTAAAGCTGACCGGGATTAACTTGAGTTATACAAAAGTTAATGTCTATCCCCTGTGGCCTGCACTTGAGGACAGAGATATTCCTGCTACACTTGTGTCAGGTACTGCATGATTGCTGACAGGAAGCTATGGAGTATGAGTTACCAGGCCTGGGTTTGAATTCCAGCTGTGTGATCCAACAATATGTTTTTTTTTAAGGGTTGGGGATCCGACCCAGGGTCTCATGCATGCTAGGCAAGCTGTCTACCACTGAGCCTAGCCCAATGTAAGGATTCTAATACCCTAACAGTATTGGCCGGAGGATTTGAATGAAACAAGGCATAGGAAGCTGCTATGTGCTTGGTACTGCAGAACCATCCACTACCAGTCGACTCTGTTACACACATAAGGACAAGAGAGGTAGAATGAGTTGCCTAACATCACACAGGAAGTGATAGAGCCCTGGGCCCCTGCTTTCAGGCTTACATGCTGAGAGAGGTCAAGAAGGCCAGAGCAGCTGGGAGCTGGGAATTTCCTTCCCAGGCCTCAGCAATCCTTGCAGGCTTCTGTGTGGTTCCAAGGAAGGCCCAGAGGATGCCCACCCAGCAGACTCCCCCAGCCCACAAGACCTGAGTTCAGAGGGGGTTGGATCCACTCAGGTGGAGTGATTTACATCACAGGGTTTATAGGGACCTTGAAATGTTTGTGCCTGACTATCCTGTACTAGTCTGACAGTGAGAGTTCCTTGCCATAGTGATTTTGGACAACTGGTTAGAGTGGCACCATTTCTGTGGCCTGGGCTCTGCTCTTCTCTTTGCCCTCCTACCATTCTCAGCATCCCATGTGGTGGAGTTTTATCTTTTGGATTCTGGAATCTAAAGGTCAGCTCTTTCATTCCCTGCCTCCAACCAGGAAAACACTTTGCTTTACCTAGACCAGTGGTTCTCAAACTGGGGTGGGGGGTGGGGGATTTGTCTCTCCGGGCACATTCAGCAATAGATGTTTTTGATTGTCACGACTGAGGGTGGAGATGTTACAACATATAGTAAAGGACAGAGATGCCACTAAACCTCCTACAAATGCATAGGGCAGCCCCCTCACTGCAGCATTATCCGGTCAGAATGTGCTGAGGTTAAAGCAGAAGTTGAGAAACCCTGGCCTAAAAAGACAGATCTCTGCCCCATTTTCAAAGCCCTCCTGGGAGACTGTGTTCTCTTCTGTCACCTTAAATCTCTGGCATCCAGAAACATCTAACCTCATTCACTCATGGTGTAGCTTTAGAACTTTTTCTCCCTCAATCCTAAAGGGAGATCAAAAAGAACTTTCTCAAACCCACCTCTTTCTTGAGCTAACTGACATTTCCCCTTCACTGTTTCTTTGCTTCTTTGATTTCTTTCTCTTCTGCCCTACTCTTGCCAGGGCTCAAATCCATGGGCTCAGTTCTGGTTTCTTGGATTTGACAAGAAGCCAGAGACTTGTTCTGTGGAGAGGCAGTAGGAGATGAGTTTCAGACCTACTGAGGGCCGAGGACTGACCAGGATGAGCAGGAAGTCCATCCATTAATAAGTGCATATTTCAGTAACAAGGGATGGGTATTTTCCTCTTGCTACTAATGACTGCCTGGCTCTCTTTGCTTAGCAAGAAAGTTCCCAGTTGCCTCCTTCCTGACTGAGAGGCAAATGTAGAATGCCAGCCCTAGGGCAGCTCCTGCTTCCTTGGAGGGAGGTAGTTCAGATGGTCAGACTGGGAATTTCTAGTATCTTCTTCCTGGAGAAGCATAGTAGCTATGAACTCAGATTTGGACTTAGATACCCAGAGCTGTGTGAACTTGGGCAAGTTGCTTAACTTCTCTGTGCTTCCATTTCTTCATCTGCATGATGGAGATAACAATGGTATTTGTCTCATCAAGTCGTGGAAGTTACTTGAGTTAATATATGAAAAGGCCTTAGGAAAGTGCAGGCACGGAATACGTACTTCACTAATAATAGATTTTATTATCTCTCCCCCAAGCCTACCCTTCTTCCTGTCTTGGTGAATGGCACCATTGTCTAAACCAAAATCCTGACCACTACCCGTAATTCTTTCCTTTTACTTCTTTTCTACAACTAATTGGTAACCGAGTCTCCTTAATGCTACCCCGTTAATATCTCTATAGCCGATATGCCTCTCCTTGCTGGGGGAGTAAGTTTAGCTTGCCATGCTGAGTTGAGGCTGCGCAAGGCCATCCTGAGAGACTGCGTTCGCCGGGACCAGAAACAGGCTTGAGGTATCTTTGTGACACTATTTGCAGAGAAGCACTGATATTTTTGAGAAGAAACCACACACTGACTAGAATGGAGCAGCAGCTTACTGAAAGCTGAGGTGGGGGGAGGGGCAGCTCCAGGGTTCTGTTTGGAGGATGGCAGGGAAGGCAGTGGTCTCAGTGAAGGCTGGTTTCATCTGGCCCTGAGTCTGCACAGTAAGCATGCTGCTGCTGCATCCAGGTGGTTTCCCTTCCTTTCCTTTCCCTTCCCTTCCCTTCCCTTCCCTTCCCTTCCCTTCCCTTCCCTTCCCTTCCCTCCCCTCCCCTCCCCTCCCCTCCCCTCCCCTCCCCTCCCCTCCCCTCCCCTCCCCTCCCCTCCCCTCCCCTCCCCTCCCCTTCCCTTCCCCTTTCTTTCCTTTCTTGGGTTTGAACTCAGGCCCTCTGTGCTTGCCAGGCAGGCACTCTGCCACTTGAGCCACGCCTTGCAGCTCCAGACTGTTTAACTGCGAGGCTGAAGGAAGGGCGTTGATGAAGATAATGGAGGTAAAGCCCTCCCAAACTATAACTCACAAATGTTTTCCGTTATTCCCAGGGTCAGAAGCTGCAGAAATATAAAGCAAGAAGAGGTCTTTTGGTAATGTGATATTTCAAGAGCCCGCTGCAGGGATAAGGGGATGCGACACCTGTCTCTACCAGTCCCTGACATGGTGAGCAAAAATCTTATGTTACCCTGGAACTTGGAGGAAAAACGACCTAAGTCTTAAATTGTCCACTATGGCATCTTGGGACAAATATGCCTGGTAAAATGCAGCTCTGAAGAAAGTGCTCAGGACAGTCAGAAAGCCTGAAACCCGATTTCAACAGAAGCCTGACGACCACCTGTGTGTGCAGCCCATCTGTTAATTTCAGGTTGCACTGGGCATCTTCTGGGAAATGCTGCTTTTGTCCTTCCTGCCTTAGCATCCTTTCCTTTTCCAGTTTGTTCCTCCCATCCTTGTCAGGCATGCCTGGGCATTCCATCTGGGCACAGATGGAACTGGAGCTCTTGCCGTGTGCCCAAAATAGCTTTGCAAATATCTGGCTGCGGGGGCTTTATGTTTTCATACCCCATTTCTCCCTGGCCTTACTCCCTCAACTTCTTCTCCTTCTCCTTCTCCTTCTTCTTCCTTTTCATGGTACTGGAGTTTGAACTCAGGGCCTCACACTCGCTGGGCAGGTTCTCTACCGCTTGATTTCTTCTTTAAGGTTTGTGATTTCTGGGTCCACAAATGAGTAGACCCAATCCAAGTGCAGAGCCATTCCACTGTGGTCGGCAGGTGTGGCTCCCTGAATTCTGCTCTTCTGAATCCTGCTGGTTGTTCTTGTGGGAGATGCCGTCTACAGGGATGAGCTGTCCAAGTTCATCTGCACTACCCTGTAGCCCGACTACAGCAACTGGCACATCTGCTTCTTGCCATTTCCTACTTCCAGTTCTGGGTTTTCTGGAAAGTGCTGGTGGTCACACCCTCTACCTTCTAGGCTCTGCACAGCTCGTGAGGGAGGAGGGAATGGAGATGGAGAGAAGATCATCCAAAGCCAGCAGGCAGGGGCTCTTGGGGTCCTCTTCCTTCCTAGAGGGGCAGCTTAGCAGCAGGAGATTCTCTCCAAATGTCTTGTGGCTGCAGTCTGTTTTGTTTTTGTATTTGGTGTGTGTATGTGTGTGTGTGTGTCACTGGGATTTGAACTGAGGGCCTCACCCTTGCTAGGCAGGCACTCTTACCACTTGAGTCTCTGTGCCAGCCCATCTTTGTGTTGGATATTTTTGAGGTAGGGTCTCACAGTGAATTATTTGCCAGGGCTGGCTTCTAACCTTCATCCTCCTAATCTCTGCCTCCTGAGTAGCTCGGATTATAGGTGTGAGCCACTGGTGCCCAGCGAGGCTGCAGTCTGGCACCCTGCCCTGCAGCTGAACAGGGTCTTGTCATTCACAATGGCCACATGATGCTGCTGGAGGGCTTTATGGAGGTGGCCTTCCTGATGGAGCAATGCCCTCTGTTTGCTCCAAGATTGTTTTGCTGCCAGTCCTCCCCCTGTCACACCAGTGCCAACTGCTTGTGTTCAGGGCCACAGAGAAGATATTCTTCCTGATCTTCATGTGTGGGGTGGATGCACTGTTTTCTTCTACACCTGGTGGAGCTGTACTACCTGGGCTGAGCCTTCACCTGTCAGCATTCTTCACAGCCTGCATCAGCTGTGGCCATTTCTGGGGGTGGCTACTCATCCTCACCTGCTCAACCTTTGCGGAAAGACTGGACTCCAGCTGTCCTGTCACTCAATGTCTGGGCAGTGTGGGCCCAAATGCAGCATGACCAAGGCTCACAGCCTGGCAGTGAGAGGCAGATGGCTCAGGGTAGCAGCAGGGACCTGAGCTCTGACCAGGAAATACAGCTCAGCCAAAAATCCTGCCATCTTGCTTGATTCTTGAGAGTGAGGAATGTGGAATGTGAATGGGAAACACTGCTTCCTCCTGAAGATGTTGCCTTGACATAGTGAAGTGATTAAGAGTGAGGTCTCTGAGCCCGGTATGGTTGTATATGTCTTTAATCCCAGCTACCGAGGAGGCAGAAGCAGGAGGATAGAGTTCGAGGCAAGCCCAGGCAAAGTTAACGAGACTATCTCAAAAACAAGAATACAAGCCTGGCACTGGTGGCTCGTGCCTGTAATCCTAGCAACTCAGAAGGCAGAGATCAGGAGGATTGAGATTTGAAGCCAGCCAGGCAAATAGTTCACGAGACCCTATCTCAAAAAATGCCATCACAAATAAAAGGACTGGTAGAGTGACTCAAGTTGGAGGCCCTGAATTTAAACTCTAGTACCAAAAAACAAAAAACAAAACAAAACCCAGAAGGGCTGGAGGGAGGGGAGGTGCATGGCTCAAGTGCTGGAGTACTTGGCACTCAGGTGCCAGGCCCTGAGTTCAATCCCTGCTACCACAAATAAAAAAAGGCGGGGGGGGGGGTTAACAGAGTAGCTCAAGTGGTAGATTGCCTACTTACCAAGCATTAGGCCCTGAGTTCAAACCCCAGTACTGAGAGAGAGAGAGAGAGAGAGAAGAGAGAATTCCTCTGGAACTCTGAACCAGACTGTCTGGGTTCAAGTCATTTAATCTCTCTGCACCCCAATTCCTTCACCTGAAAAGCAGGAATGATAATAGAGCTACCTCGCAACCTCATAAGAGTGCTGGGAGGATGAAATGAAGCTTATGTCTGGAAAGTACTAAACTTAGATGCCTACATTGCTGCTGCAGTGGTCACAATGGGGAAAACCATTGTCATTGTCAGCTCCTCCCTCGCTGCCTAGTTGAGTCCCACATAAGTCATCCTTCCTGGTCTATCCTCCACCTGTCCGCTTTCTGCTCCACACCATCAACCTGGTTCAGGCTGGGGGCTGGCATTCTCACTTCCCTGCTGAGCCTGCCTGTCAAGCACACACTGCCCCTACCAATGTCATCTGTGAATTAATTACCTAATCTCATTATCCAGCATATTCCAGGAGCCTGCACCTCCCTTTGGAGCCTGATCATTTAATCTTGCCTTAGAAGCCCTCCTTCCCGGCTGCCATACCTGGGAGCTGTGCCTGGGACCTTTACAGTCTTCTTCCTCTCCCACCATTTATCAAGACCCCTCCCCGGGAGCCCTGAGCTGGGTAGCTTTCAGAGCTGAACCAAGTTTGAATCCATCCTGCCACTTGCTGGCTGCATGACCTTGAGCAGGCTATGTGACGCTTTGGGGACAGTTTCCTTTCATATAAAAAGAGACTAATGATACCCAGTTCACAGGTTGTTGTAAAGATTAAACAAGGTAATACAAGTAAAGTGCCAGCCACACAGTGCTCCTCTACAAGCAGGAGAGGTTGTTATTATCGCCTGAATTCTGGACTGGAGTGAGCCCATGTGAGAGGCCCTAGGTCCCAGCCCAGCACCACACACCCAACAAATCCACTATTAGGTGTTTAAATCATTCCCTTCCTTGGCTACTTCCTTGGTCCTTTTGCCCTCTGAGTCCTCATGGAGAGTCTGCTTGATAATTAGTCACCCATGGTTTTGAGACTTCCCTTGGCTGTGGTCTTGAGTAATGATATTTTTCTGCAGTTTTTTTTGTTTTTGTTTTTTGGTTTTTTTTGGTGATACTGTGGTTTGAACTCAGGGCCTCACACTTGCTAGGCAGGCACTCTACCACTTAGCCACTCCACCAGCCCAACTTGAGCCATAATTTAAATCCACTCTGCTGTGGAACTTTACATTTCAGGCTCCAGGAGGCGGGTAGTGATGTGCCCGGCAGGAGAAGGACACTCAGCCCTGCTTCTTTTGCATGGAATAAGGGCTCAACTCACAAATGCTTGTTTATTTAATTTCCATATATTTAGCTAGAGTTAGGAGTGTGTCCAGATAGGGCTACTCTGAGGATGTCAAAAAACCAGAAGAGATAGATAGTCAGTCCTTCACCTCTTTCCACAACTTGGGTCAAGTTCTAACAAATCCTTTAACAACTAAGGAAGTTCTTTCCAAGATCTCATTTGAGTCCTGCTCACTGTAATTGAAGCTGTTGTCTTTGGGCCTCAGGTTATAAATGTCTTGGTCCTAAAAAGTGAATAGGCAATATCAAGTATTAGAGATGTGAATCTCCTGTGACCCAGTCTCTCTATTTCTAAGTATACTCCCCAGAAAACCTCTTGCACCTGAAGATACTCTTTTTAAAATTTTAATGTTCACGTCAGCATTAAAAATAACCATAAATATCCATTGACAGAACAATGGATAACTACATTATTTTGATTCACATGTGGAACATTATACAGTCATAAAAACTAATATAATAGCAGGATTGGGGATTTAGCTCAGTGATGGTCAAGTGTGAGATCCTGGGTTCAATTAACACCTGTGTCCTAGCTACATGGGAGGCAGAGATCAGGAGAATCACAGCTCAAAGTTAGCCTTGGGCAAGTAGTTCATGAGACCCTATCTCAAAAATATCCAACACAAAACAGGTCTGGTAGAGTGGCTCAAGTGATAGAATGCCTGCTTTAGCAAGCATGAAGCTCTGAGTTCAAACTGCCAAAAAAATAATACATTAGAGCAAAACATACTAATACAAATCTTTCAATGATGAACAAACCCAGCAAATTTCAGAAAAGTAAAGATGAGGTGGTATTGCTTTTACAAACTAGGAACAACAATACCTTATATTGTTTGAGGATTTATTCTATTTTGTAGAGGCATACAGTTGATGTCGGGAATGTGCCACCACCATGCCTGACATTTTTTTTTTTTTTTTTTGCAGTGCTGGGGAATCAAACCCAGGGCCCTGTGCATGTTCAACAAGCATTCTATCAATAAGCTATATCCCAAGCCCTATAAAAGAGTGTAGAAATGCATGGATATGATCAGTATCCAATTCAGAATAGTAGTTGACTCTGGGAAGGGGAGGGTAAGCAGGGACTGGTGAGTGTTCAGGCTGAGTTTGAGTAGTGCTTTATTTATTTCTGGATAGCTTCCCCTTTTATATCTGAATTATTTTGTCATTTATATTATTTTGTGTTATATTCTATTATAGTTATCTAAAGTAAAGACCTAATACCAAAATGGGTATTTTTCTTTATTGCATCATGGTAAAATGCATACAATATAACATTTACCTTTGTAATCATTTTTAAGAATATAATGTTTGTTGAACCAGATGTGATGGTGCACTTTGTAATCCCAGCTACTCAGTCCCCTGTTGTTCTCAGAGATTTAGTCAGTGCTCCTCAACTGGGGTCAGAGATTGCTTCTGAAGGGGCAGCCACTGTTTATGTAATTTTGTCATTTGATGCTGTGGAAATAACTAATATATTAATTCTCTCAATAGTTATTATATCCCTATATCACTGCTCCTAGCAGTGAGCTTGGCAGTGGGGAAAGGAAGGAGTATGAACAAGACTGGTCTTGGAGCAGCATGGTGGAAAGACATGGTGACAAAGAAATACTGCATACACTCGCAATGATTAAGTGTGATGACAGACAGGTAGAAAGTGCCAGAGTCAGTGAGGGAGGACCAACCCTTCTTGATGGGGTTGTGGGCAGCTTCCCAGGGGGACTGACATCTGAAATGAACCTTGATCAGTGGCCCCCTAGACTTAAATGGAGAAGAATGTTTCAAATTGAGGGGCATAGTGAGCTACTCAGGGAAGAGTAAGGCATTTCTGCTGGGCACAGTGGCTCACACCAGAAATCCCAGCTACTCAGGAGGTAGACATCAGAGGTTCCAGGTTCAAGGCTAGCCTGGGCAAAAAGTTAGTAAGACTCCATCTCAACCAATAAGCCTGGTATCCCAGTGGTGTGCATCTCTGATTCCAGATACTGGGGAGGCCATAGGTAGGAGGACCATAATCTGAGGCCACTCCAGGCAAAAATGTGAGCCCCTACCTGAAAAATAACTAAAGCAAAAAAGGTCTGGGAGCATGACCCAAATTGTAGAGTGCCTGCTTAGCAAGCACAAGGCCTTGAGTTCAAATTCTAGTACAATAAAAAAAAAAGCATTGCTATTACTGCTGCATGAAGTCTTTTTGGACTATGCTAGAAAGCTTGGATTTGTTCCCTAGCCCAGGAGGCCAAATATGTCCCACCACCTGCTTTTGTAAATAAAGTTTTATTGGAGCTCAGCCATGCCCATTCATTTTATGTATTGTCTGTAGCTGCTTTTGTGCTAGTTTTGAATAGTTGGGACAGAGACCATCTGGTCTACAAAGCCTAAACTATTTACTATTAAATCCTTTCCAGAAAAGCTTGCTGACCCCTGTGCTAGGCCACTGGGAGCCTCTCAAGAAATCCAAGCCAGGGAGGGACCTAATCATATTTGCAATTTAGAAAGACTGTTCTGACAAGCCACATGGAGAGTGGATTGGAGAGAATGAAGTGGCAGCAGGTGACTGGCTGTTGCAATTGTCTAGACAAGAGTGAATAAGGCTTGAAAAGAGGCCATAGCTGTGGGAATGAGCTGACAATGCAGATTGGAGAGACATTTATGGATTGGCATCAATAGGACTTGGTGCCTGAGTGGATGGGCACTGAAAGAGAGGGAGGGGCAGGGAGAGTGGCCTTGCACAGCACTACCTGGGGATTAGAGTCAATCCTCAAGGGAGAAGTACCAGGCTGGCTTCTACAGTGATGGATGCCATGGAGATTTGGGAGTTATCCATTGTGTTGGAGGTGGCCAGGAGTCCTGGGATCTATACTCTCCCAAGGGAGTATTGATCCTAAGAGCAGAAGGCAAGGGAGACATCCTAAGAAGTGCCAGCATGGAAGGCCCAGCAGAGAAAGTGTATCCAGCAAGGAAATCCAAAAGTGGCTCTGGAGGCCAAGTTCTAGAGGGGAGACAGGTCAAAAGGGCAATGGTCATCAGGCCTGAGAGGCTGTCCCTAGAATTGACAATTGGAAGGTCACTGCTTGAGTGACTAACACACCTGGAATGTTCTCAATTTTAGCACTGAAAATCCCATATACTGGGAATGACCTCAGTCACTGGAAAACGAGAACCATTGGTCATCGTACTGCTGACATTACCAAGAGTGACATTGAGGAAAGTTTAGTGTGCAAAGTTGCTAACCTCTGGAGGGTCCCATTTCCCGATGAGTTCCTTACCTAAGTTCTAGGACAGTCCTCCTCAAATCATTCTAGGAGTAATAATGAAAAGTTCTCTCTCTGTACAGCACTTGACCATTACAGGACCTCATTCAGTCTTTCCAACAACTCTGGGAGGTAGGAGTTGGAAGGTCCAGTTTCACAAGGTGGAAACTGAGAGGTTGTCATTGGTGAAGCAAAGGTGGGGCACAGCTTTCCCCTTTGACTCAGGAAGCACTGGCCCCTGGCTGCCTCCACATCCCTGCTTGTCCATAGTCTGGGATGCCAGGTTCATCGATGATGGGGCTATGGATTGCTGTAGATCATCAAAGAGATGACAGGAAATTCTTGGAAGCCTAGAAGGAACACCTCAGCTATGGGCAGATCAGTGCAGGAGTAAGGCCACAGGTTCAGAAAGGCATCACATAAACTGAAGCCCTTATTTTATGCAATGGCTGGGTTCTTAATTTTTTTTTTGCATGATAAAATATTCATAGCATAAATTTTACTATTTAATTTTTTTTTTTGGCAGTGCTGGGGATCGTGCCAAGGGCCTTGTACATGCATACTGTACCATTAAGCTACACAGCCCAATTCTAACCATTTTTAAATGTGCAGTTCTGTAGCATTGAGTTGCACGGCTGCATTGTCACACATCCATCACTACTATTCATTACTGGAAGTTTCCACCACCTCAACAGAAACTCTGTACCCCCTAAACAGTGGCTCCCCAATTTTCATTCCCATCAGTCCCTGTAAGCTGCATTTTAGTTTCTGTCTCTACAAATTTGCATATTATAGGTGCCTCATATAACTAGACTCATACAATATTTTTGTCCTTCTGTGTCTGGCATTTTTTTGCATAGCATGTTTTCAAGGTTCACCCGTGTTGTAGTATCTATCAGAATTTCCTAACTTTTTATGGCTAAATAACAGTCCACTGAATTATAAACCACCTTTTGTGTACCTGTTGATGGACAGGCCCTTTTTATATTCTTACATTTCAACTAAATACAATCATAATCTTCTGATGTCTTAAGTGTCATTTCAGAGGCTTCCTGATGGAGAAGGCTATACCACTTCTGAAGTATTCTTGCCTCCCAAAGCCAAACTCAAATTTGATCAAGACTTTAGATCTTGGTCAGGTGCTGGTGGCTCACACCTATAATCCTAGCTACTCAGGAGGCAGAGATCAGGATTGTGTTGGAAGCCAGCCCTGGGCAAACAGTTTTCAAGACTCTATTTTGAAAAAAAACCCATCACAGAAAAGGGCTGATGGAGTAGCTCAAGTGTTAAGAGTGCCAGTCTAGCAAGCATGAGGCCCTGAGTTCATAACCCAGTGCCACCAAAAAAAACCCAAAAGCCAAAAACAAATCAGAGATGTCAGTCAGAGGCGCAAAACTGGTGTGCAACCTGTTGCAAGTCAGAGCCAGTCTGTGCTTCATTTCCTCAGCTGAGAGCTGGGTAAGAGAATAAAAAGAATGTTACTACGTGCTGGGCACTGTTTTTTATAGTCTTTATGTATTGATCCAGTTAACTTTTTGAAATTAATAAACTTTTTGCTATTAGGAAGATTTACAATTCTGTGATGTGTGTGTGTGTGTGTGTGTGTGTGTGTGTGTGTAGGGATTCTGGGGTTTGAACTCAGGGCCTCTCTCTTGCTAGGCAAGCGCTCTACCACTTGAGTCACTCTGCTAGCCCTTTTTTGTGTTGGATATTTTTGAGATAGGGTCTTGAGAACTATTTGCCTGGATTGGCTTCAAACCACAGTCCTCCTGATCTCTGCCTCCTGAGAAGCTAGGATTACATACATGAGTCACTGTGCCTGGCCCACCAGCCCCTTTTTGCTTTAGCTATTTTTCAGATGAGGTCTTGCCCTTATTTCCCAGGGCTGATCTTGGATCATGATCCTTCTACCTATGCCTCCTGAGTAGCTGAGATTATAGGTGTATGCCACCATGCATGACCCTCTGTGGCTTTTAAAAAAGCAGCCTTGCTTATTTTCTTTCTCTCTCTCTCTTTTTTTTTTTAATGACAGGATCTCCATCATTGCCCAGTCTGGTGTCAAACTCATGGGCTCATGTGGTCCTCTTGCCTCAGTCTACAGAGTAGCCTTCATTCTTTTTGGAGGCTGTTTATGCACAGTTTACAATTGCCACTTCTCCTTGAGCTAACTCTATGACATACATAATATCAACCCTTGTTTTACGGATGAGATTAATAATAGCTAACATCTGCTAACCTCTGACAAGTTTCCAAGTGCTGTGCTAATTGCTTTAAGTGACTGTGCTTATTCAATCTTCTCACAGCCTTTAGAGGTAGGCACTATTAGGCACTATTATTATGCCATTTTATAGATGAGAAAATTGGGCTTTAAAGAGGCTAAGAGCTTCCTGGCAGCTGCGAGAGCCAGTGTCCTCTCTGTGTGGCCCCAAAGCCCAGGCACCCTCCCCTCCATATTGTTCCACATCCATGCAGCCCAGCCGAGTGCTGTAAGCAAGCACACCGGGCTCTGCTAGTTTTTAGCCACGAGGCCTTGGACAGGTTGCTTGGGTTTCCTAAACCTGGTTTCTAATCTGTAAAGTGGGGATAAGGATGGCAACTCTCAGAGTAATTGTGGCAACTAAATGAGACATGTGTGTCAAGGGGTAAAAAGACTGCCTGGCCCATAGCAAGGGGTCAATTAATTAAGTGATTTTTTATTACCTCAATTCTTTCTGAGAGGGCTTATCAATTAAAGTCAGGTTGCCTTAGGACCTTAGGAATCTTTTGGAAAAATGAGCTTTTCTGAGACCATCTGGCTGTTTTCTATGGATGCTGCTCTGGTATTTTTCTGGGAGGACTGAAAAGTGCTTTACTTTTGCTTTTACTTTTAGAGCTAAGACAAGGGTTATTCTGGCCTTTGGGATATAAAAGACTTAAACTGAGTGAGTAAGAACCATCATCACTGTGTCAGTGTGAATGTTGCCCTGACATTTAAATCTTGCCTGGTATTTGAGACTGGTTTCTGGTGCAGGCAAGAGGAACTCTTTTTATTTATTTATTTTTTTGGTGGGACTGGGGTTTGAACTCAGAGTTTCATGCTTGCAAAGCAGGCTTTCTACTGCTTGAACCACACCTCTAGTCTCCATTTTGCTTTGGTTATTTTGGAAATGGGGTCTCAAAAACTATTTACCTGGGCTGTCCTTGAACTACTATCCTCCCAGTCTTGGCCTCCCAAGTAGCTAGGATTACAAACATGAGCCACCAGCATCCTGTGCTACCCTAAGAGTGTCCTAGGTGTGGACATATAAACGAGTTGTTCCTATGCCCATTCATTTCACTGTCATAGGAAAAACACATGGGTTTTTGGTGCCTTGACTCACTACACGCAACCTATTGCAAGTCATGAACTATTCCGTGCTTCATTTCCTCAGCTGAGAGTTGGGCACTGTTCTTTATGGTCTTTATGTATTGATCCAGTTAACTTTTTTAAATTAATAAACTTTTTGTTTTATTAGGGGATTGAACCCAGGGCCTCATGCATGCTAGATAAGCACCTTACTATTCAAGCACATCCTTAGCCCTTTCCTTTTTATTTTGTTTTTTGAGATAGGGTCTTACTGACCTTGCTCAGGTTGCTCTTGAACTTGAGATCCTCCTTCTGCCTCCCAAGTAGCTGGGATTGCAGGCAAGAACCATTGTACCTGGCTATGATAAGCTTTACTTTTTAAAGCAGTTCGAGATCCACAGCAAAATTGAAAGTAACAGAGTTCTTAAGTACTCTTTGCCCCACAGTTTCCCCCTGTGAACATTCCACACAAGAGATGTACATTAATGTGTGTACATTAACATTATCACACACAATGATTTGACATGAGGACTCACTTTTGATGGTGTACATTCTATGGGTTTCAAGGAATGTGTAATGACATGTACCCATCACTGTAGTATCATTAAAAATCCTCTGTGCTCTGCTAGCTATCCCTCCCTCCACCTTAACCCTACCACCACCAATCTTTTTACCATCTCCCTAGTAAACACACCAGTTTTGCCCTTTCCAGAATGCTATATAATTAATCATACAGTATGTAGCCTTTTTAGCTTGGCTTCTTGCACCTAGAAATATTCATTTAAGGTTCCTCCATGTCTTTTCATGGCTTGCTAGCTCATTTTCTTTTAGTGCTGAATAACATTTCATTGTCTAGATGTACCATAATTTGTTTATCCATTCACCTACTGAAGGTCATCTTGGTTACTTCCGAGTTTTGGCAGTTGTAAATAAAGTTGTTATAAACATTACAAGCAGGTTTTCATGTTTTCAGCTCACTTAGGTAAATACCGAGGATTGTGATTGCTGAACTGTATGGTAAGACGATGTTAATTTTTTTTCCCCCCTGTGGGACTTGGGTTTGGATAGATGTTAAATTTTCTAAGAATCCATCTTTCAAAGTTGCTGTATGGTTTTGCACTCCACCAGCAGGGCATGGGTTCCAGTTGCTCTACACCCTCACCAGAGTGGAGCTGTTGGTGTACTGGATTTTGGCCTTTTTTGTTTCTTCGGTGTTAAGAGATGGAGCTTAGAGCCACATGGGTGCTAGACAAGCCTCTTAAAAGTCTCAAGGGCTCTTCCACATTGGGGGCCTGTAGTGGGAGTGTGCATTCTGGTAATACCTGCTCAGAGCCAGTTGGCAGCATCCAGCGGGGCGCCCGTGTGTGCCTCTGAAGAGCCACTGTGGGAAGAGGTGGCGACAAGACTCGACTGGTTCCTCTGGACACCACCATCCTGAGCACCACCAGGAGGGTCCAGTGCCTACCTTGGGCAGCACTGCTACACATTCAGTACAGCCCTGGTGTCTGCCCTGGGTAGAGCCACTCAGTACCTTTCGGTCATGCCCAGTGCGGACAGGACCTGCAGGCAGCGCCTCCCGGACACGGCGACAGGACCTCGGAGCCCGCTGCTGACCATGTCCCTCGGGTGCGCGGGTGCCCGCATGGCTCGCGTCTGGCCGCGCGCCTGGCGTTTATCCCCGGAGCCGCCAGCAGGGGGCTCCCTTTCGGCTCGACTCGCGCGGTCGCGGGGGGCGGCGCTGCGCTGCGCTGCGCCGCGCTGCGCTCCTGCCCGGACCGGGCCGGGGCCGCTGGATGCCGCGTCTCCGCTTCTGCTGCCTGCCGGGCGGGCTCCGGCGGCTGGTGAGTGCGGGGTGGCCGCCCGGTGGCGGGCCGGGCCTGGTAGGGTGGCGGGGCAGGCTCGGGCCGGCCGGCTGGCCCGGCGGACGGCGGGGCCCGCCTGCGCCTCCTCCTCCCCCTGTCCCCTGGAAGCGGCGGCCCGGACTCCCGGCTCCGGTCCCTGGAGGCGCCGCGGAGCTCGACAGCCGGGAGAGGGGGCCGACCTGGATCGGCGGGGAGGGAAAGCACCGACTGCTTTTGGCCAGCTTCGGGGCGCCAGAGGCAGGACAGGGTGGCCTTCGGTTTAGGAGGTGGTGGGGGTGGGGGTTGGGGACTTGGAGAAGCCCAGGTGGCCCAGAGCTGCGGGATGGGGACTGCAGCCTTGGGACGGGGGGGCGGGGGTGCTTCCCGGGTCCAGGATCCCCCCTCCCCGATGGAGCAATGGAAGGAGACGCTGAGAAACACAGAGGGAAAGGCGAGCACCTCCACCAAGCCCTTTATCCCTCCCAGCGGCCTTCACCCTTTCACTGCCAGGCCGACAGCGGGCTCCTCTCAAAGGAGCAGCTGCTAGACAGCTGGCAAAACAATGGAGACCCTGCTTCCCGGGCCCCCTCCCCTTGGGACAGAAGATGGGGAGGGGGTGAGCGAACGGCCGGTTTGTGGGATTAGGGAGTGCAGGCTGCCCCCTGTGCCTGGCTGCTCACCTCACCTTTCCCTGCAGAGGGTGGAGTGTGTGTGGGAAGATTGGACAGCCTACCCAGGCCTGGGGAGAGAGCGCCTGACGCCCCGCCCTGCAAACCTGTCATGCGAGTTGTTTCCCCAGTGAAAGAGGAGGTGGCAGGGTCACGTCCTCCCGCCCGCCTCCTCTCCCCCGTGTTAGGGGGCACGAAGGTTGGTACTCAACATGACCCAAGGAGTGGGTCGTGCTCCTGGCTGAGATAAGGCCTGCAGGGACACACCACACATTGGGGCTTTGTTGTGGGGGTGTCGCCCTGTTGCAAGGCACATGTGTCTGGCTGATTAGTTGGAAAGACTGCTGCAAGAATGAGCCAGTGGATGAGGGGAGGTGGAGAGGAAGACAGTTTGTTAAGCCATATTCATTTTGCCTGGTCATTTGGCCAACAGGGCATGTTGATGGTGGTGGCCTCATAGTTTCTGTGGGGAGGGCAGGGAAGCACTTTCTGGGAGGGAGTCTCCTAGCTAGGGCCTTCCTGTCCTCAGATGGTCCCCCAAAATGATAGAATTGGTTTCCTGCCCCCTTCAATCTTGCCAATGACTTGGGCTTGTTTGCATGGGTTCATTTTGTCTCTTGTCCTTGGCATGTCTATGGCTGAGGAAGCCCTGAAAGTATCCCTGTGGAAAGAGGAAGCCTATATGTATGCACTGAGGAGGGTAAGGTAATCACAGTGACTAAGAGCAGGATCACCTTAGCAGGACACTGAATCTAGAGGACATTGAGTGGAGCTGCCTTTCCTTATGCTTAGCAGATCTGGAGCACTTTTCTTGAGCAGGTTGGTGTCCTGTTGTCATAGCAACAGGCCTGGCCTACTGTTCCCCACCCTTTCTGGTTCAGGGGCTACTTTCTATTTGGGGATATTAAAAGTTGCTCTCCTGAGGTCTCTGGCTTCCTGACAAGCCTTGCTGGCCCTTTGTCAAAGGCCTGCTGCCTCCTCAACTTCCCCTCCATCCTTTTGTGATGAGGCTTTCCAGGAAACATCCTCTGGGTTGCTGGACAGGACTCGTTATATATAGCCTTGGGTGGAGGTATGCTTGTCCATTTGGTGTTGAGAGTACTGGGAGTGGGCCTAAATTCCAGGAAGACAATGGCTTTGGGGTGAGCTGTTCTGTTGGGGGGATTAGGGAATGAGCAGGGTTGTAGGTAGGGGTGGAGGGTGGGTGTACAGTGTTCATAGGCTGGTGGTCACTTCTTTTGGGAGCTTTGAACTTTGGACAGTTGATGATCAGGTGCCTGGCAGCTCTGAGTGTCTAGTTTGTTGTCTTTCTCTCTCTCTTTGACTGGCTCTGGTGCCAGGGTGTGTGCCTGAGGGCTTCCTTCCCTGCTCCAGACTCCTTCAGAAGCCCTCATGTTGACTGTGCTCTCCTGACTCCTGCTTGGTCTCAGTCCCACTCCTGGGCAGTCTGGGTAGCCAGCCTGTTGGCTGGAGCCCCTTTAACAGGCCCTGTGTCAGGCTGTTCATTGAGGAGGGCATGTGTCTTCAAAACTTGGGCCTGAGAACTCTGGGATCCCTCAGAGGCAGGTCCCTGAAGGTGGACTGGGTGGGGCAGACCTGAGGCTTACATGAAAGGAAGAATCCACCCTGCTGGGGTGGAGCAGGGAGTTGTTGGGACTCAGGAAGTCCTGAGCAAGACTTGGTGTGTCACAGGTCTTCAGGGAAGAAGGGCTGTTCTTGCTCTTTCTAACTACAGGTCTGTCCTCAGCCAGATGCCCTCACCTGGAGTGAACACTTCAGATGGGAACCAGAGCATTCATGTGAGCTGGGTCTTGTTGGTGGCCTTGGGTTTAGACCTTGATCCAAGCATGTCCTGGGGTGTGGTGGGTAAAGTTAAGGGGCTAGGGCCTGGCTTAAAGATTTGAGGTGAGGTGGGTGCTGATGGAATGGCTCAAGGGGTAGAATACCTGCCTAATGAGCATGAGGCCCTGAGTTCAAGCCCCAGTACTGCCAAAAAAAAAAAAAAAAAAGAAAAAAGATTTGAGGGGACCACTGTGTTGTGATTGGCAGGTTCCCATAGAACTCAGGTCAAGGGCTGGATGGAGTTTTTAAGTTCTGCTTTGGGCTAGGCCATGCTGCTTTTAAGATCTGCATACTGCACTCCACCCCCATCACCATTTCCTTTTCTTTTCTCTCAGTGGTACTGAGGTACCACTACCATTTTCTGAGGTAGCCTGAATTAGAGGATGAGGTGGATTAGGGTAGGAGCTGGACTGGAAGGTGTGGGGCACCAACCCAGTAAGCCTCCACTCACTTCTACTCTTCTTAACTTCCCTGCCCTTCCTGTAGGCAGGAATTCTGTGGCTTGTAAATTATCCATATTCCCTTGACCGTTTCAAGTGATTTGGAGAGATAGCAGTTTAAGTTGTGGACCGATGATTTTACAGGGCTCAAGGCCTATTCTCTCTTCTAGGTACTTCATCCTGACTTACTAGGGATAAGTAACTTACTAGGGATAAGTTTTGTTCTCTGGTATTCAGAGATGATGGGTGATGAGTTCAAGGTCACAAAGCATGTTGGAGGCACCGCCAGGATTAGAATCTGCAGTTTGTGGTAGAACAGAATACCTCACTAGCAGCAGCTTGGAGGCCGAGTCCACGCTGTCAGGCCTTAGGAGATGTGATAGCTGGAATAGCTAAGAGTAGAGCGGAGACTCGACTTGCTCAAGGTCACGCAGAAGAAGGCGGGTGACTGGGGAGCTAGGCTGCAGGCAGGCCAGGCTTAGAGCCCAGGCAGCGGCACCTGGAAGAGCAGCGGGGCCGGGGCCGGGCAGCCCATGTCTCTGGCTCACGTTCTTCCGCGGCCCGCGGCTTTCTACGTTCCCGGGGAGTCAGGATCGTGGCGGGAGGCGCTCGGGGCCGCGCAACACGGCAGGCCGGCCACGGGGAAATGCCCGGCGGGCGGGCGGGCCGGCCGGCTGATGTCATGTGAGAAGCGTGCACTCGGAGCGGAGCGAGCACACCTGGAGCGCGATAAGCTCCGTGTGACCCGGCAGTGAGTCACGCGGCGCGGCGGAGCTCGGCAGAACCGGGGAGCGGGCGTGGCGACGGGCTGACCGGCCGGCAGGGTCAGGTGCCGCACGACCCCTTCGGGTCGCCTGGGACATCCCTGATGCGGGCCTGGCGCTGTAGGGGACTGCCACTATAGGAGGTCAGAGGCCACACGAGGGAGGCCGGCTCTCTAGGGGAAAGGATTTCCTTTGTATTTATTTATGAGTGTGGTCTGCGGTGGGGGCTGGGGACTGACCTAAGTATCCACCCACCGCAGCCAAGTATGGGCGCCCTGTGTTGGGATGCTAGTGTTATAGTAGTTTTCATTTCCTGGGGTTTCTGCTTTGCCAGCTGCAGGGTGACCCATTTAAATCTGTCTCTACTGAAAGCCTCAAGACATCAGTGAGGTCCCCCCAAGTCATTGAAAGTTTTTCAAGACAAGAAGGCAATCCTTAAACTGACCATTGCAAACCCTATTCACGTTTTAATGTTAATAGATTGCATACAAGACTCTTCATTTTTTATTCTGGTTTTTAAACCTTTAAAATCACGAAAAGTAACACCGCTGAAAAAAGTTGAAACATTAGGAAGTGTATTAGGTAGAAAGCTAAGTGTCACTCCCTTTTGCCCTTTACTCCCCAGAGATAACCAGATAAATTTTTGTGATAGAGCTTTCCAGGCCTTCTTTTATACATATAAAAGAAGGATTTAATATATTATATTAAAATATCACTTAATGTCGTTACTATTACTTTTTTTGGTGATACTGAGGATTGCACTCAGATTCTCAAGCTTGATAGGCAAGTGCTCTACCAGCTGAATCATGCCCCCGGTTCTCTTTCCTTTTATTGAGACAAGGTCTTGAAATGTAGCCCAGACTGAGCTTGAACTTGCCTCAGCCTCCCAAATGCTAGGATTACAGTTGTGTACCACTATGCCCAACTTAACTATTAATTTTTTTCCTGTGGGAAGTAAAGAACATGCTGAAAAGTATATAAAAAATTGCACATAATGTCACTATTCAAAGCCCCTAGGCTTAATTACACACACACATGCACATACACACAAACGTGCACACATATACCCCACCAGCTGAATATTTTCATTGTAAAAAAATTAAAGCCATATAGATGAAACACAAATCTGCTCTGACCTGAAATCTGTCTCCTCTCCAGAACATATATTTTACCATGAACATGTAAATATGGCATGTTACATAAGTGTATATATTCATATATGTGTACAGTTAAAAAATTTAGCATTTAACATTATATACTATCCCAAAACTTTTTTCACTTAGCAATATAGTATAGATCTTTTTTTTCAGATCAGTATATACAAATCTACCTCATTTCTTTTTTTTTTTCCTTGCTGAGGATAGAAACCAAGGTCTCATGCACACTAACTAGACAAGTGCTCTACTGCTGAGCTATACTCCCAGCCCCTATGTTATTCTTTTTAGTAACTGTCTAGTTGTTTCATAATTTAGCTATTTCTCAGTGATGCACATTATATTTATAGATTTACTGTTATAAACTATGTTGCAAAGATTAGCCATGTTTAGTGTATCTATGGGTGACCTATTAAGTAAAGTTGCCCAAAGAACATGTGCATACATATTTTCATCACCAACTTGCATCCTAAAAGATAACTTTGGCCAGTGCTAGCTTTGTTAGCACCTACACTAAAATTGAATGATATAGGGAACATTAGCATGGCCTCTGTGACAAGATGATACATAAATTCGTGAAGTAGTCCATATTTTTGTAATAAAGATCACCTGGCCTACACACACACACACACACACACACACACACACACACACACATCACAAACACAACAGTTTGTACACTACCAGCATATATGAGAGTCCTTGCTTCCTGTCCCGATTAATGTTACCAACCTTGATAGGTTTTACCAAACTGCTAAGTGAAAAATAGTATACGTTTATTTCACATGTCTGTGACTATTACAGAGGCTGACTAACTGGTCATATCTGTTGGTTGGTTGTACTTCTGCATCTATGAATTGGCTGGCTGTAGCTATAGGGCTGTGGACTCAAGTTGGTGAGGTCCTGCTTGGCCACTTACATGCTCACCAGTTGCCTTCACTTCTTTGGGCTTTACTTTCCATATACAAAGGTTGGGGTTTACTTTAGTCTCACTTGTGCTAGAATCGTTTGTATTTTCTCTTATCTTCTCTATTACTCCATTTTGATGGCAAAATATATGCCTTTCTACTATTAAGTACCATTATTTTTTGGTGGTACTGGGGTTTGAACTCAGGGCCTCTCGCTTGTGCTTTACCACTTGAGCCACACCCTCAGCCCTTTTCTGCTTTAGTTATTTTTCAGGTAGGGTCTTGAGTTTTTGCCTGCTGCTGACCTCACATAGCCATATGCCCACCTACTGGAGGTGTATAGCTAGGACCACTGGTGTGCACCTGAGTTGGGGGGGTCTCACTAAGTGGCTCTTGGAGGACCTGGAACCTCAGTCCTTTCAATCTCTACCTCCTGTGCCATTCTTGAGAATTTAGCATGGGCAGAGCTGGTGAAGTGGCTCAAGTGGTTAGAGTACCTGCCTAGCAAGTGTGAGGCCCTGAGTTCAAACCCCAGTATCGCTCACAACAACAACAAAGAGAGAGAATTTACCATGGGCTTGGCATCGTAAGAAGATATATGTATGTATATGTATATATAAAAGAATTTATATTAAATGAAATATACTAGGCAAGTGCTCTACTATTGAACTATACCCCCAGCCCCTACCTCATTCTTTTTAATAACTGCGTACTTGTTCTATAATTTAGCTATTCCATATATATATATATATATTTAATTTAATTCCCATTCCTTTTGTGGTAGGTACTATTATCTCCATTTTACAGCTGGGGGAATAGAGGCATGCATTTAAGTGACCTAAGCTTGCATAGGTATTGCTTCAGATTTGTTCTCAGTTTTGCTACATGACATCCAAAGCCCAAGTGTTTTCAATAGCCTTATTTGCTTTTATATCTCTGGCATTTAGTAGATGCTTGATAGATACATACTGTTTCCCAACACTTTGTCACAAAAATCTGCAAACGTTCAGAAAAGTTTAAGAATATTACAGGCAACACTCCCACCTCCTAGATTCAATTAACATTTTTCTGTCCTTGCTTTATCCCACTTTATCTCTTGATCCATCCATTAAGTTATCTTAAATTTTTGACACTTCTCAATTGAAGCTATCAGTATATCTTACCCCAAATCCCAGGATGTATATCATTAACTACAATTTAATATTTGTTTACTGTTCTTTTTTTCTTTAGAATAAATATTTATGCTTAATAAAACACACAAGTCTTATATATCCTTTTGGTGACAGTTGATAAATTCATATACTTGTCAACTCAACCTCTATCAATATTTATATAGGGTATAAACATTACCCTAGAAAGTCCCCTATTGCCCTTTCTTCTGTATTTTCTACCCTACCGACCCAGGGTAACCATTGCTTTGGGTTTTTTTCACTATAGGTTAGTTTTGCCTCTAGTAGAATCTCATGGAACCATACCAGTATGTACTCTTTTGATAATGATTTTTTCCCTCTCAGTTCACATAAAGGTTTTGAGATTCTTCCCTGTTTTGCGTATCAGTAGTTGTTTCCTTTTTATTGCTGAGTTGTATTCCATTTCATGAATATGTAAACTGTTTATCCATTCTTATGGAAATACAGATAGATGCATATTTGGATTGAATGGTCCTTGCCTTTCAGATGCTCAGTGCCTTAAAGTGATAAAGCAGCTTAGTTGACTGATCCGCTTGGTTTCAGTTTTGGAGAGAGAGGGTCAAGATAATTTAGCCATACACTCTAATTTACTACCTACTTTTCCTCCAATTAAAACCAGGAAGAGCTTCCGAAGTAGGAGTGAGGGCTGAGGAAGAGTAGTGTGACCTTCCCTGGACTGAAGGGAGAGGGTTGGGGAGGAAGGGAGGATGGGTAGAAACTGCAGCCTGGAATGAGGATGGGAGGTAGTGGTTTCAGAGCTGCTAGAGGCTGTGGACTCAAGCACAGGAGATGTTGGCAAGTCCAAGAAGGTGATGGAGCCTGGCTTTCTTGCAAATTAGGGGCTGAGAAGACAAGAGCAGCAGCAGGAGGTGCATTGGAGATCCGGTCCTGGAGGGGATGGCTGCAGCTGGGTTACTCTAGACATGTGGCTCAGGAAAGAACCAGTCCATAGCCAAACCTGGCCTCATGGGGGTGGCAGTGGGGAAGAGGTGCCTTGTGAGCCCTGCAGATAATAGTTGCAGGACAGGGGTGGTGAATGACAAGGCTCAGTCCCTGAAGGCCACAAGGTTGGGATGAAAGGGGCATCTTTGACAGAAAGTTAATCACTAACCTGTGTCCACAAGAGACTTGGATAGTTGGAATTTTAGAGCTAGCTTAGATCATTTAGTTCAACCTTGAGCAAAGTAATGGGTTCAAGGTCCCCTACTGATTTATTGGCATATCCAGGCATAGAAACCAGATCTAAATTTCCAGCCAGTGCCATCGTCCCTGTGCTGTGACTGTCTATTGCTCCTGCCATGAAAGTGAGGGATATGTTTGTGTTGAAACAGGGGTTTACACAAAATTACCTTAAGGGACTTTTCCAACTCAGAGATTCTGGAATTCTGGAGCTGATTTCCGTTGGTATTGCTTAGCTCTCTATCCTCCAGCAAAGAACAGAATCGGGTAAGGACTGGACAGTGAGATTTGGGTGTCTTGATGGGATAGCACTGTTGACAGTTGGGTTGCCCTGTAGTTGGGATAATGCCGAAATACTTTTTTGGTTTTTTTTCTTTCTTTTCATTTTCCCCCATATGTACCCTGAAGCCATCTTCTAAACCAGTCCTTTAAAATAGTGTGAGTAATGACTGGCCAAAGACCCCATGTCCTAGTATATGATGGGTCTGTGCTCAAAGTAGAGTCCTGAAGAAAAAATATCATCAATTGTCAGGCCCTGACTCCAACTCAGTCCAGACTCAGCTGGCCAGGACTGCCCCTGGTCATATGCCTTTTGGACTTTAGATTTCCTGTCTTCCAACTCCCAGTGACTGTTCTTGAAGCATTTAGAACCACCAAGTTCAGAGAGAACTTTGTTTTACTAAGTAGAAACTGCGGGCAGAGAGGGAAGGGGTTCTTGCTGTGCCCACAAGGAGCTAGTTACCTGGTTAGAGTCCCTACCTCTTTGGATGTCCTCTACAACTAAAGAGTTCTCCAGAATTGAACTGTCCAATTGGATAGCCAGTAGCTCACGAGACTGTTGATACTTGAAATGTGGTTAATCTGAATTGAAATGTGCTCTAAGTATAAAATATACACTGGATTTTGAAGACTTAATATGAAAAACTGATTGTAAAATACCTCAGTATTTTTAGATGTATTGTGTTAAATAGAATATATTATTTGTTAATTTCACCTTTTTTGTTTTTGATATGGGGCTTGCTATATTACCCAGGCTGGCCTTGAACTTGAGATCCCCCTGCTTCAATCTTTTTTTTTTTTAAGGTATTATTTCCAGTGATTTAAAAAATTTTTTGCTCTACTTTTGAATTAGCATACATTAATAATGTGAGGGGGTTTCATTGTGATAATTCCATACATGCACACAGTGTACTTTGAACAAGTTCACCTCCTCTGTTATAGTCCCATTCCCCCCACTTTCCTCTCCCCTTTCTCAAACAGTGTTTGGTGGTTTCATTATGCCATCTTCATATATTCAGTATTTTTTCCTTTCCTCCTCCTCCCTCCTGCTAATCCCCCACTGATCCCTCCCCTTAGACAGTCCCCCATTTGCATTCATGTCCTATCATCATTATCATCATCATCATTTTAGGTCTAGGTTCCATGAGTGAGAATATGCTATATTTCTGCTTCAGCCTTCTGAGTAGTTGGAATTAAAGGCATGTACTATCCTGCCCAGCTTCACATGTTTCTTTTTATCTTTTTTAATGTGACTTCTAGAAAATTCTAAATTACAAATATGACTTCAATTGTATTTTTCATGGACAGTGCTGCTTTAGAAAGACGATGCATTGATCTGCCAGAAACCACATGGGTGAGGGTGCTGAGTAGAGAGGGAAGCAATTAGCTAGTGCACCAGGGCCCTTGAGAGTTCCTGGCCTTGAAGCCTTCTAGGCCATTGTACTTAGGTTGGTGGTGATGGGGGTCCTTCTCAGTGAAATGAGGGGGCCTTAGAGGCACTGCTTGGTTGTGGGGGTGGAGTGCAGAGAGGAAATGCCTGTTCAGGGCCTGGCAAGAGGCCATTGCTGGAGGGAGTAAACTTATAGATCCTCTGTCTGGAACTCAGAGGGGAAGTCTCTCATGGAGAGAGAAAAAAATGACAGTTAATTTCCTAATTAGATGGTATGGCCTACTTCTACTTCGAATTCCCTGCTGGTTAGGACAAGAAAGGCTCTCTCAGCTTCATCCCTACCAGGTTTTTCTCTGTCCTGCCCCCAATCAGTTATGTGTAAGAATAAGGGTGAGAGTAGGTTGGTGCCATAGGTGCACAGTCTGGAGCTGGGGTTTTTCTCTCTGGTGGCCACAGCTTTCTTCCTGAGGCTATATTTAGGTGTTGGTGTGGGGAAAAGGATGTGAGTTTTTCAGGATCCTGTTTATCCAGCAGACCTCACCCCTACCCCCACCTCGCAGCTGTCTGTCCTCTGTGCAGGCTGGAACTTCCCCTTCCTTCCCTCCCTGCCCCAGTTCAGGCACCCAGACCCTAAAAAGGACATAGTATTTGCCATTGAAACTCAGCATTGCCATTTATTAGCTAGGTGACACCTAATATCTCCTTAACTTTCTGAGCTCCATTTTTCTCGTTTGTAAAGAAGAGGTGATCATGCATACCTTGTAGGTATCCTGTGAGGGTAGAATGGGACAGTGTGTGTGAAGTGGCTGGCACCAGGCCTGGCAGAGAGAGTCATTGCATAAATGCTGGATCCTCCAGTGGCAGACACTGCTGCTCTGGGGATAACAGGTGTAGGAAGGAGTCCAGTAGAACACGTATCTGTTGCTTTAGTGGACATGGCTGTGGAAAGGTGATAGTGCATAGTTTCTTCTCTTTTCTTTTTGTATTTGAATCTTAAGTCAGGTTCCAGGTTGTCTTGGTGCTTCCTCTTGCCAGCAGGTCTGCTCTCTCCAGCATATCTACACATTGGACTAAAGGATGAAATAAACTGAGATAATAATGTGTAAAGCAGGGGGCCTGGTACATAATTAGCACTCACAATTAGTAAGAGGTGGCTGTTTATCAGTTGGTTATGTCTGGACTGAAGACACAGGAAGTAGCTCTGCAAGAATAACTTTTCTCTCTGTGTTTCTGTTTGTAACAGCAAGGTGGAGTCTGAAGGCCTTTTGCTAAACACTCATAATCCTTTGTGGGTGACACCCCTAAAAACAGCACTCCACCATGTTTAACCTAATGAAGAAAGATAAGGACAAAGATGGTGGGAGGAAGGAGAAGAAGGAGAAGAAGGAGAAGAAGGAGCGAATGTCCGCAGCAGAGCTGAAGAGCCTGGAAGAGATGAGTCTGCGCCGGGGCTTCTTCAACCTGAACCGCTCCTCCAAGCGTGAATGCAGGACGCGCCTGGAAATCTCTAACCCCATCCCCATCAAGGTGGCCAGTGGCTCCGACCTGCACCTGACCGACATTGACTCCGACAGCAACCGGGGCAGCGTCATCCTTGACTCGGGCCACCTCAGCACGGCCAGCTCCAGTGATGACCTCAAGGGTGAGGAAGGCAGCTTTCGGGGCTCTGTGCTGCAGCGGGCAGCCAAATTTGGCTCTCTGGCCAAGCAGAACTCACAAATGATTGTCAAGCGCTTCTCCTTCTCTCAGCGTAGTCGGGATGAGAGTGCCTCAGAAACTTCGACCCCCTCAGAGCACTCTGCAGCACCATCTCCACAGGTGGAGGTGAGGACGCTAGAGGGGCAGGTGGTGCAACATCCTGGCCCGGGTATCCCTCGACCAGGGCCCCGGTCTCGAGTCCCTGAGCTGGTGACTAAAAGGTTCCCCGCTGACCTGCGCCTTCCGCCTGTGGTACCTCCACCTACCCCTGCCGTCCGGGAATTGGAGCTGCAACGACGACCCACTGGAGACTTCGGCTTCTCCCTGAGGCGCACCACCATGCTGGATCGGGGCCCAGAGGGCCAGGCCTATAGGAGAGTAGTTCACTTTGCTGAGCCAGGTGCAGGTACCAAGGACTTGGCCCTGGGACTGGTACCAGGAGATCGACTGGTAGAGATTAATGGGCACAATGTGGAGAGCAAGTCCAGGGATGAGATCGTGGAGATGATCCGACAGTCTGGGGATAGTGTGCGGCTCAAGGTGCAGCCCATCCCAGAGCTAAGCGAGCTGAGCCGGAGCTGGCTGCGGAGCGGAGAGGGACACCGCAGGGAGCCAGCCGATGTGAGTGTTTCCTTGGGTACCAGGGGTAAGCAGGGGTCGGGAATGTGAACCTCTCATGCTGTTGTGCTTAGGTGGATGACTAGGGGTACCCGAGAGCTGTGGGCAGAGCCTAGTGATTGTAGGGAAGCCATACCACTCCCTGGTCCTGTGAAGGAGCTGAGGACAAGCCTCCTGAAGTTCAGTGGGTAGCATTCTCAGCAGTTCAGCTGGGCCTCATGGTTTGATGTTTCCCTCCAGTGGCCTGTTGCATTGGCTTGATTGAATTCAACATCATGCCTTTCTCAAGGGTGCTGGGCAAGAATTTAGCTGCATCCTTGGATGCCCTCAGGAAGGATCTAGCGTTGGTTGGTAATTGCTGGGAAAGTATACAGCTTCATGATATGAGGATGGGTTAGGGGTTTGGGCACTATATTTCCTGAGCCTAAACTGGGGCATGTAGGCTAGCAGGTGCCTCTTCTAGATATGGAGACACTGTGGATGCTACAGAATAGGAATTCCATGTTATTTAGATCTCAGAGGCTAAGGGGGAAAAAAAAAAAAACCTAGGCAAATGATTTCAAATAAGGGCTGTCATGGAACATCTGAGCTGCTGTGGTTACAGCTCTGGGTGAGATAACCTCTACCATGCCTCTTCTTGCCCCTCGGTGAGCCAGGCATTGAAAACCAAATAAGGTTTCAGAGATAGCAGGGGTCAGATCATGAAAGAGCTTGTAAGTCATGGTTGAAGTTTAGATTTTATCCCAATGAAATGGGACCATTGAAGCATATGAAGCAGGGGAGTGACTGGGCCTGATTATAAAGATCTCTTGGGCTCCAAGAGTCTTTATGATTCTCTTGGGAGGAGAAAAAGTGTGGCTCTGGGAAAAGCAACAGAGATCCTGACTATCCCTGAGACCCCACCTGTGATCCTGCCCACTCAGAACAGCAGTGGGAGGCACAGGAGCAGAGACATTTAGGGCAGGCTTCTATGGGGGATCAAGACCTCTAACCCCAGGGATCTTTTGGTAGGGGGTTATATAGTTTGGAATGTGCTGCCTGGACACAGCACGAGAAGGACAAATTGACCTCTGGCTATCACTCCCTCCCAGCTATGGATTTTAGGACTATCCAGATCTGAATTTTGTAGCCTGAGCAGTGCATAGCCTGCCTGTACCTTTCAGCACTGGGTGATCAGCCAGATGTGACAAAGTCAGAAAGGGGAGGAAGTGCTAAGGAAACAGGAATAGTCCTGCTCCCAGTTTTCTCCAGGGAGGAGGATGGCTGCCCAACCTAGCAGCACATGGGCCCCAGAGGGGGCTGAGAGTGGCAGGGTCAGACATTGGATGGATACGCTGGAGTTGGGTTCCAGGCCTTGCTTTACCTTGGGGCTAGTTGAGTTTGGGCAATTTAGCAGTCAGGGAGAGACAGTTAGTGGGAGGGAAGCACCCAGACTCATTCATTCCAGAAACACACATTGAGCACCTGCTGTGTGTTAGTTAGTCCCCAAGCTAGGCCACACTCAGGGTACTGTGACTTAGAGGGGGAAGAAAATGGGACATGTCTTTATCTCAGAACCAAAGGTTATCATATGCTACCATGCCTGTCTACTTTCTCCCAGGGTAACATTGCTTTTAACAGATGGAATTTTCTTCTTAGAGCATCAGTCCCCCAGGGTATTGTAGCCAGCTCCCTGCTGAACCATAGCCAGGCTTCTGTGGGCCCTTGGGCCTGGCATCCCAGATAACACCGAGTTTGCTCTTTGTAGCACAGGGATCATCCTGGCATCTCACATTTCCCAGCCACTTCTCAACTAGCTGCTGCTATCCTGTCCCTGGGGAAGTGGATGCTTTAGTTTTTGAAGTGCTGATGGAATCCACATTACAGCTGGTGTCCCGAAGGTGCTGGCTCACTCTATCTGGGCAAAGCGCAGCTGGTACCCAGAAGACTTTTTCCCTAGGTCACAGCCTGGTGGATCCGGGAGGGACTCAGTAGAAAACCCATTCCCCATGTGTCTCCTGTAGTAATCCAGCAACCCAAGATTTGTGGGACTGAGAGAAGTCTTGTACCTCTTCCCACCTGGCTAGTGGTGGGGACTCGTGCCACAAGCAGAGAGAAGCAGGGTGCACTCAGCATTTCCACTTTCTGGTACAGACTCTGGTTGTTGGTGTGGGAGGCTACAGCCTCTCTTGTGGCTCTCATCCTCTGTCTCCTCTTTTTCCTCCCACTCTGACTCCTGCTCCTTTTCTTGGCATCAATTCTAATCCCAGTATTGTGCCAAGAAAAGAGTTTTCCTGCCTCCTCCATGCTCTTGGGGAGATACCCTGATGATGGTAGCCACCCTGCCTATCAGGCCGTTCATCAGTGTGTCCACATGCTGACTGTCCTTAGGGACTCTGAGGGAGCTGACTGGCCATCTGTTCTCTCCTGCACACAGATCGGGGCCAGGGCCTATGGCTCCTCTCCATGGCCTGTTTCAAAGGCCTTAGGGAGAGACAAGTTCTTGGGTTTTCCTCTCACATGATATGTGCAAAATGCGTGGCTCACACCTTCATGAGCTGCTAAACGAGGTTCCAGAGGAGTAGGGGTGAACCATGGTGGTAGGATAGACTTGGGGCCTGACAATCGCTCAATATACCTGAGAGAAGCAGCTCTTTCTTCTGCCATCAATCCTTCCGTCCACCTAACCATTAAATTAAACATTTGTTGAGCACTTACAGTATACTAGGTTCTGGTGTCTAACAGTGAGCAACATATAACCCTAGCCTCAAGGAATGCACAGCCAAGTAGGAAACAATAACAGTGCCAATGGAGCAGCTCGGTGATAGGGGTCAGTATAGAATGTGGGGGAGCACAGAAGAGGGGCTTCAAGTACAGTCTGGGGGATGGATCAGCATTTTGGAGAGAAAATGATACATTTTGGGGACAAGGCTGGGGATCATGTGAGGGCAGGAAGTGTCAAGAGAAGCAGCAAGAGAGGAAAGCAGGAGCCAGGCCAGCTAGATCACTGTGAGCCAGGTGGGGAATGTGAACTTTAACCCAAGGGCAATGAAACCATTTTGCTAGAGAGTGACAAAGAATCTCTCTGGTGACTCCTGGATAATGACTGGGGACATAACTGGGGTTACTGTGGGGACCTCTTGGAATATTTCCAGTAGAGCAGAGGCTTATTAACCTGGGCAGAGCAGTGGGGATGGATGGAAGGATTAGACTTAAGCCATGGAGGCAGGTGCTTAATTTTGGTCAAGTATGATTGCCAGCTTTGGAGGGATGCTCCACACGAATCTTCTTGATTCTTCAAGGAAAGTTTTAGAGGGAACATCTGTGTTCTGGTCAATTGCTGTATGTTTGCTAAAGGCCACATGTTCCCTGAGTCTGTGAGATTAGTGGAGGTATTGGCAAAGATGAAGATCTTAAAATCTGGATTGAAAGTCCCTCCTCTAGTCTCAAAAGTCTGGCTGGGAAGGTCAAGGTCCACTGAGACAGCACAGAGGCCAGACTGGGAACTAGGATGTGGGAGAGTAGGAGGCCGGCCCCTTCTGTTTGTATCCTTAGTGAGTCCATCCTAGGAGACAAGTGAGTTGTCCCCTATGATGTTTCTACAGGATGTTTCTGCTGGGTTCAGAAAAGAAGACCACTGCTCCCTCACAGTCAAATCTGGTTTCTAAGATCTGTGATATGGTTGCTTTTCCTGTTAGACTTTTGTAATCAAAGGTTTTAGGGCTGTTAGGTTCCTTAGGAGCTCATCATGTCCATCTCAACCACCTCTACCCTCAGGAGAGGCTGGGAGAAGCTGGTTACAATGAGAAGAGCATGGGCTTTGGAGCCAGGAAGACCAAAAGTAAAATCCAAATCTTTCTGAGCCTCGATGTACTCATTCCCTCAATAAACAGTTACTGAAATCTGCTTAAGGACCAGGCACTGTGCTGGAGACTAGGGGTGGGGGAATGTGATCTTTCCTTGAGGAAGCACAGACCTAAGTCAGGATATGCAACTAGGCACCATAGCTATTATCACAGAATGTGCAAAGAGCACAGTGGGGTGGAAAGGAGGAAGTGGCCAATTCTGCCCAGGGGGAAAGGTGGCAATCAGGAGAGGCATCCTAGTGGAGCTAACCCTTGATATCTATAAAATATCTATTCTCTCCTCCAAGAGTTTGAAAAGGTTAAATTGGAGAGGGATGCACACCCAATGAACTCACTTATGCCGTCTCTGAGAAGGATAGTATTGGAGGCTGAAAGGAGACTTCTGTGTACTATATTCTATGGATCTTTATATACAATAAGCTTGTTTATGTAGTACGGGGATCACTTATGTGATTTGGGCAAGTGGTTTGACAAGATCAGTGCCCTTTCCCCTGCCCAGTCTCTAAAGCCGTCTGGGGAAGGTAGTTTTGTAGCTTCCTGGTGCTCTCCCTCCTTGCTCCTGGTAAGGTTTTCTGTCCAATAGGGACTGTCAAGGCTTTTGTCTAAACTTTTTCTTTAGCTCTCTCCTTCAAGACAGCCAGTTGGGGCTGGGGATGCAGCTTGGTGGTAAAGTACTTGCCTAGCAGCATATTCGAGGCCAGCACCTAAAAAAAAAAAAAAAAAAAAGCCAGCTGAAGGAAGGAAGAGGGGATGGTGGGGCTCTCCTATCCTCTTCCAGGTTTTTCCAGCCCAGCAGGCTTGGTCATCAGTGGCCTGCTGGCAGGAGACTGGTCCATCAGGTTGTCTCCGTTTGGGAGAGGTCAGGAGAGCTTCTTTGTCTGTTGTAGAAGCCCTAGACCCCTGGGTGGAAACGGTATGAGTCACATCAACTTTGCCCTGAGGGTTCCTGGGTGCTGTTAGGAGTGGGATCTTTTCAGTTCCAAGGAGAGCCTAGAAATTGTTCTGTTTCCTTGTTAGCTAGGCTGGCTTCTGAGCATGGGCCTTTCCTAGGGGCTGATGGTAGTGGTGGAGCATCTGGGTGCTGCCTGGGCTCAGTGTTCTAGAGTGTTTCTGTTCCTAATTTTACGTCAGATGATCCTTGGAGGATTTTTTTGTTTTGTTTTGTTTTTTTGTTTTTGTCTTAAACAGGAAACGTTTATTTCATTTTGTGCCAAAGCTTCAGATACCTCTGACATCATAGAGTCTTACGATATGAGAGCCCTGGCTTGGGGGTTCAGTGTAGAACTTAAACTAAGTCCTTTTGGTAAGGAGGAGCCAGTGGGCAGGTTTCAAGAGTGCAAGAAGTAGTGCCTAAAACGTCTTTGGGAGCATTTGAGGGGTTATCTGTCCTGGTTTTAGTGGGATGCATGGTCCCAGCAGAATAGAGCAGAGGGCCAGGTCATTTCTGTTATGATGGGTCTCTTTTCTCTATCCTTGGGAGCACCATTCTGCCTTCCCTGTGGGATGCTAGATGAACAGCAGCCCCAAAGTACCCTGGCTACCCAGCCTGTGGGTGGTGGGCACAGTGCCCAGGCCACATGGAACTGGGTTTGGGTACATGTCCTGGTCATTGGTTGTTTTGCAGGCCCAGCTTGAAACCCTGGCATGGGTGCAAGATCTTAAAGGTAGCCTGCCCTGACCCTCTCCTGTCCTGGCCAGAATCCCTCCCTGCCTATCCTGAAACCCCAAAGCTGTCCTGCCCTCTGCCCTATGCTTCCTTCTAATCTCTCTTATTTACATTGAAATGGTTCTGGAAAATACCAGATAGGCAAACACCCTGACTGGGGCGGTTGGGGAGTAGGCTGAAGGGGGGTGTGTGGGGGGGTGGGAACTCAAATATTTTAAAAATGCTGCAAATCTCTGCAGCGTTTCTGGGAAACCACAAGCACGCGCTCCGCCTGCCAGCAGGGTTCCCGCCACCCCACTGCACTGAGCTGCTTGACTCTACTCATGTAGTCTGGAGAGGAAGGCAGCATTTGGGAAGGCATTCGGGACCTGTGACCCAGTCGAGGTGGGGGCTTCCCTACTGCCTGGGCAGGCTGCCTGGCGCCTCCATTGTCAGTCCCAGGCAGTAGTACGGATGTGCCCCAAGTGTCCAGCAGCACTGTGGACCACTGCGCCAGGCAGGCATTGCAAAGGAATGGTGTTTTCACGGCCCGTCCCCCAGTCCCTGCTTGCAATTTTCGGGGGACAGCCAACTCCAGAGTCCCACATGGTGTTTGGCAGCAACTTCTGTTCTGTTAAATACAGGGGCAGTGTCAGCACCACTTATTTTTTCAGTTGTTGGCTTTAGTTTGATTGGGAAACTCTTTCTTTAGACCTGGGTCACCACTCTGGCCCTCTTAATCTCTTGCCATATGTCGCTCAGAATCGGTATGGCGTTCTGCCCTGGTATGGCTCTGCCCAGGCACTTTGCATAAACTCTGGCCAGGGTAGAGTGTAGGGGTTCTCTGGTGCCCTGTACAATTCAAGGGCAGACGTGCTGCCTCCCCCAGTAGTGTTTACTGGATCTGATTAAGATTCTGCTGAACAGAAATCCCTTGAGGGAAGGCATGGAAAGTAATGGAAGGTGAGGCACACAGTATTCACTGTATGTAGGGCACTCTTCCACATGTTTCACATTTATTAACTCATTTAATTTTCCCAACAACCCTTTAAAGTAGGAATTGTAATGATCTCTTTCACAGATGAGGAAACTGGATTGCTGATGACTGGAGTACTGGTTAAGGTTAAGCAAGTTGCATAAGATAGTACAGCTATTAAGTGATTTGTCAGAATTTGAACTCAGGCCATCTACTCTTAATGAGTATACTAGATGGAGTAAGGAAGACTGTATGCAGATCGCCTTACAAATCCAAAGCACAGTGTAGACCTGGGACCTTCTCATCCGGAAGCGTAGAAGCCTCTTCATCTTGTCTTCCCTTGAAAAGAAGGGACCAACTGGCCTCTCTTGCTCTGTGGATGGTGTCCTGCAGAAAGGTGTCACTGGTATCACTTGAAAGTCAGTCTGAGAAAGTTAGCCTAAGTAGCAGCAATCTAGTGGGATCTGGGAAATGCAGGAGAGGGTGGCTGAGTGAAGCCTCAAGAAAGGATGGGGCACCTGCCTTGGTAGGCTCAGTATGGTCTTAGTGCTGGAGGAAGACACACTGTTGCCCCTTATGCAGCTTCTTTACTAGATCCTAGATCCAGGAGGCAAGGACAGTGACCCTTTCACCCTTTTGGTTTATATTGGCATGTTGCTACCCATCTCTGCAGCATTTGGGGTGACAGAATGCCTAGAGTGTCACCTCTGACCGTAGGAGGCTTCTCTGCATTGTGTGGGACTTGGTGCTCCTCTATGTGCATTATAGGAAAAAGGCAGGGAAATAAGGCCAGCAGAGGGCATGGCAGGTGGTAGGTGGGCAACACCAGTTTCTCACTGGCTTCCACTGTAGAGCCTCTGCACTCCCCTTGTCCATAGCACTTTTCCCTGCCCTCTGTATATACTCAGACATGTTGCCTCCAGTTTGAATGTCCCTTTCTCAGGGAACACTTCCCTGACCCTCTCAGTCCTTGTCATGCCCCCATTCTGACAGCACCTGTCCTTCTTCTTCATAGCATTCATCACAACTGTGATTAATGAGTTACTGATTATTTACCTGATGCTGGAGTACTTTAAGAAAGTAGTATTTGTTGAAGAAGAAAAGATGGCTCTCTAACCAGAAACTGGTTTCCCATCCTTTCTGTGCCATCTTTCCCATTTAGTTTTGATTCCTGAAACTCTCCCTTCTGACGGGCCCTGGTGACTTGTCTGCTTCTACCCACTGACTCTGTCTTTGTGTGCTCTGGGACTTTGTGTTTCTCACAGTAGTAGAGAAGAGCTGGGTTCTGTCAGCATCCAGGAGCAGGAACATGGGGATGGAGGGCCCCAGAGACATCCTGCTTCTGCCCCTGTGTGGGAATTCCCATGAAAGTGCTGGACCTGGGTGAGAAAGAGATTCAGGGTTATATGGGAACCACAGAGTGTCCAGTTCAGGAGATCCTGGAGGAATGTGCCTGTCTTACTGGCTGCAGGTCTCTGAGGGGTTGGAATGTGGCCTGGGGCTCCAGGCTTTCTCTTCCCTCCTGCTGCTTTCCCTGGACTGCCTTCATGTTGGAATGTCAGCAGGCTGGGAATGTTCACGGCAAGGATCTTTCCCAGTCAGAGCAACAGATTCCAGCTGGAGCCTGGGGACAGCTCCCACAAGGGTAGGGGCCACCAGAGAAGGTAGGCACGGGTGCTAGGACAGCCAGAACTGCTCTGCTCTTGGGGCCCAGGCTCACTTCCAGTCACCAGTGGGGGACATAAACATCCTTCTCCCTCTTGGACCAGCTCAGAGGGAAGCTGGGCTTTGGGAGCTGTAGGGCTCAGGAGTGGTGGTGAGGCCTTGGAGATAGAGACTCCACCTCTCTTAGAAGAAAAGAGGCTGGCCATTTCCCACAACGCCTCACTTCCTCCAGCCCTGATGTGAATCAGGAAGGGGAGCTGCCTCAGATTCCATCCTCAGGTGGGGCCTGCCTACCAGACCCAGGTTGTCTGGTCTATAGGGGTCACCCAGCCATGGCAAGGTGGCACTGCTGAATTTGTCACCCGTATCTGTGGGCTCCAAAACATCTCTTGAGCCTGGTTCCTGTCTTAGTGACCTTTCTGGCCTTGTGCTCTTTGCCCCCTGATCTCATTTCTGTGGGCTCCTCCTTCCCGTTCCTATTTCTATAAGGAGCTGACTCACTTCCTGCCTCTCTCCTCAGCTTCTCTCACTGCCAGGCCCTGTGGCAAGCAGGGTGCACACTGGGAGGGAGGTCTCTTCTAGGGCACTTCCATTGAGACTAGGAGTCTGACCCTTGCTCTGGGGCAGGAGAGGGCTGAATGTGAGGTGGGGAAGAGGAATGGCTTTGGGCCATAGAGAAAGCCAGGAGCAAACACCCCAAGAGACCAGAGCAGTTCTTCATTTAGGTGGATGTTAGGAAGCCTGGGGGAGCACCTGCTCCATATCATACTTTGGGCTTATCTGTGAAGGAGAAAGGCCAAAGGTGCCATCCCTGTGATCAAGGACCCTGTGCTTGCACTAGAACTGCAGGCAGCTGCAAAAAGCTAGATCTTGACTGGACATGGTGGTTCATGCCTGTAATCTCAGCTAGTCAGGAGATGAAGACAAGAGGATCAAGGCCAGCCAGGGCAAGTTAGCAAGACCCTATCTCTAAAACAAAATAGGCTGGGGGCATAGGTCATGTGGTACAGTGCTTTGCCTGGCATGAAAAAGGCCCTGGGTCCCATCCTTAGTACTGGGGGAAAAAAAAAAAAAAGCTAGCTCTCGGCCCCGGGTGGCATGGGCTAGAGGCCAAGCAGTGACAGCACTTGCAGGCAGCGTGAGACTGTCATGACCTTCCATGATACCCAGCTTCATACCTAGCCCCATCGCATGGAGGGGAAAATATCTGGAGATCCCAGTGGAACCTTTCAGAGGCATGGCAAAGGGGAACTATCTCTTACTGTACCCTTGTGTGAATTTTTCCTGCTGGGGCCCTGCCTCCTGCCTCCCTCCTTTGTGGTCTGATTCCACTGTGGAGCCGATTGTAGAAGCCCTGGCTGGGGTGGCATCTTCAACCTCGCCCTCCCCGGAGCTGTCCAGGCTGTGTGCCTGGCACTCCAGGCGCTGGGGGACCCAGCCTGTGCTGAGCCTGGCACAGCCTTGTATCTTCCTCAGCAGGCATCTAAGTTACCTAAAGGACATAAGGCACAGGGTGCGGTCACATCCCCACTCACTTGGACACGTGTCAATATCAACAGGGGCAGCAGGGAAACTGGGTCCATGACTTGAGAAGCCTGGGGGCATTGCTGTGGTCTGTCTTCCTGGAATCCAGTGACCAGCAAACATCTCTGTTCCCCTTAGCACTGGCTTTGTCTGGCCTAGCCCCTTGCACAGCAGCCTGAGATTGTGGCCTTAGGATTTCTAGATGCTGACAGAAATTTCTTGTTTAAGTGAGGTTGTTGGGATTGGAGAAGGTAAAGAGTGCCAACCTGACCACTTAACCCAAAATGCTCTTGCCCTCCTTTGTGGGAAGTGAACCATGTTGTACAGACACATAGATGCCTGTCTGCATTCCTCTCCCAGGGCTTCCTTATTGCGCCTCGCCTCCGCCCATCATTACTTGGCTTTGACCTGGGAAAGAGAACACAGGCTGTGCTCTGTGGCAGAACGCCTCCTTGGGAATGCCCTGGGTGCCATACACATACCCCCTGTAGGGTCTAGACTGGCTTTTCCTTTTCTCCCAGACTCCTTCAAAGTATTTTTGCCATTATCCTCTAGTCTTTCTAACAGCCCTCACCTTTTCTGTCCAAGGAAGGCTGGCTTTAAACTAGACGACTTGGTCTCTGGGAAGGGAGGACAAGTTTTCCTGGTTTTACTCAGGGTCCATTTGTCTTTCTTAGTCTACTGGTGTTCAGGTCTCTCTTCTGTGCCTCTAAAAGAGGACCCATCCCCTTTCCCATCCAATTCTCTTCAAAATCCCCAATCTACAGCTCCTTATTGCTGCAGTAGGAAAGGATGCTTGGCATATAGGTGTTGAATGGAAGGCTGGTTTTGGGCTATGGGAACTTATCTCAGTAGCTCACTTTGGAAGGAGGAGGAAGAAGAAGGCAGTACAAGCAGAAGGGCTCAGAAATCGGGAGTGGTATGTGGTTGTGTGTGTATTGTCAATATCTTGAATGGGTTGGGTGGTATGTGGGCTCCACCTGGACTGCCTGGTCCAAATGCTAGCTCAGGTCATTCAGCTGCCATTACTGGCTGAGTGACCTTGGGCAAATGACTTAAGATGAGAATAATAATATTATGTGTAAGGTTGTTCTGAAGATGAAATGAATCAATACATATAAAACCACTTAGAATAGTGTTTCAGCATAGTGTGTTTGAGTCCTTTGAGTCTAGTAGTCCCCCTTCATCCATAGGGGTTAAATTCCAAGACCCTACGTAGATGCCTGAAACTACAGATAGTACCAAAACCTCCAAACCCTATATCTACCATGTTTAGTTATTTATTTTTTAGGCTACTCTTTATTTTTTACCTCAACTTGCTTTTTTTTTTTTTTTATTGTTGTGCTGGGAGGGGGTACATTGGAGTATTTGCGAAAGTTCTTACAATGTATCAAATACATCATATTTAAATTCACCCCCTCTGCTGTTCTCTTTCATCCCCTCTGCCCCGATTCCCAGAACAGTCTCAATAGGTATCATTTCTGCATTTCCTTATGTGTAGGTATATTATTTGGACCACTTCCCCCCTCCCCCTGTCATGTTTATATACACAGTACCTACCCTATGATAAATTTTAATTTGTAAAGTTAGGTACAATAAGAGAGTAACAGTAATAATCAGATAGAACAATCTTGACAACATACTGTAATAAAAGCTATTTGAAACTGATGAGTTGTTTATTTCTGAAATTTTCCATTTATTATTGTTTGGACTGTGGTTGACTGCAAGTAATTGAAATTGGAGCAAGTGAAACTGTGAATAAGGGATGACTCACTGTAAGGGCTCAAAAGTGAGCTTCCTAGTCATTCATCCATTTCTGACACCCTGGCAAACACCTGGTGTCTGGTAAGTGCACCATCTGCCCACAGGAGTGCCTCAGGCCCTGTTCTTGTGCATGACTCAGCTTTGAGTCCTTTGCTCATGTCCTCAGGCTGGTGCTTTTGCCCAAAGTGCCTTTCAGGTAGAGATAGCGAAACAGGCCCATGTTTACTCAGGGCTACACAGTAATCACAGAGTGAGATGGCTTTACCCTGAGTTTCTAATCTGGTGTCTACACCGATGTTAGTTTTTCAAATTGTGCTGCTTTTTCTATGATTTCCGCAGAACAGAAAGGCAGCCCTCACCTGCCTGTTCCCAGGTCTGTCCTCCATTCCTTCCATCACACATTGGAGCTTGCCCAGATGCACCCACTTAGATTTTTACTGTAGCAAAACCTCTCAGACTAAGTCCCTGGGACAGAATGGGTAACAGTCAGATCCACTCTGATGCGTTGTTCTTCTGTGCATCCAGGCCTGGTGGAGCTTGTCTGTGCCTCTCTAGCATGTCCCAGGTGCCCGGAGTCCATTCTCCACTACTTCTTCCTTATTTGCTTTATCCAGCTGGCTGCACAAGGAGGTGTCTAGTTTAGGGGTCTCAGTGTCTCATGGCGTAACTCCTGGCATGCTGCCCTGGCAAAGGCTTCTTTGCCTTATTTGCCCTTGAAAGTTGAGGGTTCCGTTGGGACTTCTCTCTCTGGAGCACCACCATCAGATGAATCCTGCAGTGGGTGCTGGGGAAACCCTTAGGCCGCTACATTCCAGATGTCAGCAGAAACAAGGAATGATTGTGCAGCTCTGAGGGGCTTTCTCCCAAGCTGGGCGCCTTGGGATGGGGCAGGCTTCCATTCAGCTCTGCCTTTTCAGCCCAGGGCATCTGGCTTCTGCTTTCAGCTGAGTGTTAATTGTGACTGCAGTTCCCTCCCCACTTCTTTTTGAGGTCCAGGGAACAAGACAAGATACATGGGGCTAGAGGTCTAAACAGACTGTGGAGCGGGGTAGGAGAGAACAGTCAGTGGCACCAGCTGAAGAAGACTTTGGCAGGAATGACCTGGACAAACTGGAAGGGGGAACCTCTAGATCAGACATGTCCAACAGAACATATTGCAAAGATGGCGACGTTCTGTAGTTTGTCTAGTTCAGTAGCCATGAGCCACACATGGTCATTGAGCACTTGAAATGTGACTAGTGTGACTGGGGAATGGAATTTTACTTTTTTTTTTTTGGTAGTATTCGGGTTTGAACTCAGGGCCTCACGCTTGCTAGGCAAGTGCTTTACCACTTGAGCCACTCTGCCAGCCCTTTTTTGCTTTGGCCAAGGAATGGAATTTTAAATTTCATTTGAATTTAATGAGAAGTACCCCTACTCTTTTGACTTAGCTTAAATAGCCACCCATCCATTGCTAGTGGCTACTGTATTGAACAGTACAACTTCAGACAGCTCCCAGAAAGAAAGGGGGGGGAGTGGGAAGGAAAGGTTGGAGTTCTTGAAGGTTTGTGGTCTCCTGCAGAGTGCCCCTGGTGAGGCCAGGCCTGGTGGCATTTCCTCTTCCTCTCAGGAAGTAAGGTTTGTCCTCTCAGCAATTTCTGTGCTTCACTAACTCTGGAATCCTGATGCTCCAGGGCCGATAGGTCCCTGGCTGTGTGCCACCATAACTGGGGCAATGCTTCCCTACCTTGCCAAGTACATCTTTTGCCCAGCTTGGTAACACACAGGTGTTCACATGCCCAGTAGGTTTGGCGGGGTGTTCCTGCGGGGGTGGAAACCTGGTAGGCAGGAGAGAGGCTTTCTCCTTCCTGCTTCAGTGGAGACTGGGATGTGTGCTTTGTTTTTACTTCAGAGGGCTCTAGAAAGGGCCCAATAGGGATCTCCAGAGGTGAACTCACAGATCCTCAAATACTGAATGTCCAGTGTTTGAGGGAACCTGAGGTATGTCTAAAGCAGCCTCTCTGACTTTGAGAATAAGCAACATAGGCAACCAGCCTTCCCCCCATAAGACCTTACAGATAACCTTATTTAAATCAGAGGTTGCTGGCCCTGAAGCTGGCTTTCCTTTTTTTCTTCTGTGGAAATGTAGAAGAGTTGTCATTTATGTGAAAAAAAGAACAATGCTTCATTATGCTCTTTTTCTAAGTCTGCCAGAAGGGTGGGATGGGAATATAGTGTACTCTGGTGCATTTGTTAGATTCAGAAGTGACCCAAGTCTCTGTGAGATTTGGGGGAGGGGTGTGGTGGGCTTGGGGAAACCATCCTCAAGACTGGCCCTTGGTTTGGGCCTTGTGGGAGCTTGGCAGTTTGGAAATCCCCAGCAGCTGAGGGTCCATAGAGAGCAGCTGGCCTCCTGGAGCTGCCAGTCAGGTGGTCCCAGGAACTGACTGTCTAGGCCTTCCTCTTCTTGGCAGAAGGGACCAGGCCAGGTGTTCCTTCCTGGGCTCTGTGCCCAGGAGATGGTGTGGTGGCACCAGACTTGGAGCAAAAATTTGGGTGTGCTAAGCCAGGGGCTGGTGGTCTATAGGGGGTGCCTGAGCCCTAAGTCTCAGTGACCACCTCTGGGGCAGTGATCTGTGCCTCTCTACAACACGGACTCAAGTTGTCCTTGGTCTTCTGATCAAGGATGCAGATATTCATTCATTCATTTTATTCCACGAGTAAGCACTGAATGCCTACTCTATGCAGGGACTGTTATAGGTGCTGAGGATAAGGCAGTGATGAAAACAAGGTGGGCCCGAGCTCATCCTCGTCTCTTCTTTCCTGGAAAACACGAGAGGCCATCTTGCTGCCGCAGCCCCCTCAGGCCTCAGCTCCCCGGGGACGCCTCTTGGGGGCGGGGCCCGGAGGCCCGAGGTAAAATCCAGTGGCCTCAGCACCAGCACATCCGTGAGAAGGGGACTGTCGCCCTCTGCTGGGATCCAGCGGTGCTGCAGGGCGGTGCATCATGGAGCTTCAGGCGCATGCGCAGAGCCTGGCTCCGCCCATGCGCCATCGGGCGGGTGGGGCCCGGAAATGCTAGTTGCAGAGCAAGCAGGTGTGGCTCCAACCAGTCACTGTCGCCTAGGGCCTGAGTGTTTGGGTCTTTGACCTGTCCAGGTTTTCTCTCAGCTCTCTGAACCCTTCCTGAAGCTATCCTTAAGCTTCCTCAAGGATTGCTCTCTTCCATCCATTACGTGCGCACACACACACACACGCGAATTACGATAGTCTCTTCCAAGAAAGGAAAGGCACTCTTGCTCTAGCATTTTCTGTGAGGACAGGTCATTCAGGGGGTTGTGCCTGTCACCTTGGTGGCTGGTGCCCTCCTATCCAGGAAGCATTAGTGCTGCAGTCTCCCCGCAGCCCTGAGGCTACATGCTTGAAACAGGACTCCCCCAGCTTCCCTAAATAAAAAGTTCCATAAGGATGTTTTATACATTGCAAAGTAGTAATATGAGGATTATACAGTTGGTATCCATTTATGGAAGCAATGTTTATGACTTATGGGGGAACTAGAGGGACAAATGCGGACAGTGGCATATTCTTCTGTAAAGATATTAAATAAACCTCAGTGTCAGTGTTTTCCAAACTACCTCTTTCCTGTTAAACAAGCCTCAGGACTGGTGGAATGACTCAAGTGGTAGAGCACCTGCCTAGCAAGTGTGAGGCCCTGAGTTCAAACTCCAGTACCAACAAAACAACCCCCCCCAAAAAAAAAAAAACCAACAACAAACAAACCAGAAAACCACCCATTAAATGAACCATCTGATATCTCTGTTTTGCATAGTGGTGCCATAATGTTCTCTCAGACTCCCAAGCTTAAAATCTTGGTAAAGGAACCTCTTTGATTCTCACCCTCCCACTCCCGCCATTTTCTTTTCTCCCCAATGGCCACCAAGTCTACAAGATTCTTCCTCTTGCATCACTCTCTCTTCTTCATCTCCTGCCAGAATCTTAGGCAGACCCTTCTTATATTTTGTCTGGCCAATATCTTGGCTTTTCCATGGTCCTTCAGCTTCTAGCCTCTTTACCCTCCCTGCATCCTTCTGTTAGATCAGCATTCCTAAAGCACAGGTCTAGTCATGCCCCTTCACTCTGCAGAAACCTGCTGCGACTCCCCTTGTTTCCAGGCAGGGGTAGCATGGAAGGAGTAGAGCTGAGTCCAGCTCCAGGCCCTGCCAGTCACTACCTGTATGATCATAAGCAGTCATTTAACTCTGCAAACCTCAGTTTCCCTGTGCTCAATTCCCTTTTCAACACTTGCCTCTCCGGGTTTTGTGAGGAAACCAATTAGCTCTGTGCTCAGCACATGGCAGGTACTGAGTATGTGCCTTCTTTTTTCTTAGATTGATCTCCTTGCTTTTGTCTCAGATATATCTTTTCCATATGTAAGTGACATAACGCCCAGCACAACTATACAAGAAGGAGGGATGGACTGACTCAAATATCCGAAAAGCCTGAACTAGCCAGAGCCTCAGCCATATCTGGAAACTTAAACAGTGTGACCAGGACCCAGGCCTTTTCTGTCTGTCAGCTCATCTAGCCTGGTCCAGTCCTCAGACAAGTAATGGCAGAATAGCCCAGTCCTGGGTTCAAGTCTTGTAGGAAAAGAAGTGTGACTCCTTCAGTAGTATTAGTAAAAGTTTCATTATATGTCCTTGATAATGATTGGGTCACATGCCCTCCATAAACCAACCCTCCAGCCTGGAGATATAATTCTCTTACTGGTCAGGCCCAAATTACATGCTGGAGTGGGTCCCCAGAGAAAAACTGGGGTGCTGTCATTAGAGGATGGAGGCATGCATAGTGGGCCACAGAAACATCACACAGTGCATGGCCTCCATGGTGGGGCCCCACCACCTTCCCAGCCTTGTCTCTCATATTTTCTTTTATGCATTCTATACTTTGTGCAGACATACTGTCCATAGCTCACACTTTCCTACTCTTCACCTTTTCTGGTACTACTCCTTCACCCCAGAATTCCCTTCCCACCTCATCTTCACATCATAAAATTCCATCTTTCATGGTCTGGCTCCATGCTGTCTGTAAACTATGCCTAATTCCCCAACTGGAAAAGATCTCTGCCTCTGGACTTCTCCAGAATGTTGTCCAGGCCCCCTGTTGGAACACTGAGCACATTCCCACTTGAATTACAACTATTGGGATACATTTATTCTCTCCTCTAATCTGTACATTTTTTGGAAGTCATAAACTAAGTCAGCTTCATCTTGTTTCACTCACTCACTCTGGTATCCAGGGTCCTCTCTGAGCAGGGTCCAGTGGCAGGTGGGTTCAGGGGTTACAAGGAACATGTAGCCTCTGCCTCATGAAGCTCCAGCGGGAAAAGAAGCAGGAGTGTCTTGAGGTACTTTAGTACAAGGCTAGTTGAGTGACCTGCTTCCTCTACCCTTCAGAGCTTCTCATCTGGCCTAAACCCCAGTGGCTACTCCAGTTAGCCACTCTCCCTGGCCAAGGACTTTTTGCTCAGCCACACCACCATCTCTTTGTGGGAGAGCAGAGTAGTTGAAGTTGTGACCTCACGTGAATATCCTTTTGTCCTCCACTCTGTTTCACTCTGCTTATCATGTATGCACCTTCCAGATAAGTTGGGCAAATCCAGTGTGTGCTTCGTGCTGGGGATGGGATGGTATATAAAGAAGCAGGAAACTGTCCTTATCGAGAGAGCAGTCTTAAACATATATGACAAACTGATTGCTATTCCGAATATTAGTTTATGCTCTGTAGTGTGTACACAATAAACTTTAATTAATTCAGTTATATGGTTATATGAGAAATGATAGTATTGTAGTCTAAAATGATGAAAATGGTATTGTGGACATTTTATTTTGTGTTGTACATGACTATACGTTATGCTTTCATGAAGACATATCACATGGTACAGTAGTCCCCCCTTATCCAAGGGCATATGTCCCAAGATCTGTAGTGAATGCTTGAAAGCATGGGTAATACTGAATCCCAGACATACTATCCCTTTGACTATGCATGGACCTATGATAAACTGGGTATGATGCCTCATGCCTATAATCTCAGCTATTCAGGAGGCAAAGATCAGGAGGATCAAGTTTCCAGGCCAGCCCAGGCAAAAAGTTAATGGACTCCATCTCAATAAATAAACTGGGTGTGGTTGTATGTGCCTGTAGTCCCAACTGCCTGAGGATGGTCTAAGGCTGGCCCTGGGTAAAAAATATAAGACTTGGCCTGAAAAATAAAGCAAAAAAGGACTGAGGATGTGACTCAAGTGGTAGAGCACTCTGAGCAAGCATGACACCCTGAGCTCAAACCCAAGTACTACCCCCCCAAAAAAAATGCCTATGATAAAGTTCAATTTATAAATTAGGCAAATAAAAGATGAACAATAGTTAATAATCAAATAGCATAGTTATAGCAATGTCCTGCAATAAAAGTTATATAAATGTGATCTCCATCTCTTTCAAAATCTTATTATACTTTCATCCTTTCACTTAAAGGAAGTGCTTTGCAGCTTCTCTCTGGAAAATATGAATTGCAGCATCACTACCTTTCTTTCACCTTAGGGCTTTCATTTATTTATTTATTTATTTATTTAGTGGTGCTGGGGATCAAACCCAGGGCCCTGATCATGCTGGGCAAGTGCTCCACCACTAAGCTAGATCTCCAGCTCTGGGACCATTATTAAGTAGAGTAAGGGTTACCTGAATGCAAGCACTGTGATACAGTAACAGTGGGTCTCGTAACCCAGGCCCCTGCTGCACGACTCATGGTCAGGTAGTGTACGCAGCACGGATTCACCGCCCAAGAGCAACAGGGTGGGACGGCGTGAGATTTCATCATGCTTTTCTGAAATGAATGCAACTTAGAACTTACGAATTGTTTCTTTCTGGAATTTTCTATTTAATATTTTCAGAATGTGATTGACCTTGGGTAACTGAAACTATGGAAAGGGAAACTGTGGGAAAAGGGGAACTGCTGTATACAGAAACCATGTGTACTATACCCTGGCTTTGCCTTCCATGCAGACGTCAGAATCTAATCTCATATAATGCGTGACTCCACCTAGGTAATAGAGTACCTCACTGAGTATAATCAAGAACCACCCTGTAAGTGTGGCGTTTTATGCATGCAGGGGATGGTGTGGTTTTCGCTAATAATGGAATGATATTAATCACACAGTCACTGCCTACAATTTGCTAAGCCTAGGTTTACATGTACTGCCTATTCTCACAACTGCATAGGCTTGTATCATACTATTTTAAGGCAAAAAAAAAAAAGAGAAAAGTGGAGTAACTTTTCATTTGGTGTACAGCAAGAGAGAGTTCGAATGGCGATTTAGCCCCAGGTGTGTGCGGCTGCTGGGTCTCCCGCTCTTTGCACTACACTTTCAGGTGGGCTTGGGTTTTCCGGAGGGCTTCTAAGGAGGTGGGACTCCAGATTGGCTTCTAAGAATGTAGAGGGTTGGGCAAGGCGGAGGGGATGGTGGAGCAAAGGCTGTGGTGTCAGTGTGGGCAAGGAGCATGGGGAGGTCACCCTAAGAGAGGATGAGAATAGTAACCAGAAGTGAGGAAGACCAAGTGCAGAGGAAGGACCAGATTCCAGATTCCAGCTATTCTTGGAGATAGGTAGAGAGAGCGTCCTGGGAGTGGCCTGGCTGGCTGTGGAGTGCTTACATGGACCCCAGAACCATTTTTAGGCTCATTGAGGATATAGACCATGCCAAGACATTACCCACCTCTGGGCAAAGAGGGACAGGCTGTGGTTGTGTGAAGCTGAGATGGCTGTAGGGTTACTGATGTCCCCCTCTGAAGGAAGAGCCTGTCCTTTTCCTTAAAGAAGGTGACTGCTTTGAAATGTTTGGTAACCAAACAGTTCAGAGACAATTGACAGGAATTAGCATTCTGAATAGAATAGAGGCACGGATGGGCACGAGGTTACTAGCAACTCACAAGACTGCAGTGAAGGGATGCCTGTCTCACTCAGAAGTCTTTATTTACTTTTATTTTCTCTGAGACAGAGTCTCTTTATGTAGTCCAGGCTGGAACTCAAGATTCTCCTGCTCCAGCCTGGAATGCTGAGATTACAGGTGTGGGCCACCCTAGCCAGAAGTCATCTTCTGGAGAACTGATGAATGGCAGTGGACCTATGAGGCCTTTAGGCAGACCAGTAGAGGACGCTAAGTCCTGAGTGAAAGCCCAGGCTGTGGCTTGCAGGAGAACCTGGAGGTTCACTGACATCCATTTGTTCTGCTTTGACACTCCTCCATCAGGCCTAGTTATCTGCTTCTCTAGCTTTTGGCAGAAATAGCATTTTAGAAGGAAGTGAGACTGCTGAAGGTAAGCACGCTGTCAGGTGAGTGACAGCTGACACCCTGACGTTGTAGGGGACAAGAAAAAGCTAAAAAGCAAATATATATTCACAGAGGGCACCTGGCCTTCCTCATATAAGGCGCATCTGAGGCTTCAAGTTGGTTGCAGTACCTAGGACGGGGCTGGTGCCCTCTGAAAGAGCTTTGCGGCACTGGTGGGGCAGAAACCGAGTGTTGTAGCCAAGCTGGAAAGTTGGGAATCTTCACGGTAGAGACAACATGCCTGTCAGTGCAGGATGGTGTGGAAATGGGATCTCAGAGATTGCAATGAGTTCAGAGTATTTTACTTAAGAAAGCAGAGTATGAAAAATGTTATTTTTATGATTATAAATGGTAATAGAATTTAGGAAGCTACTTAAACCAGGAAATATTTTGCCACTTAAAAAGGGGGCATTATGGTATGTGTCCATAATCTCAGCCTCTACAGAGATAGAGATCAGGAAGATCATGGATAGAGGCCAGCCCAGGCAAAAAGTTAGCAAGACCCCATCTCAACAAACAAGCTGGGTGTGGTGGCTCGTGTCTATAATTCTAGCTAAGCAGAAGACAGGTAGGGGGATGATTGTTGAAGCAAAAAGTGCTGAGACCTTATCTAAAAAAAATAACCAAAAAGCAAAAAGGGCTGGAGGTGAAGTTCAAGTGGTAGAATGCCAGAAAGTGTGAGGTTCAAACCTCAGTACTGCAAAAGAAAGGAAGGAAGGAACGAAGGAAAGAAAGAAAGAAAAAAGGTGGGGAGGCTGGGTGGGAAAGGAGTAGGCTTCAGTTACCTGGAGATTTTGCTTATGATGCCTCCTTAGTTTAAATTTTGCTAGCCAAAGTTTTTAGAGCTTTGTATGCCCAATTCTTTTACACCCTATAATAACCCCATTTTACAGATGATGAAACCGAAGCACAGAGATGTTAAGATGTATGGTTTTCTATGTAGAAGGACCAAGATAAAACCATGCAGTCTACCTCTGAAGGCCTCACCCTTAACCATTGCATACTATGAATTATGAATAATTCCTTTCAAGCAGTGGTTCTGACTTGGATGTGCATCAGAATTACCTGGAAATCTGGTTTAAGCCACAGATGCAGGGCCCCATATGGACTTCTTGATTCAGTAAGTCTGGGGAGAGACCCTAGAGCTTGCATTTTTATTTATTTATTTATTTTTGGTTGTATCCAAACCTCGTGCTTGCTAGGCAGGCAGTCTACTACTTGAGCCATGCCCCAGCCCTAGGATTCGCGTTTCTAGCTAGGCTCCTGGTGGTACTGGTGGTGCTGGCCTGGGGAGCACGCTTGGAGAATCAAAGCTCTTTCACACCCATTCCATACCATTGACTGGGTAAGAGTCTGTAGGTGTAAGCCTCATTTTACAGATGAGGGGAATTTAAGTCACCTGCCCATGGTCACACGGCTAAGTCATTCATTCATTCATTTATTCATTCAACAATGGGCTCATCTGTGCTAGACCTTATGCCTGCTTTGGAGTCAGTTCTCAGCCTTGGGTACAAGTAAGAATCACCTTGGAGCCAGGTGTGACAGCACAGGGAGACTGAAGAGGAGAATTGTGAGCTCAAGGCCAGCCTGGGTACATAGCAATACCCTGACTCAAAACCAAATTAAAATAAAAATAATCACCTGAGTAGCTTTTAAAATCTGAATGCCTATTCCTCCTTCCAAGACCATTTAAGTCAGAATCTGAGAGGGAAAAGTTGGGATTCAGGCATCAATGTTTATTCTTTCAGGGTCTTTCAGTGAGCAGTGGTGGTTAGCACCACTGTGCTAAGGAGGCCTTGGGGTTGCAGGAACCTATGACTCTGCACATGAACCAAGAAAGACCAGATGACTTCCCTGGGAGGAAGTCCACTCCCTGGAAAGCAGAGGCACAAGCACAGTGATCTAATAGCCCATATGTGTAATAGTGTGACTAGGTGACTTGCATAGTGTCTGGTAGGTTTGGTCCTCTTGGGTAGTGACTACTCTTTTCCTGGAGAAGATAATGTTAGTTACAGAACCCACTGGCTCTTACAACTAGCCATGGGTGACAAGCCTGGGTTTCTACCAGCCTGGCTAGGAGATAGCTCTGACCTAGGGCTTCTTTGCATCAGCCCCGCCCCACCTTTTTCTTTCTTTTTCTGGAGAGGAAGCCGTTAGCAATGACTGTTTCCTTTCTTCTGCACTGCTGACAGCTTCTGAGACTTGCACATGTTATCTTTTGACTCCTTCCCATCTTGTTCCCAGCTCCCATTTTAGCCTCCAGGGGATTCCTAGCTGTGCTCTGGGCATCCAGTGGTGCTAAATAGAGCCAGGCCAGGATTTCTCATGAGGAACACTAGCTCTTCACTGGCAGTGTTGCTTATTGGCCAGACACCCATGGTTTCCTCTGTCTGCAGGGCTAAGATCTACCCACCCCACCTTCTTCCCTGTTGGCACAGCGACTTGCTGGTGGGGTGCAGGGAGAGGGATGTCGACAGAGGAATAGCAATTGATCTCTGCATATTCTCCGCATGTTTATTACACTGAGCCAGTGATAGGGGGCCTCAGACAGATCACGCGGTCTCTGGGGCTGCTGGACTTTACAGAACTGCTGTGTGGCTGCTATTTGTAGTGGGCCCCATGTGTTGTATCGGATGTGATGTTAGAAGTCTTGACTTCTGCTGCAGTAATTAGATGGCAGGAGTAGGCCTATGATTTACGTACTCTGAAGAACACTGTGCTGTGATTGAGTGTTCGTGCATGCTGGTACGTGCGGTCGTGTGTGTGTGTGTGTGTGTGTGTGTGTGTGTGTGTATACACATGAACGTGCATGTGCTTGTCTCTTGGCTTGTGGGGCCGGGGGCTGCAGGTCTCAAATTCCTATGCTATTTTTAGGGGCCATATCAGCTCAGCTGTTTGGGAGCCTGAGTGTGTGTCAGAAGGAAAGTACCACCCTCCCTGCCTCTTGCCCCTACCCCTCCAACACTGCCTGTCCCCACCCCATAACCTGTAAGAGCCTTCTTTCCATCCACCCGGGCCACATGGCCTTCACCCCCGGCATACCTGGTACCCGCAGTCCTCCAGGCTCTGCTCTCTTTACTGGCTGGGCCAGGGTTGGGCAGCTGTAGCGGGAGGGACCTGGGAAGAGGGAGGGGACCAGGGGCGGGGCTGCAGCCTATGCTATTTTGAGCTGCTAACGGAGTAGCAGTGAGAGGAGATTCCTTGCTCTGGGCTGCTCCAGGCCAGGCCATGCGGGTGAGTGTCCTTCTGGTCCCCAACCCTGGAAATGTCCTGGGCTTCTCATACTGTTTCCTCATGTAGGAAAACAGGGGCATTTCGTTATTTCCCCAGATGTGGCTGAAGTGGGTGAGGAGGGTGGGGTGGGGCAGCCTTGGGGCTCCTCTCTTAATGTCTTGGTAGGAAGGGCATGACCCAGCCTAGGCAGCCTCAAAACCTCCTCAGAGGCAAGGGATATCCGGGGCCTGAATTATGACTTTGGGCGCTTTGGAGGGGGTTCTGTCTTGTAAACCTCAGTTTCCTGGGACTGCCTTGGCCACCCCACAGGCTGTGACACGCCTTCTCCACAAACCATTAGTGCCTTGGAGGCCTTCATTCCTTGGAACACTTTTCTTCCAAAGCCTGGGAACCCCAGCACCCCCAGGCCTTCAGAGGTCTTGTCTCTGCTTTGAGTTGCCAGTGTAGCCCTCTCCCTGCTCTTCCTCCTAGCTAGACAAGAAAAGGGGGCCTGAAAGAGAATGGTCCTTGGAGTTGTCAGGGACCCCTCTTCTTACTGTCCCCAAAAGGACACCCAGCATGGGCTCCTGTATTGCCAGACTTTAGACACTTGGAAGGGGCACAGATGGCACCTCAGGGATGCCTGGACTGTCTGTAAGTCTCTCTTTTAGTAGAGATTACTTCAGAGAAGTAAGTTCCTTAAAAAAGCAAGTGAGGAGACACATGGCTGCCTCTCGGTCTGTCCTGTCCCCCCTCCTACTCCCAGCCACCAAGGGTAAGGTTTTCAATTGAGTCAGCAGTTGGCAGTGTGTGGGCTGGCCTGCTGCGGAGGGGTATCAGGAGCCTGAGATGTACCCATAAGCATTTGTATCTCTCTGTGCTCAGGGACTACCCTGTTCCCGTCCCCAAACTGGCACCAGTATTGAGGTGTGTGTGAGCAGGGTAGGGTGGAACCAGAGAGAGCTCCTCACCCTGAGAGGTGGGTACTTCATGGTCTAGCCTACTCCCCACCCCCTCTTGCATCCCCAGGCCACCAGCTCCAGATCTATCACAGATTCAGGGCCATACATGATGATGGCCAGGCAGATGGCAAAGTGCCCTGCAGAAGGGCAATGAGTGCCCCCAGAGGGGTGGGGAGGCTCCATCAGCCTGGCCGTTGGAGGAGGAAACCCCAGCCCTTCTGCAACTACAGTGGCAGCAGGAAGCCATCCCAGTGCACCTGCTTCCTCCCGGCTGGCTGGCAGTGTCCCAGGGTGCTCGGCTGTTTTCTGTCCCCCTGCAGCAGGGGAGGGTTCTGGCTGTAGGCTGGACAAAATGGGCCAGGGTATCTCTGCCCAGCTCTTCTCCCACTCCTCTGGTTGGCAGTGTAGCCTTCAGGTCACTCCCTCCAGAGCTTCCCCTCCTTTAAAGCAGTGCTGGGAACGGTTTGTTCAGGTAATAGGTGGATGGGCAGTCGTTCATGGAAACTCCAGCTTTCCACCCAAGCTATTGCTCAGGCATGACCTCATTGTAGGTAGACAAGACAGGCAGGAAGCAGGACTGACCTCCTTCCCTTAAAGTGAGCCTTGGAGGCTCTTGCTGAGGATGGACCTCGGTGTGATTTCCAGGTCTATCACATGTTGCCATGAGGCCTTGGGCAAGTCACTTAACCTTCTGAACCTCATTTGCTCGTTTATAAAGTAGGACCCAGACTGGGGTCTGTTTTAGAAGGATGTCCTGGGAATTAAATGGGACAATGCTTGACAAGGGTTTAGCACAGATGAACTGTTGGAGCTGGGCATACAGATCAGTGATAGAGCACTTGTCTAGCATGTTTGAGACCCTGAGTTCAAACCCCAGTACAACCAAAAAGAATTTAAAAAGATGAATTGTTATTGCTTTATTATTATTTCTTCTTCAGTCCTACCCCCACTCCCATTCCTTAGACAAGTTGGTGCTAGTTTGGAACCAGCAGGGAGAGGGGTCCCTGAGAGCAGACCTCTGTGCCTTAAAATGGGAAGGGAGAGAAGAGAGGCGAATGCTGGGCCTCTTTCTCCTCAGAATGAGAAGGCCCAAATGTTGGCAGTGCTGGCAGAGGGGGAGAGGCTGGAAGGTTACCTTGGCTACAGATAACATCCTGACTCCCTCTAGGCACTCTATTGGTAGTTCACAGTGTGTGACTGCCTGGCTTGGATACCTGGGCCTCCATGCATCTGTCCAAGCTGGGCACACCAGGCCTGAGGGGCTGCCTGGTGGGTGGAATTATTCTTTGGGGCACTTATGCTCCCCCTTTCCTTCTGTGAAAGGCACAGGGGATGGGAAATTGAGGGTGGTCTATGCTGGCACCGTGAAGGGTAAAACCCAGTCTGGCCCTGCTGCCTGACAGATGCCTTTCTGGGCTGAGACAAGATGGTGTCTCAGCACATTTCTTATATTTCTCTTTGAGAACAAATGCTTCCAGCTATTATCTCCTTTGCTTTTTACTTTTTACTGACTAGCCATTTTTACAATAAAAATAAGCAGTAAGTAACAAATGCATAACAAAATAAATAGCAAGTGTCTCCAGTGTGTCTAATTCACACAATTTACAAGATTATTATGATCACCATTTGCATACTATTTAGGTTCTAATTTTTTCTTTGGTTGATGTCATTTTATGTGGAGTTTTCCATATGGTTGTATTATCTACATACTTGTCAGTTTAAATGGCAATGTAGCAAGTTCTTGGACCAAAGCTACACCATTTACTGAACTGTTCCTGATTCTAGGCACTTGGGTTGTTTCCAATTTGGAGCTGTTAGATAGAGGGCATCTATAAAAATGTTTGCATGGATTTATGGATTCTCTCTCTCTCTCAGTACTGGGGTTTGAACTCAGGGTTTTGTGCCTGCTTGGCAGGCATGCTACTGCTTGAGCCACGCATCCAGCCCTCTTTGTTTCTTAAAGTCAGCTCATTGGACATACACTCCTAAAGATGGGATGACTAGGCAGAGAATTGATGCATTTTGTGGCTATTATTGTTCCACAAAGAGCAGCTGAGCGTCTTCAAAGTATCCCTGCCCTCTTCCTAATGCCATGGAATAGAGTTTACTGTGTATTTGTTGTTGCTAAATTTGGAGATTACACCTCCCTAGTTTGTACCACATCTCTGGGAATCAGGATGGGCAAGCATTATTCTCTGTAGTTTTATATTTGGGGAAAGACAGATGGGAATAAGGCTTATGTCAAGAACCCCAATTCCAACATTATCATGCAACAAACACTTGTTAAGTGCTTATAGTGTGATAGGTAAACCACAGTTCAGGAGTGACATAATCTCCCAAACAGTCACCAAGATCCATCCTGGTTGTGAACCCTAGCCGTGCCACTTACTAGTTGTGGGGTTCTCTGCAGGCTACCCTCTCTGTTTCCTTATCTAGAAAGTGGGTCGTTTGGGGGATTAAATGAGTCAAGTTTGAAATGCCTATTCCTGGGCCTAGTTCAGGATAAGTATTTAGTGAGTGTTGGTTCTCTTTCTTCCCTCAAGAGAAGAGGTCAGCAGTACCACAGAGGGAGGAGGTGACCAGCACTTTAGAGAGTGGCAGGGTTATGGTAAGGTCTTCTTTTGCAAGTCCAGAAACTCCATTTAGAAAAGTTGGACACTGGTGAGTACTGCACTATCAACCCATGCTCTCGTTTGAGCCAGATTTCCTAGACCTTGATGCTGATGAAGTGTATTGGCCAGATTTGATTAGGCAGGGTGACTCAACCTCTCTAGTGCCTGCCTTACATATCAGGAGAAGTGGACAGCGGAGTCAGCATGGCCCTTGAAGTCAGACCCACTTGAGTTTAAATCCAAGTCCTACCACTTACTAGCTTTTTGACATAATCTCTTTCAGAGTCCTTGTCCTCATTAGTAAAATGGGAATAATAATTCCTATCATGAGACTGTTGTAAGGTTTATATTAGCAAATCTGTGTTAGCTAGGTGTGGTGGCACATGCCTATAATCCCAGCACTTAGGAGGCTGAAGCAGGAGTATTGTGAATTCAAGGCCATCCTGGGCTACTCCAGGCTGGGACCCTACCCCCTCATAAATCCCCAAAACAAAAAAGAAAATCTACATTAAATATCTTGTACAGGGCCATCTCATTGTAGGTGTTCCATATTCAGTAATTAATGTTGTTAGAAATGGCTGAAATCTCTAGAGAGAAAACAGTTCAGGGATGAGAAGTCTTGCTCCCTGGTACCCCTTGCTCATCAGAGCCCTTAGTTTCTAGCTCTGCAGGTGACTATAACAGGAACATTGCTACCACCTTTGGGGCCTGAGTTCTTACCTGTAAAGAATAATGATAGCTTGCTCTTAATTTTTTTTTTTTTTGTGGTACTGGGGTTTGAACTCAGGGCCTCATGCTTGCCAGGACTTGAGCCACTCCACAAGCCCTTTTTTGGTATTTTTCGAGATAGGGTTTTGCAGACTATTTGCCTGGGTTAGCTTCTGACCTCAGTCCTCCTGATCTGTGCCTCAGTGGTGTGAGCCACTAGTGCCCGGTTGCTTTTTTTTTTTTTAATTTGCTCTGGTATTTTGGATATGGGGTCTTGTGAACTATTTCCCTGGACTGGCCTTGAACTGAGATCCTCCCAATCTCAGCTTTTGAAATAGCTAGGATTACAGGCATGAACCACCGGCGTCTGGCATTGATCTAAGCAATGAGAGTTTTCTTTGGGGAGAACTTCACATGTGGGTTCAGGCAGTGCTCCTAAGGAAAAGTTAATGCAGAGCCAGGTGCCGGTGGCTCATGCCTGTAATCCTAGCTTCTCAGGAGGATCGTGGTTTGAAGCCAGCCCAGGCAAGTAGTTCTTGAAACCTACCTTGATAATATCCAACACAAAAAAGGGCTGATAGAGTGACTCAAGTGGTAGAGTGCCTGCCTAGCAAGTGTGAGGCCCTGAATTCAAGCCCCAGTACTGCCAAAAAAAAAAAAAAATGGCGCTGATACTGAAGAACAAGAACAAGCTGGATGTCCAAGAGCCTTGTGTCCTTTTGGGCCAGGTGGGACCTCACTGGGCAAGTAGAAAAACTTGTACAAGAGATCAAAGAGCAGATGAGTTAATGAAACAAATTTAAAGTCTCTAGCATTTTAACTGAAGAGTAAGAAGCCAACAAAACCAATGACAAATAATTAATTGGTAGCACATGCTTTGTAATCCCAACTATTTAGAGGTAGGAGGATCATGGTCTGAGACTTGCCTGGGCAAAAATGTGAGACCCTATCTAAAAAACAAACTAAAGCCGGTGCCAGTGGCTCACATCTGTAACCCTAGCTACTTGGGAGGCAGAGATCAGGAAGATCTTCAGGTCTTCAGAGCCAACCCAAGTAAACAGTTCTAAAGACCCTATCTCAAAAATACCAAACATAAAAAAAGGACTGGTGAGGTGGCTGAAGTGGTAGAGTGCCTGCCTAGCAAGCCTGAGGCCCTAAGTTCAAAACCCGGTACCGCAAACAAAACAAAACAAAACAAAATACTAAAGTAGCTGGGCACTGGTGGCTTACCCCTGTAATCCTAGCTACTGGGGTAGGGGTGGAAGCAGAAAGCAGAAGGATTGAGGTTCGAGGCCAGCCTGGGCAAAATACCCAACACAAAAAAGGGCTGGCTGAGTGACTTGGTGGTAGAGCACCTACCTAGCAAGCATGAGCTTCTGAGTTCAAACCCCAGTACTGCCTAAATAAATAAATAAATAATGAACTGAAACAAAGGGCTGGGGTGTGGCTCAAGTGTTAGAGCACCTGTCTAGCACTTATGAAGCCCTGGGCTGTTCAATCCCCAGCATTGCAAAAAAAAAAATTCTCTAATTTTTTACATGTGAAATTTTGGTTTTTTGAAATTTTTGCTTTTTTGGCAGTACTGGAGTTTGAACTCAGGGCCTTGTGCTATAAAAATAAACCAGGTCTTAAACTCCCCGGAATTGGAGTGATGCTTTGGATGAAGCCTCTCCCGGGGCAGGAGCAAATTCTGACTGCTGATCGTCAGGAGGGCCAGCTGGGTTTTCTAAGGCTGTACATTGGGCAGCTCTATGCTTCTCCAGGCAGGTGACTGGGTTGCAGGTGGAAGGCAGAGTTGCCAGGGTCCTGAAGCAGCTTCCTTGATTGACTCTCACCAGATCCCTAGGGTGCTGGACCTGGAAAGGACATTAGCCATTATCAGCCCCTAATTCTCCAGAGAGGCAAAGTAGCTTATTGGAGGGCACACAGCTTTGAGGGTTGGGAGTTCTCTTTTCTGTATCCACTTTGCCTTTGATTTCCTCTAACAGTTTAGTCCTTACTCCTTTTAGAGCTTTTGAGTTTTATAACCCCTCCTCCTCCACTCCACCCCCCCTTTCCTCTTGTTGCCCACAGCATTTGTTCCACTGGGTCCTGGTGTTTTGGAAGATTCCGAGTGCCTGAGAGACCCTGCCCCCCATTTCTTCTCTGACCCAGTGTGCAGGCTGCCTTCAGCACCATGGCCTTTTCGTCAAGGTTTGCCTTCTGGGAGCAAAAGGAAAGTTGGATTTCAAAATCTTTGTTTTGCCTATGTAATTGGCATGGTGTGTTGTGTCTGCAAGCAGGAGACCGGCTTGTAGGAGAGGGAGTTTTGTGTGTGTACTTGGGAGTATGGGGAGAATGGCCAGGGGCTGGAGAACCCTCTGCTGTCTTGATGGGCTGAGTCATGCTCCTCCCCTGAGCTCCATCTCTGGTAAGCTGAGCTGCCTTTTGTCCCACTGGTACCCTTCCAAGTTAACCCCTCCGCACCCTTCCCCTACCCTGCAACTGGACTTACCCCTGGAACCGTGGGCACTGCTGTGGAGCCTCTGAGGCCTCTGAAACTCCTTGGGTCTGGTCTGGGAGCTGAGGTGAGTTGGAGGAGCTAGAAGCTGAGAGAAGGGGAGTCAGGGCAGTTGGCATCTGGGTCTAGAGAGTGATTCAGGCTGCTGCGGACCTGGGCGCCATTGTGTATAGCCAATGACCTACAGCAGCCAGAGCCCTTCGGGAGGGGGAGGGGGAAGCAGTGAGTCAGCCTGAGGCTAAATCCAGAGGTGAGCTCAGAGCTGGGCCCAGAATCTCAGACATTTGGTCGGGGTGGTGGGGGCAACCAGTGTTCCCAGTACCTCACCTTGGACCAGACGTTTGGGGTCCCAAACTCAAGTTATTGGAGGGAGGACAGATTTAGAGCTGGTAAAGGATGCCAAGTGAACTTGGAATGTGGGTCGTGCCTGAACCTGAGCTATCGGCACTGTGTGGTTTGCAAACACTTGCTGTTCTTTAATCCATGTGCCTGGGGGCTAATGCATGCTGTGATTCCTGGAACAGGGGGTCATGGCCATTGGTAGGGGGGCAGCATGTTTTATTCCTTTTCTTTTTTGGGGGGGGTTGAACTCAGGGCTCTGTACTTGCAAAGAGGTGATCTACCGCTTGAGCCATATCTCCAGAACATTTTACTCTTTAATGTGGAGATGGGGTCTCATGATTTGCCAAGGCAGCCTCCCAAGCAGCTAGAATTGCAGGTGTGAGAGCCCTTGTGCCTGGCCTTTTCCCTTCCTTTCTCTGCACCAACCCATTTCAAAAGTAGTGGGGTCCTCGCTGATGAATATTCCCTGTTGTTGTCCATGACAATGCAATCAACTTGGGCTCATTGAACATAGTTTTGTGGACAAGATGCAGCTTTAAAACTGCAGTGGCCATCAGACTGGCCTGTGCCCCAGGCACTGCTAGTTGGAGCTCAGAATTGACCAGTGGCCCTGGATTAAAATAGAGAGCCCTGCCTCCCCCTGGAGATAATTAATTCTGGATGTTTCTAAGGATCTTTTCCATTAGGAAGCAAGGATTTCTTCCTAGGTTCCTACCACCATTGCACAGGGAATAAAAGACACGTAAAGGATGGGGTAGGATTGGAAACAGATCTAGGTGATCTAGGACCGCCTGAATTTTTAGAGGGATGGCTGTTCTGAAGCAGGGGAAAAGAAGGTTCTCCTGAACTTGGGACTCAGCCCCTCAGAGTCTGTTCTGAGCCAGCCTCTGAACTGAAAGAATTTTCAGAGCTTCCACCTAGTCCAGACAGTTACCATGTCTATTGTGACCTGCACCTCCCATCTCTCTCAGGCCAGTCCTCTCCCAAGTTCTAGCACAAACCCCTGACCACAGTGTCCAGAGCTTTAGACATCCTTTCTTCCTGCACATCCCTAACCTTGGAGTTCCCTCCCTCTGCTGTGTGGTTGGCACTTTCGTGACCCTGAGGTTGGAAAATGTCTGGCCTCCTGACTCCCTGTCTCTGCCCCACTTCTGCTTCTAGCCATAGCTCAGTGATCTGGCTGAGCACTTGGCACTGAGCTGGGGAAAATCACACAGGACCTAGTGGCAAGCCAGAGCCATCCTGATGGGGGCCCAGCAGGCACCCCACATTAGGGTTATTCTCTTCTCCTCAGTAAGTAGGTCAGGGGCCTTTTGTTCAAAACACTTCTTATCCAAATGGGAATGACTCTTACAGTTCATCAGGAGTTGAGTTGGCTAAATCTTTCAGTCTTCTATGTGTAACAAAGACCATGCCTGAGGGTGGACCTCTTCAGACAATCCCAGTGGGCAAAGTAGTTGGCTGCTGAGCCCCAGGGTACTGGGGGTTTCACCTCTACTCTTCATTTTTGAAGTTGCCCCTGGGCAGTTTTGGTCCGAGGAAAGGAAATCTTTTGCAGGTCCCTAGCCCTGGTACTACTGAAAATTCAGGAAATCTGCCTCTCAGGGAAAGAGAAGCCCCTTAAATGGACTTTTGATACTGTTCTCCTGTTCTTGATCTGTCAGTGACTTCTTTGTCTACTCCCTTAGGTTAAAGAGGAGGACAAAACTCTGCCAAAGCCTGGCCCTCCTGGCAAGGAGGAAGGGGCTGTAAGTGCTTCTCTGAGACCTGTGTGCGTGTGTGTGTGTGTGTGTGTGTGTGTGTGTGTGTGTGTGTGTCCATCCCAGTAGGTTGGCCTTGCCCCATTGCTGTCAACCCTAGACTGATCTATGAGGCAGTTCCGTTGAGTAGGCAGGGATCCTGGGCCCCTTCCTGTGTGACATGGCTGGAGGGAATACCTGTAAAGGGTAAAAAGTGCAGCATGTGTGGTGCCAGCTCATGTATGAAGGAGATGGGACAGACAAGTGACCACCCTATAACCTCCCCCATCCCCCTTTAGTTGCCTACCTTTAGTTCTGGTTTCCTGGACTTTATGGGGCAGGAGAAGCAAAAGTGGACAAACCCTTAGGAAGTACCAACAGAGAGCTCAGCTGTTGGGTCTCTTCAGCCTGTACTGGGTGGCACAAGACAAGGGCACAGAGAGATTCACTGCAGCTGCTGCTGTCTCTTCCAGCACTCTGTCATCTGCTTTATGTATGACCTGGACCTGGAGGTGGGTCATAGCTGCCCACTACTCCCAGCACCATCCCCAACCCCCTACCCTACCCCCCCGCCCCGCCTTGGAATAGAGACCCTGAATAAAGCTGGACTCTTCTAAGGCAAGGGGAGAGAGACAGTTCCTGACCAGCTAGGTCCAGAGAGGGCTGCAGTTAGTACAGGGGCGGATGTGCCAGGACTCTGGAACACACAACAGGCCCATGCTTTATTACCCCAGATGGTGACTGTCCTGGCTGCCCCTATTTCCTTGGATGATTTGATTAGCCAGGCTTGTGGCTTCCTCCGGATCTATAAACCATTCTGCAAGGCCAGCCTGTGATTTCAAAGGGATGTGTTTGAGATACACAAGGGAGGAACCCAGATTTTTTTTTTTTTTTTTTTTTGCAAAAATTATATGTAAAGTGCTCAGAAGAGTGCCTGGCAGACAGAAGTACTGTGTAAGTGTTAGCAATTACTGTCATGTCATCATTTTCAGTTAGGTGGGGTGGGAGGAAAGCCAGAAGAGAGAGGGGGAGGGAGCAAGACCCCCAGTTAAGGCCATGGCCAGCTCTGCAGTGCCTTGGCATGACAGTGAGCACTATTGGCCTAAAAGACTGAAGTAGAGTCACTTTCAAGCCCTCCCTCTCCACTCCTGCAGCAGAGCCTCCCCCCAGTGCAGGCTCAGCTCTGCTCAGGATATGGAGTGCCCTGTGCACACAGCAGGCAGAGACAGCAGCTCCCAGGTCTGTCACTCTGTGAGGATCTTCCTGTGTGCAGACAGACATGGTGGCCAGACCTTCACAGAGTCAACTGCTTAGGTGTAATCTAGAACATGATCATTATTTGGGGGAACATGGATTCAAGCACTGCAGGATAGTGTCTGGCCAGCAAGGAGCTCCTGGGTTGACCTTGTTCTCCAGGCAATATGGCTGGCTTTGCAAGTGAGCTCCTGAGTTGACCTTGTCCTCCAGGCATTGTGGCTGGCTTTGCAGGAAACTCTGCCCTGCCATTTGCCAGCGTGGCCTTCCCAGTGGCAGTTTCTTATGACCTCAGATAGTTCCCAGTAGAGTGTGGGGGAAGGGTGGGCACCCCAGGTGGAGTGTGCCAGCATCCTTCAGCATCCTAGTTGCTCAGAAGCTGGTAGGCTGGCTGAACCAGGGCCTCTCTGCTCCTCCAGAGACCCTGCTCAAGTTGACCTTTGGGTCAACTTGGGTGCTTAACCTTTTGTGGGCCAGAGCTTCCTCTTCTTTCTCTAATCATTTCTTACATGCTCTCTGGAAGCTAAGAGGTCTCCAAACCCTTGTGATTTATAGGGAAGAAACTACAAAGAGACTGGCAGAAAGCAGGCTGAACTGAGAGCTTGCTGGATCAGCACTGGACCTCTGCAGCCTATGAGAGTGTAGGTGAAGGGGAGACAGTGGTCACAGACCAGAGGACTTAGGGTGTGGAAGCTTGATCTTGGAGCCAGGAAGAGCACCCTGTCCATTGCTTTTTTCAGGGTGGGCAAGCTCTGGGTCTGACTGTCTAGAAAGCTGAGGGACTACAAAGGCAGGAAACCTTGGAGTTAGGCCTTGGATTGGTGGTAGGAATTGACTTTTGACTTCTCCATCCAGCTCTGCTGTGTGTTAGCTGTGAGGGAGTGTGATTAGGTTGGACTGGGTCTTGGTTGCCACCCTGACATAAAGCCAGTAACTCTGGGGGTACTCACAGGCCTCTGAGAGTATGCTGTGTGCTGGTGTCTCCCAGTTCTATGCTTACCCTGGGGATAGAAGGCAGGTGTGCTCTTGAGAAAGGGAAGCTAAATCTTTGATGCAGTTGTCCTATGTGGAAGGTAGAGAGAGGACTTCCCTGGATGGTCTCTATGTATTAGTTGATGAATGAATGGAAGATTTGTGCCTGGGCCTGAGGTTACACGCTCTTATGTCCTGTGCATGGGGTGGACAGGGATACAGGGTTGATGCTAACTTCTACCTGTATTTGTGTGACTGTAGCTAGAGGGCAGCTCCAAGGACGGCGGTGGTCCATCTAGGAGTCCTCAACCTGCCACCAGCCCAGTACCCTCAGAGTCTTCCCAGCGAGCCAAGAGTCCTGCACCCACACTCACCATGAATGGCCTGGGGGCTGCCTCAGCAAAGGGCCCAAGTGAGGAGGCCCAGGGCCTGTCCCGGAAGCAGGTGGCAAATGCAGTGAGGAAGGTGGTGAGCAAGGTGCTGCCTGGTGAGGAGCCTGGGAGTGCCAAAGAGCCTCCAGGCCGAGGAGCCAAGTCCCCTGAGCACCCAGCTCGAGGCAAGAGAGGAGAAAAGGCAGCCTCTAGTCCCAAGCCACCTCCACCGCCTCCTCCTCCCCCTGCTCCACCAAAGCCACAAACAAAGAAGGAGGCAGCCAAGGATGAGCTCTCAATAGGCCTGCGAAGCCTGATGTCACGGGGCCGAGGCAAAGACCACAAGCCTCGTGGCAAGCAATCTCCTGGGAAGGAGAAACCTCCCAGCCAAGAAACAGGCTCGTTGGGGAAACCAGGCTTCCCAGACAGGGTGGACTCCCCAGAAAAAGAAGGATCTCCAGCCAAGCCTGAAACCCCAGAAAAGCAGTACTCCTCAGTCCCACAGAGAGAGCTGGTGGACCCAGGCTCTGCTGGCCTGAAGCCGAACCTTGCTGGAGAGCAGCAGGCCAAGTCACTGGCCCCTGGCATGCAGCAGGAGGTACCAGAGTGTGACACTAACTTCCCATGCCCCTCCTTACTCTTGCTTAAGGGCTAAGCACATTTGCTGCCTGGCCTCCACAAGCCTCAAGGAGCGTCACATGGCAGAGGCTGGCCCAGGGCCACATGCCTATGGCAGGGGCTGCATGGCTTTCCTTAACCAAATGCTGGAACCCAGGCTGGCCTGGTGGCTGGGGTGGGAACTACTAACCAGCATGCTGTCAGCCTTGCCATGGGAGTCAGGGCCTCATCCCCAGCTACACAGTGCCAGCCTGAGGCCCCAGATCCTAAGGAGAGGATCAGTGCTGAGTGGAAACAGTGTTTCCTCAAGTCAGTGGCCTGGGCTCCCATCCTCAACTGCTCACCCTCCTGAGACCTCAGCAAGGTCTGTCTCTGAACCTCTGTCAAGTGAAGATAATACAGGTCCACAATTCCTTCTCAGAAGCCCTGGGGCCAGAAAGTATTTTGGGAGATTAGTAATTTTCATATTTGATAATGTCATACAGTATACATAATAGGCAGCAACCTGTAACAAACACATGAATAGCCCCAAAGCAAATCCATGAATTTTCACACTGCAGGAAGATAGAGGAGTAACTATTTTGCCACCAAAATAGTTAATAAAAATTTTTTGGGGCCATACTGGGATTTGAACTCAAGAGTCTCTTGCCTGCTAGGCAAGTGCTCTGCTACTTGAGCCATACATTTAGCCCAAGAAAAATTTTTTGCTTAAGGAGACTCTGTGGCTTTTGGGATTACAAATAAGGAGTAATACTTGCTTTTAAGAGTTGCTGTGAAGATTTAAAAATGATGCAGGTAACATGCTAAGGCAGGTCCCTGGCACAGAGGGCTACATATGGGAGTGTTGATAAAGATACTAATGACAGTTGTTATTAATACCATCACAACTTTCTTCAGACCTGGCTTGCTTGTCTCCTCTGGCAGCAGGACTGTTGAGGAGTGCTCTAATTAGGTGGCAAGCAGGTGCAGTGAGTCCCTTTTATCTGTCTTCCCAGGAAGTGCCCTCTGGATGTGACAAGAGACTGAGAGGCAGGGACCAAGGACATCAGTCCAGCTCTTCCTCTGGGAAGGTGATGTCTGTTTCGCTGGTCCTCGAGTTGGGGACAGTTCTTTTCAAACTTCTCTATTATTTTGTGAACTTGCTGAGCCTTCATAGGGTTTCTGGGGTGGCATCAACTTTCACCCTGCTTCCCTGTGCTCCTTGTGGCTAGGAAAGGACTCAGGAGAATGCTCAGAGGTTTTTTTGAGGCCCTTGCTGACTGCTTCCTCCTGGGAGCCAGGGTTCTTGGAAGCTGCCTCACTCCCCATTCTTCCTGGGCACTGAAGGACTTCAAGAAAAGCTAGCTGCCACTCTCCTCACCCTCTGAGACCTCTTTGAGTTGGCACAATTACTGTTCCTGGCACACAGAAATTGGCAGGGGCATTCTGGCCCAATGGGCAAGGTAGGATCTCAATTTTAGTCCCTCAGTAGAGCCTATAAGTAGTCAGCAAGTGTCATGTGCCCATCCTGGGCCATTGCCCTCTGGCTCCCTGTCCCTCTTCTTATCACTGGGATGGAGTTAGGTGCTGAGGCATGTCCTGACATGTACAGTCACCTTCCACCTGGGTCTGGGGTAGGGGCCAGAAGGGCAAATGGGATAACAGGCCATTTGGTACTCATGATGGTTAGGATGGACCCTCACAGGCATCTGTTCCCTTTTCTCATCTGATACCATGAAAACTCAAATTGGTGTCTGACTTGACTCCCTCCTCACCTTGCTCCACTTCCCCCTTGGGTTCCAGTGGCTTCCTGCGCTGGGTGCTTAGCTTGCAATGCCCCCACCATTCCCTGGGCCATGACTAATAGTAGTTTAACCTTTAGGTAGGAGCTGCCCCCGAAGTCCAGCTGAGCCCCGCGGAGGAGGCACACCAACGGCTTGAGAGGATCTTCACAGCTTCTGTAATGCCACTGCTCCAGTGTGCGGGTCCCTAGTCCCTGGTCCTCCACTTACTAAGTTGGTGGCTGGGCTGTGTCTGTGTATAGGAGCACTTGACTGTGGAAGGCAGGCTCCATGGCAGTCCAGGGACCCCTACACTGGCTCTACGCTTAGAAGAAGGAGATAAGGGCTCTGTGAAGGATTGTTCCTCTAGAGAAGCCCAGAGCCCTGTGCACATGGGTGGTGCCCTTCCTGACTGAGAATCCAGTCCTGTTCTCTGGCCTTATTCTCCTGCCTTGAGGACATGTATTGGTACCAGGGCCTAGTGGGTGGCAAGGCCTGTTTTGATACCTCAGCTCTCTAGACCCAGGAGGGCCTATTATCTCTTACCCAATTTGTAATTTTAATTTTATTTTACCATTTTTATATTTACTTACATGTGTATACATTATTTGGGCCACCTTCCATGCCCCCCAGCCCCCCGTCCCCCACTTCTGGGCAGAACCTTTTCCACCCTCTTGTTCTCCGATTTTGTTGAAGAGAAAACTCTCTAACCCATTTCTAACAGGCTCCCTTTCCTCCCAGAAAGGCCTTTCAGGGCTTTAAGTAACCAGAGACTGGGAGGTCAAAGCTGGCCCCAGGGTCTGTCCACAGTACCCTTGTGCAGTTGACAGGTGGCAGTTGGGTGGGGTGATGCCATGGGGCCATTGTGCCTGCTTGGGAGTGGCAGGAGTGGGATAGGGGTACAATGGGGGGGCCTGAGGAAGGTGTCCTAGACAGGCTGCTTGAGAGACACAGGGGTAACAGCTCTGAAAGACAGCCCTTGGTATGGGAAGTGGCACCCCCTTGGCATGTGTTTGAAGGCGAGGAACAGTTGCGCTGGTGTTCAGAGGCCACAGGGGAGATGGACTGAGGAGTACCCTGGAGATAAGACAGGAGGATCTCAGAGGGCCTAGGCCCTGGGTGTGGTGAGGTGACCTGGCTTGGCACACACACAGAAAAGGGAGCCTAACTCAGAATGGACTGATTGAATCAGAGGCAGAGTGGCCTTGCCACAGCAAATGACTCCCAAGAGTCTCTCCACTGGGGGGTCAAGTGATAATAAGTATCTCTTTATCTTCCTGGTCTGGCCTGTCCTTGATGTGTACAGTTCTGCCTGGCCCATTGGCCTGGGGCTGCTTGCTAAAGGGTATATGCCAGTATCTGCTTGTCTTTACTCTTCTTCTTCTCTCTCTTCTTTCCTTGCTGCCGGCAGCTGGACCCTGAGGCCGCCTCTCCTGCCCACAGCCAGGTAGGGTGCTCCTGCCCCCCTCAGGAGCCCTCCACTTCTTCTGGTGACCACCCACCGCCCCTGGCCTGTACCTGGGCTGGCGTCTGTGCTCGGGCCTCATGCTGGAGTGTAAGGCCTCTTTCCCCTCCAGGATTCCACCCTGTGTTGGGGGGGGCACCCGCAGAGGAGGCAGTGCCAGGAGCTAAGACAGTGCAGCTCTATGCTAGGCTCTTGGGGAAGCGTCACTGATTGTTTGGTCTCACATGGGTCTCAGCCATTGGAGCCCAAGAGCCAGTTGAGTTCTGTGTTTTGCAGCCCAGCTCATTCTGGGTAGAAAAAGCCAAAAAGGCCATTCCCTTCCTCTCCCTGGCTCAGGCCTGAAGATGAGATGATCTTTGTCTCCACCTCCTGGCCACTGAGAGGAACCTATTCTCAGATTAGCTCTAAAGAAGTTAACTGGCAAGCTATGACCCTTTGATGTCACCTCCAACATCTAGTCCACAGAATATGCCCTTTTTTTTTTTTTTTTTTTTTTTAATGCAGCACTGGGATTTGAACTCAAGGCCTTATGCTTGCTAGGCAGTTGCTCTTAATGCTTGAGCCACTCCAACAGCCTCTCCACCCTTTTTTTATGATGGGTTTTTTTTGGGATAGGGTCTTGCAAACTGTTTGCCTGAGGCTGGCTTCAAACCATGAGCCTTCTGATCTCTGCCTTCTGAGTAGCTAGGATTACAGGTGTGAACCACCAGCGCCTGGCTGCAGTTACTTTTTAATAAAGTTACACTTTTCTTTCTCCCTTCCTCCCTTCCTTCTTTCCTTCCTCTCTCTTTCTTTTTCTTTCTTTCCACTCTTCCTCCCTCCTTCCCTCTTTTCTTTCTTAATGTAGCCCAGGCTAGCCTCAAACTTGCCATCCTCCTGCTTCAACTTCCTGAGTGCTATGATTACAGGTGTGTACCACCATGCCTGGCCTCAGTCACATTTCTTTAAATATAAAAAACTAGCCTTTTAAAATGTTCTTTCCTTAACAAATCAAAACATTGATAGCCCCGTTGTGATTATCCTATTGAAGGATAGTTTCCCTGATCCATGGAATCCAGAGGTCTGGGAGACACTGGTATGGTCCACCCTCTCACTCCATAGCTGGGGAAAGGGCCGGCCATTCCATAAGGGGTTTATCAGAAACCAGAATCCAATCTGGGAATAGGACCCAGTTCTCCTTTTCGGTGAACTCCAAGAAGTGTTACATATAGTACTTCTTTAAAAAAAAAAAGGTTTACTGAATTTATTTATTTGTGCAGTACTGGGGTTTGAACTTAGCCTCACATTTGCTAGGCTGGCACTCTGCCACTTGAATGATGCCTCCAACCCATGTATGTCCTATAGGACATACAGTCCTTCTGATGATGTGTTTTTATCCTTTACTGATCCCTCATCCAGTGTCCATGCCTTGGCCTCAGGTCCCATGAGAAACAGATGCCTAGGATAAGGAACTCTGGCAGACTCCTAGTTGGGGACCCTCAGACAGTATAGGGAGGTCAGTGCTAGCTGGAGGGCTGGTCTGTGCCTGTGGGGTGGCCACACTGCCTTCCAGTGGCTACCAGGTGGCCTTGATGTTATTGTACCCATAAATAACACAGGAGCTGACAGACCATAGGATCTGGGGCCCTCTTGTCCCAGCTTTCCCAGCACCATTGCTTCCCAACTCAAGTGTCCTAAGGGAGTGCCAGAGTTGGTAGCCCCACAACTTAACAGTGCTTATGAATGCTTATTTCTAATTGGTGACCATCTGGGCGCTGCCAGCCCCTACACACCCATTCCTGTTCCCTTCTATGTAGTATGCAAGTCCCTCCCTGTGTTCAGCAAAGCAGTGCTGTCCTCTCCCCCACATATCTGGCCATGCTGCCTTGTGCCCTTGTGTGGCACTAATGTGTCCCCTAGGTCTGTGTAACTGCCACCTTCCAAACAGGCCTGTGCTGAATGTGGCATGGAGGAGGAGCAGGGAGGTTGGCATGTGTATGTGGACACTTTCCCCTTGCCCACAGAGTGTCAGAGACCAGAGTTTAGGGCCTACATATCATTCATATTGCAGAGTATGGAATTACACCCCGTGGGTCTGGAAATGGCCTTTTTTTAGCTAGGTGGAGGAGGCTTATCATTTGGTATGAAAGAGCCCATGCCTGTGGCCCAGCCCAGGGTTCAGGATATTGATCCCACAGGTTTGGCAGGGAGGAAGGGCAGAGGACAGCTGGAGGTAAATCTGGTGACTTTCTTTCCTGGGGCCTGCTTTCTCTTGGGCACATGCTGCCTGTGTCCCTATCCTTTCAGACCCTTAATGCTGGTATGGTCCTTAGCTGTGTTGTCTTTGTCCAGGGCCCCTTGGAACTACTGCTGCCTCCTGGATTCCCCATCTTCCTTCCCTGACACCTCTGATGTCCCTGTGTTTTGTGTCTGCCACCTAACTGCTCCCCTTGCCCAGTGGCTCATCTTGAAATCCTTCCCCTCACTTCTCTTCTCTGTCTTCCAGAGCAGGCTCTGACTGTTTATTCTTCCACTCCCTCTAATAGGCCAAGACAGAAGAGCAGATTGCAGCTGAAGAGGCCTGGTATGAGACCGAGAAGGTGTGGCTGGTCCATAAGGATGGCTTCTCCCTAGGTGAGTCTCAGGTGGTTGGGTACAAATGTTGGGACTCTGGACTCAGGGCTGGCATCAGTGTGCCGCTTGCTGTGTCCTGTGAGGACTGTGGTGAGCAAAGAGAAGCTAGTGATCCAATGGGAAGAAAGACAGGACCAAGAAGGGCCTAAATAGGGTAGCATAGGCTTCCCAGGTCCATGTCCCACTGTGACCCTGCTCTGCAGCCAGTCAACTCAAATCAGAGGAGCTCAGCTTACCTGAGGGGAAGGTGCGTGTGAAGCTGGACCATGATGGAACCATCCTGGATGTGGATGAGGACGATGTAGAGAAGGTTGGCAGAGGCTGGTGGAAGGAATGGGAGGGTTCGGGCAGGGCAGGCCTGCTTCTTCATTATCTATCTGCCTGTCCTTCCACCTAGGCTAATGCTCCCTCCTGTGACCGTCTAGAAGATCTGGCCTCACTGGTGTACCTCAATGAGTCCAGCATTCTGCACACACTGCGCCAGCGCTATGGTGCTAGCCTGCAACATACCTATGCTGGTCCCAACCTGCTTGTCCTCAGCCCCCGTGGGGCCCCTGCTGTGTACTCAGAGAAGGTGTGGCTCCGTTTAGGCTACTATGCTGACTTACAGATCCACCAACCTGCTACCCACCTCGCCTTCCCTGGCTCTCTGCCCTTCCCCTTTGACAGTCATGGCCACTGAATGGGCTACTGAGTGGGCTCTCTGTCCACTCTCACAATTGACCTTGGGAAGAGGAATCATTCAGAGGGTGGGGACAGAAGGACCTCCTGCAACCACATCAGGACTTGGCTAGAATTTGCATTTCCTCATATGGCTCAGCCTCAGAGTCCTTTTCACCCCTGGAGTGAAAGGCCAAAAAAATTTGGACCCTAGAGATGAGGTCCAGCTGGACCAGCTAAGCCTCTTCCTTCCCTCCATCCCTCTCCTGCTCAAGGTGATGCACATGTTCAAGGGGTGTCGGCGGGAGGACATGGCACCCCACATCTATGCTGTGGCCCAGACTGCGTATAGGGCAATGCTGATGAGCCGCCAAGACCAGTCCATCATCCTCCTGGGCAGTAGTGGCAGTGGCAAGACCACCAGCTGTCAACATCTGGTGCAATACTTGGCTACCATCGCAGGCACCAGCGGGAACAAGGTGTTTTCTGGTGAGGCAGGGACAACAGGGAAAACCAAGAATGGAGTGAGGAGAGGAGGTGGGGAGGGAGGACTCTACTTCGTGCCAGCTCTTTTTCTCCCTAGCCTCTCTATCTCCTTGAAGCCCCTCTGTCCCTGACAGTTCTTGTCTGAGTGACCTTTCATGCCTCTGGAGCCCACAGCTGGGGTAGGCTGCCCCTGGCTTTCCTGATATCCTTTGGGCCTGTGTTCTGCAGTGGAGAAGTGGCAGGCTCTGTATACCCTCCTGGAAGCTTTTGGAAACAGCCCAACCATCATGAATGGCAATGCCACTCGCTTCTCCCAGATCCTCTCCCTGGACTTTGACCAAGCTGGCCAAGTGGCCTCAGCCTCCATTCAGGTGAGGGGGCACTGCCAAGGTCTGGGTAGTAGAGATGGGCCCTTGGTTTCACCTCCTAGAAATCAGTCTCTCTCAAGTGCCTCATTTTCCTGGGATTCTGCCCTAACTAAATGGACCCCAGTACAGATGGGGCTGGCCTGCGCTGTGTCACCATCCTGTCCTCCAGGCTTCCTGTCAGCTCTGGAGCTGTCTTCATTGTACTGTGGGTACCTAGCTGTGCCCAGTTTCTGAGATCCATGCTCAGGGTCTTCTCTCAGATTGATGTCACTAGCAGAGGACAGCTAGTTGGTAAAGTTAGGTTCAGCCAAAGTTGATCCCCTCCTATGCTAAATGAAATTCCTCACCACAGTCTTCCATAGTCTCGGGAAGACTGGTACCTAGGCTCTGGGCAGGGTGGCAGGGCCTCTCCAGGATGGGCTTCTCTTTTACCTGATTCTAGTTTCTGTCCCATTTGACCTTGGGGTGACCCTGCCACTGGCTGAGCACCTTTGAGTAAGATGAAGCTGCTCAGTCCGAGGGCCTAGAGGATCAAGGCCTGGTTTTTCCTGCTGTGGGGTAAGAGGAGCTTACCCATATGTCTTTCCTCACTTCATCTGTGCTGCAGACGATGCTTCTGGAGAAGCTGCGTGTGGCCCGACGCCCAGCCAGTGAGGCCACATTCAACGTCTTCTACTACCTGCTTGCCTGTGGGGATGGAACCCTTAGGTGAGACAGGACAGAGGGTGCACTGAGGGGGCTCTGGACTCTAGCCCACTGACTGGGCTCCTAGACCTTACCTCCTTAATGCCTACTGTGCCGTGTGCCCATTTCCTGCTGTGTACTAGGCTCTGAGCTGGGCCCTGGGGGTGGTGAGGTGGGCAAGACTCAGGCCCAGGAACTCCTTGGCCTCAGGTACTGGGTCCTTGTTATATGGGAGGGGCACAACTGATCCTTCGGTGTTCCTAGTGCCTCCCTGGGATCTCTGTTACTTAGGAAGCCAGCTCTGGGAAAGAAAGCTCACCCAGAGGCAGATGATAGGTGACTCTCTTACAGTCACATAGCTCGTATGGGCTGAGCTGAGTCCACCTTGGGCCAAGAACCCAAATCTTTTCCTGTGCCCTCCAGCTAGTCCTCCTGTCCTGTTGGTCTCTGCCATGTTTTTCCATTATACCTCAGACTTGCTATCTGTTTACTGGACAAAGAGGGTAAGGCTGAGCAGGCAGCCCCAGGCATTATAGTCTTTCTCTTTTCTCATAACAGAGGCACAGTTTGTCCTAGCTGGACTCTCCCTGCTCCCTTCCAGGGGTCTGGCTGGACCCAGGGGTAAACAGTTCTCTCTGGAGACCTGTCCTAGGGATGCTGGTGCTCTGCCTAGGCATCCAGGCCAATTAGGAAGGGTGACAGAGACTAGGAAAGGTGGCAAGGTAGGCCTGACAATTGGGATGATGGGCAGACAGAACTCAGAGTCTGAAAGCTGTGTTTAGTGTCTCCACCAAGGGAGGGAGATGGCTTTGGCCTGGGGACCAAGCCCCATACTGATGTCTCACTTGTACCCCTAGGACAGAGCTCCACTTGAACCACTTGGCAGAGAACAACGTGTTTGGGATTGTGCCACTGGCCAAGGTGAGGGCCCTGTAGGAGGGTTGGCTGCCCTCGACCTTACAGATAGGAAAAACCTCAACTGGCATGTGGTGTCCCATGGGTAGCTCTGCTTGAGCTCTTCCCTCTTCAGCGGTCCAACAGTATGGGGACACGCTGGGAGGGAAGCTCCTCTGAGGGCTAGAGCCAACAACATGCCTGTCCACCCTGTAGCCTGAAGAAAAGCAGAAGGCGGCTCAGCAGTTCAGTAAGCTGCAGGCAGCCATGAAGGTGCTGACCATCTCCCCTGATGAGCAGAAGGCCTTCTGGCTCATCCTGGCTGCTATCTACCACCTAGGGGCTGCAGGAGCCACCAAAGGTAAACTGCAGCCCACCTTGTCACCCAGGAGACCTTTTAGGGGCCCTGTCCTCTTGTGGTATGGTCTTGCCCTGCACAGACTCAACTATCCCTCTTTGCTTGTACCCCTTCTCAATCCCCCACATCAGAGCAGCAGGTTGGAGAGGCATCTCCACCAGTGAAGGCTGGAGGCTGGCCTTAGCTGGCAGGACTGGGAGCGTCGTGAGGAGTGAACAGCTGGGGCTTGGGGTTGAGGGGAAGGGATGGCACTCCGAGCAGCCCTTGAATAACTCTCCTTCTTGTTCACTTCCTGACAGAGGCCCCTGAGGAACAAGCGGGTAACTAACCTTGGCCCGCCTTGGGGTATAGGGGCTGCTTGCCCTGTCTTGGTGTTTCCCTGAACACTCTGGGGACTGGGATCATTCTGTCAGCACAGGGGACTGGTCTGGGGAGAAGCCCCAGGTTGAGGTTGGAAAGGGAGCCTTCTGACTGTGGGGCTTCTTGGAGTCACTGGAATAGCTGTTTCTGTCAGTTCTACATCCAAATCCTGGAGACTCTCAGGATGCCTTCAGTGGGGCACATTTGGAGTAGGGTGGGTTTGCTCCCTGGGGCTTCCTGAGGCCAGTTTCTTTGTCTTTCCTTCTACTGGTTTGGTAGTCATGGCTCTTCCTTTTGCATGTCAGGGTAGAGGCCACTAGAGGACAGCAGGCACCATGGTAATGAATGGGGCTGCAGCTTCTGCACTTGGGCTCTGGGGCTTGTGGCTGGCTAGGACTCCTAGCTTGGGAGGGCTGTTGCCTGTTTTTGAGATTGCATTGAAGGGTGACTCTTTACCCCTTTCTCCTAGTTTAGGAGAAGGGGATGCTGGCTCTGAACAACACCTTGGGCGTTGGCTCTAGGATGTGAAGGGCCCCAGGCTGCACAGCAAGCCTGGGGAAGCACTGAAGGTGGTGGGTGCATGGAGGAAAAGGCCTGGATGCCTATCCTTTTATGATCCCAGCAGGTGGCACCTGTGCCAGGAAATAGCAGCTCTGGGTTAAAAGAGTTGTCTCTAGACCTTGTGGGTAGGAGGGTGGGCAGATGTGTGGCTGTGTCTTGAGAGTTTTTTTCTCTGTGGTATACAAACCCAGGTTCGCTCTGATCCTACTCTGCTGTGGAGCTCTCTGAGTTTTGAGCAATGTGGTTACCTTCTTAGAGCTTCCAGTATTTTCCGTGGCGCTGTGTGTGTGTGTGTGTGTGTGTGTGTGTGTGTGGTAGTGGTAGTGGTAGAGTATCTTTTCCTTTGAGACTGTGTGTTTTTGTGTCTCCAGGGCCGAATGAGGTCGTGTGTTCTTGCCTGCTTATCTTCATAAACACCCACCCCGCATGGTCCCTTCCCGAGGGCCTGGCGGGCTCAGTTGATGACTGTTTGCTAACACACTGTTTTTCTTTGCATGCTGCATGCTGGTCCTTTGCCTTACAGAAGCTGCTGAAGGTAAAACCTTGTTTCTTGTTAGCTTTCCCTAATTGCTGTGATTAGACACATGTTGGCTGAGGCGCATATGTCTGTGTGGGCTGTTCCTTTTCCCCTGTGGCTTTCTTGCCTCCCCACTGCTGAGCCCTGGAGGTGTCTGTAGTCTCCCATGGGGTAAGAGGAGGGAGAGATGGAGGTCCTAATGCATCTAGGGAAGGGGCAGGTGCTAGTACTCTCTCATACTACGTCCCCCACAAGCACAAGTGGCTCCTGTGCTCAGCCTGGGTGGCCCCTCTAATCAGTTGACTTTGTCCTCTCCCAACCCAAGTTGGGCATCCCTGGACTAAATGGATTTTTTTTTTTTTTTTTTGCAACTGACTTGGTGCCCTCTAGTGGCAGCCTGTGGAGTTACTGCTTTTTTTTTTTTTTTAGGAAGTGTCCATTCTTTCCTCTTCCAAGGGACACAGGAAGTGCTGTCTGTCCCTGTTCCCATGAACCCTATGTGGTGTCAACCAGACTGGGTTTTACCCCGAGGAGATGCCTGCTCCCTAGTCCTATAGGGAGCCAAAAGGCATAGTGGTCATCAGTCACCCTAAGGAGAAAGACTCAAGATGCCAGATCCTGTTTTCTATCCCACAGCTGGGCGTAAGCAGTTTGCCCGCCATGAGTGGGCCCAGAAGGCTGCATACTTGCTGGGATGCAGCCTGGAGGAGCTGTCCTCGGCCATCTTCAAGCACCAGCACAAGGGCAGTACCCTGCAACGCTCTACCTCCTTCCGCCAGGGCCCTGAGGAGAGCAGCCTGGGTGAAGGCACAGGTACTCCCAGCAGCCCCATGGCTGGTGGGTGGGCTTGGGAGACCTCACCTGGGGCTTGTTGCCATTCTGAAGATGGGAGGGGCTGGTGGTGTGAATAGATGCTCCCATTGGAGCAGAGAGGGAAGGCTCAGTTCCATGCTGACTATAAGTAGGTAGGTAATGTTCCTGGTTAATGCTTCTGTCCTGGCTGGTCCTCTTGCCCCACAGGCCCCAAACTGAGCGCTCTGGAGTGCTTAGAGGGCATGGCATCTGGCCTCTACAGTGAGCTCTTTACCCTTCTTGTCTCCCTGGTGAACAGGTGAGTGTTAGGTGGAACCCAGGGGCTCTCACTTGCTGCTTTGGCAATGATGGATGGGCAGGGGGGTGCCTTTCTGCTTGTGTGTTGACTGAGGCAGGGCCATTCTCCACCAGCAGAGGGTTCATTGTCCCTGTGGACTTTGAGCAAGGTGAGGCTCACCCTCCCCACCAGGGCTCTGGGTACTTGGACAGGGATGGGAATTTACTGCATGCCGCGGCTGCCCAGTGGGGCTTCCTCTGGTAGTGCCCTGGCCAGCTCTGATCCAGGATCTTCCCATGAAGGGCTCTGAAGTCTAGCCAGCACTCGCTCTGCTCCATAATGATTGTGGACACTCCAGGCTTCCAAAACCCTGAGCAGGGTGGATCAGCTCGCGGAGCCTCTTTCGAAGAGCTGTGCCACAACTACGCTCAGGACCGGCTGCAGAGGCTTTTCCACGAGTGCACCTTCTTGCAGGAGTTGGAAAGATATAAGGAGGTAGCTCCCACCCTGCCTCACCTTCTGGTTTCCCAGGGAAGACCTCTGTGGATGTGGGAAGGTACCACCTTCCCTGCTAGTAGTTCCTTCTCAGCTCTCCACTTGCTCTTCGTTTCTGCCCTCCCCTAATTTCTGGAGTGGTAATGTTGTCCTGTCCCTTTGCCTTGGCTGCATTCTTACTTTGCGGGGAAGCTGGAGGCACATGCAGGGTCCCTGGGAGCCCCTCCATGCCCTTCATCAAGGCATTCTCCTAGGCCCTGTGAATGCCACAGTGCACTTCCCACCTCCAGGTGTGTCTGAGCCCAGTGGCCACCTCCCCCATGTCCCTTTCCCCGGATCTGTTAGGATGGCGGTTGATTATTTGGGGCACCATCTTCACATGGAGGCGGGTGGAATGAGCTCAGGAGGAGCGTGACAGTGTCTTCATGTGTTCTGAGGATGACTGTGTGAAATTGAAAGTAGGCTTGTTTGCCTAATCAACTGATGTAACAGGACAATATGACTTTGGCTTAGCGTAAAAAGAGGGTATGAGAATTTTAGCTATCTGCAAATAGTGTGTTACCTTGAGAGACGGTGAGCAGTTTGTCCTTTGGCATGCTGGAGGAATCACTTGCATGAGACAGGAGGTTAGACTTGCTGTCCCCAGAGGCCTTGCCTGACCTGCTTATAGGGCTGAATCCCCATGTATGGCCCCATGATCAGTAATTCTCCACCTTCTTTCTTAGGAGAACATTGAGGTGGCATTTGATGACTTGGAACCAGCTGCAGATGACTTGGTGGCTGCTGTGGACCAGGCCTCCCACCAGTCCCTGGTAGGAATGTGAGGGAGATCTGTGTTAGCTTCGCCTCTCTCTACCACTCCTCTGCCTCTGACAGAGCCTTCCTCACTCAAGTTGCTACCGGGGCTGCCACTGTGGATTGAGGGAGGGCCCCATAGTCAGGCCTAGACACCAAACATCACATAGCTGTAGAGCTCTACCCCTTGCACTCACAGTCTGTCCAGGAAGGTGTCACTTTCTTATGCCTGATGCAGTGGTGCCACGTCCAGGTGTCCCAGCCAGGCAGGACAATGTCCCTCCTCTCTTACCACCTGAGGCTCAAGCTCTATTTGGTTACTGGTTAAGTCCCTGGTATGTCTGCCAGGAGCTCTGGTGTCTGCTGCGTGGGGTGAGGACCTGGACCCATAAGATATAGTCATACCCTCCCATTGTCTTCGGGAAGGTTTGAGCATTCTGCTCAAACAGGGAAACAGTGTCAAGCTTTAAAATACCCTGGGGAGGGTGTAGCCATGAATGTGAGCCCTTGCATCTCAACCTGAGTAGTGGTGGGGGGTGCTCAGCCACTCTTTTTGAACTTATGACTCTAGCACTTTGTTGCCTGGGGCACTGCCTGGCCTGATGAACACTCAGCATTTGGTGATCATCTTCAGTTTGGGGACTTGCACACAATGCATTGGACAGTGACATTTTTGCTGGGCTGCTGAGCTTTCTCTGCCTCACTCTCCCCCTGCTGGGCCAGCACAAGTAGTGGGGCCCAGGAAGAGTGAGTATCCCTCTGGGGATAAATGCTTAAAGTGCCCAAGTACCGCATCTCCCCAGGGAAGATGGATTTCCTTCTCCTGACACCTGGGCTCCTGTGGTGGTCTCCCTTGAGAGCCTTTGCCATTCCCAGGAGGTGGGAGGATCTTGTACATGTGCCTCATGAGCAGCAGGGGGTCAGACTTGTGTATGGTTGGAGCTCGGCCTTCCTTTCCTTTTGGTAACCGCTATTTAATCGGCCTTGGCATCGGGCAGCTACACTCCTGGGGAAGGGGCCCCTCTGTGCCACTTACCATCTGGTGGCTTCATTGCTCCTTCCTGCCATTCACCTCCAGCCACTAGAGTACTGTAGTTTCCCATCAGTTCTTGGCTACCTTCTGCTTCCTTCTGATAATCATACTGACTCCCTGGGGGGCAGCTATGGGGAGGAGATGTGGGTAGCTAGGGTCAAAGGGAGGGAAAATAGCACTTTTCTCATTTTTCTTATCTTCTAGTACCTAAGGGCCAGGCCAGAATGGGGTGTGGATAGTTCTTCCTGCCCAAGGAAGGTATGAGAATTGCATAGAAAAGGTACCTTTAGGACAGATGTGGCCACAGGCCTACTTTCGTTGGCCTTCATGGGGTATTAAAATACAGAATTCTCTTAAAACCAGAGGGTTTATCAACACTAGGTTTGTGTTCTTCCAGGACAGCAGTCATTTTCAGCTGAGTGACAGTTATTCCCTTCAGATGGGGACACCTGCTCTCAGGCTTGCCCTAGTCTCCACTTCTTTTGGCTACTACCTCCATAAAGTCACCTGCCTCACACTTTTAGCCCTTCAGTTTGGATCCTTCAGGGATCCCACCTGCAGTGATCTGGCTGCTGGAACCAGTGTTAACCCACCAACTGGCATTTACTAAGAGCTTCCCTTTGGGCCACAGGGTCTCATAGACCTGTTGATCTTTATCCCTGCTCATCTTAGGCAGCGAGGGCAATAAGGGGCTCACCCAAGTGCCTGGTGCCCTCTGAGGGGAGAAGGATGGCGCCTCATATGGGCTTAGGTCATAATAGGCCTCAGTCTCTACTGCTGGTATTCCCCAAATACCAGGAATCATCTTTCCCTGTGAGCTCTCTGAATTCTTTCTAGGCTACTTCCTCCTTGTTATCTACCTTCTCCACAAGATGTCAGCAGTGAACAGTGAGAGCTGTGGCTTGTACATTTGCGTACTTAAGGTGTGCATTTGAGGCCTGGAGGCTCCTTTCCCACAGCTCCACGTGGCAAAGTGGCATTTCTTCCCTCCTCCGTAGGTCCGCTCACTGGCCCATGCAGACGAGGCAAGAGGCTTGCTATGGCTGCTGGAAGAGGAGGCACTGGTGCCAGGGGCCACTGAGGACACCCTCCTTGAGCGCCTTTTCTCTTATTACGGCCCCCAGGAAGGGGATAAAAAAGGTAGGTGACATCCCTGCAGGATAGCTCTTCTGCTTCCTCACCAGAAGAACCACCTATATAGGTCCAAGGGATACTCTGTGAGGGGCTCACTGGGTCCCTAGGCTTTGTGCCTGTGTCCTGACAATTCAAATCTTGCTTCATCCACTCTCAGGCCAAAGCCCCCTTCTGCGCAGCAGCAAACCACACCATTTTCTCCTGGGCCACAGTCATGGCACCAACTGGGTGGAATACAACATGGCTGGCTGGCTGAGCTACACCAAGCAGAATCCAGCCACTCAGAATGTCCCCCGGCTCCTGCAGGATTCCCAAAAGTAAGGACATCACTCCTTCTGTCCGTGTCCTGTCCCCACAACTGTTCTCTGGGCTCTCTTCCCTTGGAGATGCCTCAGAGGCATCTCAGCAAAGTAGATAGCCTCCAATCCCTGAGAGGTAATAGCCAAGGCTAGACGGCCTTGAGGGCATAAGATAGCCTCCAGGAATAGAGGTGGGAAGCAGACATGATTGGAAGCACCTAGTTTTCACCCTCATGTTCTTCAGAGGAAGCAGAGGAGCCTTAGAAACCCCATAGTCATATGAATCCTGTCACCCATTCCTTTGTTCCATAGATGAATATTGAACACCTTCTCTATGACAGAGACTTGTAGGTGCTTGGCAGATAGTGAAGACAACACAAATCCCTGCCCTGTGGAGTTTGCATTTTGGTCAGGAAAGAGATAGTGAACAGTAAATATAATAAGTACATGGTGAACTCTGCACTAGAAACCTTCCTGTCCTCTGCCATCCCTGGTGAGGGAGAAGAATGGATTGGCCCTCTGCTCAATCCCTGCCTATCCTCTGGCTTCTGCCTACCTTAGGTTTTCTCTTTCTACTGTTTGAAAAATTGCTCCCCAGTTTTTCTATAAAGTGTTGGACAAGCTGCCCCAGCTCATATGACTCAGGCCCCCAGCCACAGCTGTACAGGGGTGGTTTGGTACCCTAGGAGCTGGAAGAATGGCCTATATCTATCCTGTAAATGTGACTCCTCTCCCTTCTTTGCCCTCCTTCCTCCCACAGAAAGATCATCAGCAACCTGTTTTTGGGCCGGGCGGGCAGTGTCACAGTGCTCTCAGGTTCCATCGCTGGCCTAGAGGGCGGCTCACAGCTAGCTCTGCGCAGGGCCACCAGCATGCGGAAGACCTTTACCACAGGCATGGCTGCTGTCAAGAAGAAGTCACTGTGCATCCAGATTAAGCTACAGGTGGTAAGTGTCTAACTAGCCCCTGGGTTCCTTCCTTACTGCTAATGTACAGGTACTGTGGCCACATCCAGGCCATCCAGTGCCCACCCAGCTTCCCACCGTGCCTTGAGCACCACTGGTGGCATTGCCTTTTTAGTGCTGCTGCCTATGGGTGGCTAGACAGGCCTGGGGAGGGCAAAGTTGTCCAGGCTTAGCATGTCTGGACCTTTGGTGGGCTACCTGCAATCCTGTGAACAGTGGAGATGCTAATACCAGTCCCTGCTTTTTTGAACATGGGTCTTTGGAGCCCACTGAGGGGAGTCCCTTCCTCGTTGGCAGGATGCCCTCATTGACACCATCAAGAGGTCCAAAATGCACTTCGTGCACTGCTTCCTGCCTGTAGCTGAAGGCTGGGCTGGGGAGCCCCGATCTGCCTCCTCTCGCCGTGTCAGTAGCAGCAGTGAGCTGGACCTGCCTCCAGGAGACCCCTGCGAGGCTGGGCTCTTGCAGCTTGATATGCCCCTGCTTCGTGCCCAGCTCCGGGGCTCCCGCCTGCTCGATGCCATGCGCATGTTCCGCCAAGGTAGGCACCTTAACCCCTGGTGCTCTTCCCACACCAGCCCCGCTCTACCCATCCCCCAGATGGGACCCAGGGGATCTCAGGACTGGCCCTAGGACTCCTTCCTCACCCTCCTCCTCTCCTTGTTGCCTCCATGTGTAGTCTTCTCATCTTTCTCGGTCCAACCTGTTTCTTTCTTCAGTTCTTTCCACCCTACAACTTTTTCTCTCTCTCTCTTCCTCATTCAAGTCCTCTTCATTGCCCACCCCTCCCTGACCCCCATGCCCACCATATATTCACACGGCTCCCTCTTGTTCCTCATCCCTAGTGTAGACACATCAGTGCTGCCCACGGCAGACCCAGTGCCCTTTCAGTGACATCAGCCCAGGGGGAAAACAGGTGCTAAATCTCTCTGAAGTACTTAAAATTCCCAAGAAAGGTCAGACAGATCCTTTTTATGGACCCTGCTAGAGGAGAGGACAGGAGATGACACTAATAGTAGTAATCATCCTTAGAGCGTTTACAGATCACTAGACACTGTTCTCAACTCCTGCACAAATTAACTCACAATAACCTCATGAGGTAAGAACTATTATCATTCCCAAGTAAGGATACCAAGGCTCAAAGACGATGAGTAGCATGCCTAAGGGTCACACAGCTCATGAGTGGCAGAGTTGTATTCCACCCAGGCAGGCTGACTCCAGAGAAAGTTCTCCCAATAGGGTTTTGCCTACCCAAGAAGTTAGGAGTTTCCAGGTTTCTGCTTTTTTTCTCTTAGTTAGAAGAGCAGGCAGGGTCCCACACATCCACAGTAAGGTCCCCTTGAGGTATCCTTATGGGCACCGTCACTTTTTCTTGGCAGCTAAAGCCAGGAAACGGACTCCCTACCCTGCTCTAAATAAATCATCGATCTGTCGCCACGTCTTGATATGGAGTTGGTGTTTATTATTTCAAAACCAGATTGTTACCGCTCTGAACCAAAATCAATGTGCTTTACTCAAACAAGCAGATCGATGAGGCCAGTAGCAGCAACTCCCCTCCCCCTGCCACGGCCCCCAGCCACCATCGATAGCACTGATGATTAATTAAGATGCCAGGCGTCCAGACCTGCTATCCCAGCCCATCAATTTAATTGCAATTCAGATACAATCAATAACTCACTTTGTCTTGGCCCCTCAGCAGCCCCTGCCTCCTGTTTCAATTATCAGGCACATGCATCAGCCTCATCTTCCAGTTGGAGGGTTTCCCAGAGCTGGCTGGCCAGCGTGGCAGAGCCATCCCCCTGCTGGCTGTCAGTAGCCCAGGTGCGAAGTCCATCTCTGCCTCAGCTGCAGCCTATGACCTTGGACAAGCCTGTTGCTCCTCCTCCTAGCCACAGGTTTTCCTTAGCTGAAAGATGAGCCAGATCTGGTCTAGGATCCCATTTCCAATTTGAAATTCTGTGACTGTAGGAGTGGATCTTTTGGCTTTGCACCATGGGCTCTGTTGAGGTTAGGATGTCTTTGGGTCATCTCCTCTTGGCCATTATTCTGACTTTGCTCCAAGCCAGAAGCCATCGCACCTTTCCCCTGACCTCAAGTCCAGCCACTCGAATATACAAGGTTGGTTTTGTTTTTTTTTTTTGGACATACGGCCTAGAGTTCAAGATCAGAATGGGACCAGGAGGGATCCCTTTCTGCAGTCCCACTTCAGGGTACAGAGGACAGGAAAGGAACATTTCGTGGAGTGCACACCAAGTGAGCCAACTGTATTTTCTGTATATTTTCTCATTTAGTCTACATGACTTCTATACAAGATAAATGCCAAGGTGAAGATAGGATTGGGGTGTGATTCAATGGTAGAGTGTTTGCCTAGCTGGCGTGAGGTCCTGGGTTTGAATCCTAGCACTGTAAAAATAAGTAATAAACATATAAATATGAAGAAAGTGAAGGTCAGTAGTGGAATGAGCCAAGGGCACGTTAGTGGCAAGGCCCATATTTCAACGCCATCCCTTGCACTTTTCCTCAGCTACAATCTGAGGCCCTGTTTTGAGTCCTCAGGGCTTTGGTCTCTAATATTACAGTCATACTTGGAGGGCTATAAAACATCCCAGAGGTCACCCAGATCCCCCATCCTTCTTTCCAGGTGGTCAGCTAACCACCTCACCCTTCATTCACATACCTAACTGGGAGCTTGCTTCCTTCTAAAGGAGCCTGGTCCTTCCTAAACCTTCCTGTCCTGCTGTAGCATTCCTGATGGTCCTCTGTGCTCTCTCACCTTCCTATGGCCTTTCTGGTTCTGCCCTAACTGCAGGCTCACCACCCTGCAGTGCTTTCCCATTCAGGTGACTCCCTGGCTAAGCACCAGTGCCTATTGGTGCCTGCTGGGACCAAGTAAGTAGTTGACAGACCTGGCTCTGGGTTGCTCTCTCTCCAGGTTACCCTGACCACATGGTGTTTTCTGAGTTCCGCCGCCGTTTTGATGTCCTGGCCCCACACCTGACCAAGAAACATGGGCGCAACTACATTGTGGTGGATGAGAAGCGGGTAGGTCTGAGTCCTCAGGATCTCTACAACCCCTCACCCTCACTTAGACCCCTCTGACAAGCTGCCATCCCCACACCTATATGCCCTTCTCCCCTAGAGACATCAGGCTGGCCTTTGTTCAAGGTCCTGGTGTCAGCCAAGCAGGGATAGGACAGGGATATCATACTGTATCAGTGTGGAGAAGGCAACCTAGGACACGGACTATAGGAACTGGAGAGGAGTGACCCTTTTTGGAATCTGGAGCTGGAGTTATCTCTTCTCTTGTAAACCAGACAACTATCCAAGAGCAAGCAGGGCCAGGGCCTCCCAGGTAGCTGATTAGGACTAGTGTTTTGGGTTCCCCACTGATGTTACCTGGGCCCCCTCAGCCTTAGCCTCTGTGGCAGGATCTGGCTTCTGCAGCAGGGTCAAACATCTCTCCTAGGAAGAAGGTTGATATGACAAGTCATCCTTGGTGCTGGGGGAGGGTAAGGCTCCAGCCTAGGATGATAAATTCATGACTGCAAAAGGGGTATCTCTGTCATTCTAGGCTGCCCCCTTGACCCCCAGAGGCAGATCCTCATGCAGCCAAAAGGGTTTCTTAAGCAGAGGAACCTTCCTTCCCCATGCCCTGGACTCAGGCCCCCAGCCTAACTCAAGGCATCTCAGGACGCTTTCCTAAAGTAGAATGAGGCAGGAAGCCCCGCAGGGATGCCCAGCCTTTCCCTGTGTTCTCTCTCTCCTTGCCCATGAGTCAAACTCATATTCATGGAGGCCTCAAATACCTCTCCATTCTCAGCCCTCTAATGTTCTGAGAGATCCTGGTGTGGACGTATATGACCCACCTTACCGCCTTCTCACTGGCCCTTGACCTCCGTTCCAGCCTCCCACTCATGGCTACACATTGCCCCTGGAAATGTTCTACCTCCACAATCTCATATGGCTTTCTCTGACTGCAGCATCCCACTAGTAGATCTCACTCCTCCCTTCCTCTTAGGATACCTGCTCTTTGGCTTTGTTGGGATCGCTCATTTCTAGACCCCACTTCATTCAATTTTGTCAATACCTTTCTGACTTTACTTCTTCTTCTGCTCAACCCTGACACTGTAGTCCAACCCACCAGTCATTTGATCTTCATCACTTTCAACAATCCTGAGCCTCCCATATAGCACCTGCCTTGCCATACCCCCACGCTAAAGGACAAGTTTTTGAGTGGCAGTATTCTTCATTTTGGACTTCCAAGGGTTGTGGTAGAAAATTATACAATTGTGAACTTAAATTACTACTGGCTTATGGTCTTCAGCCTTAGGTGGGCTAACCCAGCAGGTCTTGTACATATCCCGTCCTTATCTGGCTTGGACCCCAACTCCTTACCTGCTATTCTATTCTGTCTTTCTCCTCAAATCCTCCCCCACCACACCTTCCCAGGTCATCTTCCCAGAAGATGACCTTGCCTCCAAACTCTAATAAAATTAAGGCTCTACCTTCTTTTACCATCTTCAAACTTCTCTTCCTCCTTCTCCCCACACCTCTCCTGTCTTGGTGTCTCTCATCTTGTGTAATTCCTTCCTCTGTGCCTTGGAATTCCTCTCTTCTAGTCTCCCAGAGACCCTTCAATCCATGGTAATTTTCTGTCTTTTCTTCAACCTCTCCTGGCTCCTTTCTCTCTATGGAGAATTGTTCTGCAGATGTGCTATCTGGAAAGAGCCCTCTTTCCTGCTCTGGACCATCGATACTTCTCTCCTGAGCCTCCACCCTGGCTGCTGTTCATTCTTCCACCTTAGCTGCCTGGTCCCCACTCAGGTATCTGGGACTGTTTTCCCCATTCCCTCCATGTTGCCAGAACCAGTGGACACTCTTTTATCCTGTTCTTTGATTTTTTTTTTTTTTTGACAAAACAGGGGTTTGAACTCAGGGCTTCACACTTGTTAGGCAGGTGCTCTACCACTTGAGCCATTCCACAAGCCCTATTTTGTGTTGAGTATTTTTGAGATAGGGTCTCCCAAACTATTTGCCTGGACTGGCTTCTAACCATGATCTTCCTGATCTCTAGCTCCCAAGTAGCTAGGATGACATGCATAAGCCACCAGTGCCCAACTGTTCCTTGAATTCTTGACAACACATGGTTTTGCTGACAGCTCTGTTACTTTTCTCTGCTTACCTTCTGCTCACCACTCCCCCTTGTCTATGTTCTTCTCTCTCCCTCTGAGCATCTCTGCTTCCCCTCATGCCTTCACTGAAGGGGTCTCTTCAGTACTCTCCTGGCTCTGTTTTCTATTCTACTCCCTCTTCCTGGACCTCATTCACACCTATCACTTCAATTACCACATATATATTGATGACTCTCAGATCAATATCTCAGTACAGGCCTTCCTCCTGAGCCCTAGGCACTTACTTCTATCTAGCTGTCTGCTAGACTTCTCTACCTGCTTTCCTCTTACACCAGCATGAGCAAACCAAACTCATTTTCTCTCCTCCCAAACCTGCTCTTTCTCTTATATTCTCTGCCTCAGGGAGTGACCTCTGGAGATTCACATATGGTCATGTCCCTTTCTGAGAGAACCCTGCATGGCTTCCAAGGCACACAGGGCTCCACACATGTGGGTACTGCCTACCTCTCTAGCTGCACCCTGGCTCCTCCCCCTCACTTCAGTTTTCAGGGAGCACTTGGAGTTTCCATGCGCTCTGCTGCCTTGAGCTCCTGGGCATTTGCTCATGCTGGTTCTTCTTCCTGAAATGCCTCTCCCCTCCTTTGTTTAGCTGGTTCTTACTTGTATCTAAATTCTGAGCCCAAATAGCACCTCCTCCAGGAGATGCCTTCCCTTCTCCCCATCTCACTTAGATGCCTCTCCTCTGCATATTTCATGAATTCACTTGTTTCCAGAACAGTTTGTTCCTCTTGTAGTCACCTCTGCTCCCCAAAGTCAATGCTGTGTCTGATACTGTGGAAGCCCACCAGAAGGGCTCATGGGAATAAATAATGGGCTTCCTGGGAGGGGCAAGGAGAGGACCAAATGATTGTAGATGGAGCGGCATCAGGCTGGCTTCCTGACTATGCCTCTTTTCCTCAGGCAGTGGAAGAGCTACTGGAATCCTTGGACCTGGAGAAGAGCAGCTGCTGCATGGGTCTAAGCCGGGTGAGTGCCCATCGGAGGGCAGTTGGGTCCTTGTTTCCTGGTGACCCTGGTCAGATGACTGATCCTCCTATTCTCCCTGCTCAGTTAGACTTCAAAAGTCTCTCAGCTCCCCCACTTCTGAGTCTTGCTCCTCAGCCTTCCCTCAGCCACTCAGGAGCTGGTCCTCTTTGCACTCTGTCCTCTTCAGGGCTAGGAGGTAGATGTTCCAGTTGCAGCAAACTTGACTTTCTTACCCTCTGGATAACTGGCTCATTCTATACTATGAACACCTATGTAATTTCAGGAGGGAGTGGGTTGGAAGGTGGCCATGAACTTGGCCTACATCCTGTGTGGGGAGTGAGGGGACAGAAGGGCCCAGTTTGGACAAGGTGGCCCAGAAGAAGCCAAAAGCAGTAGGGAGAGTGCTGCAGAGGACAGAGCCTCTGGTGGAGAGTCATCTAAGGCTGAGAGGGTAGAGAAGAGCAAGCAAGAACATGGTGAGGCTGTAATACCACCATCTGCCCACAGGCCCAATTCCTCATCTAAATGGAATGTGGTGCATAAAAGGCAGGCACACCTGGCCCTGGCCAGTGCACCACATCACTGCATGCCAAAGCATATCAGCTGAGCAGTCCTTCCCAGCCAGGGAGCCCTGCACATCCCCTCCCCAGACTAAGAAGCTTAACAGGCGGCATCTGCATATGTGTCCAAAGGTTGGGGTTGGGAGAGGGCAGTGGAGAAGCCAGAGAAAGGGTTCTGGGCCTGGCCTTCTGTCAGCAGAGAGGGAAAGGACTCCGGGCCCCAGGGCCCCTTGTGAGTGTGAGGTGAAAGGAAATCTTGCAAGAAAAAGCTTGCATATTACTTTTTCATCCTCTCTGTTCTTTATCCTGTATTCTGCATTTTGAGTCACACTCTTAGTTTCTCCTGTCCCTCCCTCACTGTGAAACCCTTTCCTCTCTCTACTCCTGTGTCTTTATATATTCCCATGCCTGTCTCTGCCATGTTGGCTTTCTCTTTTCCTTGGGCCCTTGCAGTTGTTGTTGTCGTCTGTTCCTTGCCTTCTGGTTGGTCCTGTTTTTCCCGCTTTCTCTCCTTGTTCTGTGTACATTGTGGTCTCGCCCTCTTTTGATATCCTTTTCTGGTTCTGGTCTCTGCTCTGTCTACTTTTGTATCTGGCTCACCTCCATTATCTCTGGCCACCCTCCCCGACCCCACAGATGGGAGCTGCCAACTGGGCTTCCTTACTGAGGCTGGTATAGTCAGATATTCCTGTTCAGTGTTGCCCAGGATAGCTCACACTCTGGCTTTTTTGTGGGCTTCTGCCCCTCAAGCAGGCAGGACCACTGCTGACTGGTGGTAATGGAGGTTAGCACCCCTCCAAGCCAGTTCCCAGGTTCCAGACACATCTCAGGCAGGAGTGGGCCTGTACAGTCTGGTCTTTTTCTGGCCACTATCTCAGCCCATCTGCCATCCTGTGTCCTCCCAGATGCCCAGCTGAGGCAGGTAAGCCCTAGGACCCACTGGTGCTCAAGATCAGAGAGGGAATGAGGTTGGATATTTGTTCACATTTAGGAGAAAACGCTCCAGTCTTGCAGGCTGTGGTTAAGTGCTGGCTGGTAAATGAGGACTCTCTGTGTTCATCACTGTGCTTCGGAGCCTTGAGGGATCTTCATCTGAACCCATAGGGCCCTGAGGGTTCAGGTGAGGATTTTGGGAGTCTGAGAGCCTCCTGGCACTGTAAAGTTGTGTGAATGGGTATTTGGAGGCGGAGATGGATGGCCCTGACCTTTCGCCTAATACTCAAATGGACCCTTAACCCCACAGATGTTCCAAAGAGGTTTGAGGTTTTGCTCTAGCCCCAAGACCAATATCCTCATTGTGTTGCTGGGCCATTCTGTCCTCACGCTGACACCCTCCTCCTACCCTGGTCAGATAGCTATGGGTGCTAACCAAGTATGTTTGCCCACCTCCAGGGGGAGGGGGACTTGGATATCTCCTCTCCCAGTAGAATTTCAGGCTCATACGTTATAGAAAATTGAGCTTCAGGTCAGGCTTGAGACTCATGGGAGATCTCAGCCCCACTTGTGGGACTTTGGGAAGCACCACAAAGGACTGAACTAGCCTTTTCCAAAGCCAGTCTCGGGACAAGGCTTCTGTGGAGTCATCAGAGGCAAAGTTTTCTAAGCAGTAAGTTTAGCCTTCTCCCACTTCTTACTTGGAGGGGGTCTTGGGATGCGGCACCTATGAGCTCTGAGTACATTTATATAACCTTTATTTCCTATTAAGTTCCCATCTTCTCTGTCCCACAAAAGGTAGTTTTCCGTGTTTTGTGTCAGGTGGCCATATACCTACTGTCCCTTTGCCCTCTCTTAAGGACACCAGAGTCTTCTTTTCACCTGCGCACTCCTCCCCCTCTCCTCTTAGTAGAGAACTTTTAGGCCCCAGCTCAAGGCAGCAAAGAGTGAGAGGAAGGATTGAGAATGGGGGTGCCCAGCTGGTTCCTCACTTGTCTGCCCTCCAGCCCCCAAACCTGTATGACAGGTCCAACTCCCGCCCACCTCACTGGCTTCTTCCTGAGAGGGTGAAACCTGGGATGGGAGGTGGAGCATTGACATGAAAGAGGAGATCTGCTGGAATGAAACTGAGCTGGACAGCGAGAAGAGAAGGGCAGGAGCTTCCTACCTCCACTCCCCATTCTTCCTCCACACGCTGCTTCCTGGATCATCTCACACCCAGATAGCTCCCATCATCCTCTTCACCTGATCCCAGTTTCCTGGAACCAGAGTTTGGGCTCCACAGTGCTGTGTGGCACAGAGGGCATTGACAATGTAGCTGGAAGTACCTGGGGAGCATTGCAGATGTTGCTAAAGGGCATCCTCTCCCTGTTTGACCCATGACTGCTTCATTTCCCTCTTTGCTCCTGGTGTCTTCCCTTTCGCTTCCCTGCCTTTGATCTCTTTTTTAAGTTAGATTTCTCACCTTGCTCCTCCTCTTCCAAAATCTCTCTGGCCCTTCCCTGGAGCCCTCCCAGTGCTCCTCCCCTCCTCTCTTGGGCAAGTGGATTTTCAGGCTCTTCCCAAATCAGGGGCTACACTCTTTGTGCCAACTGCTTGTCTTTTGGGCTCTTCATCTTGCTTCTCTTTCCTCCCTGGACTGCCCCAGCCCAGTCTTAGGCTTTTACCTGGCTGATTCCCTCCACAGGTGTTCTTCCGGGCAGGCACATTGGCACGGCTGGAGGAACAGCGGGATGAGCAAACCAGCAGGCACCTAACCTTATTCCAGGCAGCCTGCAGGGGCTACCTTGCCCGCCAGCACTTCAAGAAGAGAAAGGTACTGCTCTAGGGATGCCTTAGCCCAGATAGACACAGCTGAGTACTTGGGGGTAGGAGACATACAAGGGAATATGCAGGGGCAGGAGATCGTGGGGTATTGGTTATCATTTGGGGAGAGGAGGTGGGAACCTCCCAGGGGTACCATGACTGGGCCAAGGTGGAGAGCGTGCTGGTGTGTCCAGCACCAGGGTCATGTGGTCTAGTTGGGGGCGGGGGGGCTGTGTGGATGGGTGGGGGAATGCAGGGCCCAGGAAGAAGTGGGCTCTGGATCATAGGCTGCTCCATGAAGATTAAGGAGCTGTGTCAGTGACTCCTTTTCTTATTAGCAAGTCCATAAAACAGCCACCACTGCCGCCTCTTGTGTTTCAGCAAGATTAGATTTTATAGCACAAGCTAGGCCAGGTTGCTGGATATAATAAGGCAGCAAATAAAGCAGATGAAATTATTCCTAATGATGGTAGAATGGTTAGTGCCCAGTGTGGTGCTCCTAGGGCCACCTACCCTCTGAGGAGTGGCAGGAGGTGGGAACATGGAGGTGGGAACATGGAGGTGGGGTGAGGCATGGAAAGTGTATGACTTGGGGCTAGGAGGTCAAGGGGCCAGAGGAGCAGGCCCAGGGGTTGTGCTACTTGTGGGGGGTGGTTTCTGGCTGGGCTTGGCCATGGGGACTGAGAGCCCACCATGTGCCATCCCACGGCAACTGCAGATCCAGGACCTAGCCATTCGCTGTGTGCAGAAGAACATCAAGAAGAACAAAGGGGTGAAGGACTGGCCCTGGTGGAAGCTCTTTACCACTGTGCGGCCCCTCATTGAAGTACAGCTATCAGAGGAACAGATCCGCAACAAGGACGTGCGTAACCTCCCAGGGTAGCCAGGTTGCTGGGAAGAAATCCACATGTTCAAGGGCCTTGTTGGTTTGTCTTGGGCTCTAAGGTGCTCTTTTGTTTACTCGAGAGAGCTGGGGGGCCACCAAGCAACTATCCCTCTGGAGTGCTGTCTGGGCCCCTAAGTAGCCTCTTAGAATAAAATTTCAGGCATCCTCAGCTTATGGGGAAGAGTCTGGGGACAGGAGTCCCCCAGAGGTGGCTATTGTCTTGTTGGGGTAGTGCCTCCCCGTTGTGTCCTGGCCTGAGTTTCATCAGCTTTGTTAACCACAGGGGTGCAGACCCAAAGCCCCTCCCACTCACTTTGCCCTCCTTGCTCCCTGCTAGGAGGAGATCCAGCAGCTGCGGAGCAAGCTTGAGAAGGTGGAGAAGGAGAGGAATGAGCTGCGGCTCAACAGTGACCGGCTAGAGACCCGGGTGAGTGACTCCTGGCACCAGATAGACTGGCCCGCCTTTGCAGTGTGCTCTGCATGGCCATGTAGGTCCCCCTGATGTTCTGGCTGAGTGAGGCAGGTACTTCAACTGGTGGTGATCCCCTCCCCCAACCACAGATCTCGGAGCTGACATCGGAGCTGACAGATGAACGTAACACTGGAGAGTCCGCTTCCCAGCTGCTGGACGCAGAGACAGCAGAGAGGCTCCGAGCTGAGAAGGAGATGAAGGAGCTGCAGGTGAGTGCAGGGCCAGGGTGAGTACCACGGACTAGTGACTGCCACAATCTGCTCCCCCAAAGCCACTTGGCATCTTCTCCACTAGCCCATCTTCCCCATCTGCCCTGGGTAAGCGTGTGGTCTTTGTGGTTTGGGACATGGGTGGAACTAGTGAGGGGTAGAATGACAGACATAACTCACTATCTTTTCCGGCAGACCCAGTATGATGCACTGAAGAAGCAAATGGAGGTGATGGAGATGGAGGTGATGGAGGCCCGGCTCATCCGGGCAGCTGAGATCAATGGGGAAGTAGATGATGATGATGCAGGTGGGTCTGAGGTGGAGGAACTGGACAGTAACCTGAGTACCAACCCTGATGCTTATCCCTGGGTAATTACACCCCTTGTCCATGCCTGTCTCCTGTCCGTGGGCTGTTAGAAGACTGAAGTGAAAAAAATAGATGAGAAAGTAGAGGCAGGGGATTAACAACCATGACAGTGACAATGTCTGAGAGCCATGATCCTGGCAGTCTCTAGGGAGAGGACAGCACATTACCCCTTTAGTTTTCCTCTTGCTAGTGGCTCCTTCAGCCCTGGGAGGAAGCCATCATTCCAGAGATCTTTCTGAGTCCATCTGACTGGCTCCACCTGCTGCTTCTTCCTGCCTCTCTCTTCCCACTCTACCCCTTATAGAAGACACTCAGCACCTCCATCCTCCCTTGTCTGCCCCACACCCTGCAGGAGGTGAGTGGCGACTAAAGTATGAGCGAGCTGTGCGGGAAGTGGACTTCACTAAGAAACGGCTCCAGCAGGAGTTGGAAGACAAGCTAGAGGCAGAGCAGCAAAGCAAGAGGCAGCTGGAGAGGCGGGTGAGACTGGCCAAGGAGCCAAGACCTGTGCCTGGGATGGTAGGGGCTTGGTGCCAAGTATTGGACTAGTGAATGGCTGGAGGCATGCAGGCCCTGGGAGGAACAGGGAAGGTTGGCATGTTAGCCTGTCCTTCAGGAACAACCAGCAGCAAACTATTGTTAGAGCATCACATCTTAGGTTCACAGGATGGCCCTGATCTCTGCTCTCATCCCTGGGTCTTCCCCTCACGCACGCACATCCATACCTCCCTTTCCTTACCTTCTCTACCTGTGCTTCTGGGCTTCTCAAGGGCTGCTGACCTTGTACCCAATCTTGGCCTCTAGCTTGGAGACCTGCAAGCAGATAGTGATGAGAGCCAGCGGACACTGCAGCAGCTGAAGAAGAAGTGCCAGCGGCTGACAGCTGAGCTACAGGACACCAAGCTGCACCTGGAGGGCCAGCAGGTCCGCAACCATGAGCTAGAGAAGAAGCAGAGGAGGTGGGTGGTTCTGCCCTGGCTCAGCTAGCCTTCTAGAGCAGACGCAGGAGCTTCCTCCTGCTCCTAGGGATGAAAGAAGGGAGACTGAACTTGGCCAAGAACCTTACTTGCATGGTCATTCATCCTGTCATGTGAACAGGGCTCACTCCTCACTTCCAGTGGAGGACTGACCGCTGCTCAGATATGCTCTGTCCAGTGTGTACCTGTCACTTGTCTCAGGCCCAGTGAGAATGGGCATCAGCCAGGCCCTGTGCAGGAACTGCCCCTGCCTCTTGCCCACCTCCACCCCCAGCTCTGCCTGTGTAGCTCACACTTGCCTCAGCTACACACACTCTCCTGACTAATGTCGTTAAACTACCGCGCCACTTCCATCTCATTATGGTAATGACATGAAGGAGTGGGGCAGCCCTCACATGAGAAAATCCAATCTAAATTAATTTCCCTGGTTGGGGATGGGGATGGGATGCCTTTATTGGTAGCACTGAGGAGCCCACACACCCTGGGAACAGCGGGGTGCCTAGGGAATGGGAACAGTGCCCATTTCCCTCTGTAGAGAAGGGCTCCTGGTACCAGCTGCCTTTGTGAATAGCAGTCCCATCCCATGATCCTGGAAATGAGGGGTGCAGAGGAGAGCCCCCACTCCTTCCAGTAACTGGGGTTGCCCTGGGTCTTCCTGACTCCTTGCTACCTTCCCCACTGGCTACTGCAGGACACCAACAGGAAGTAGGAAGGTTTTCTGGTCCTGCCCCCCCCCACCGCCCAGCAATGGTAATTCACTTACCCTGTTCTTTTACTCCATTCTGCCCTTTTACACAAAGGCTGGCACCCCTATCAGGACCCCCTTCTAAGCACCCCAATGACAGTGCCAGCTCAGCCTAGTTACTGCGTTGCTACACTCCCTGCTGGGCAACTTATTAGGTTTCAGCTGCCTGGAGTTTTCTTACCTTTTTTCTGATGTAGAGTTTGGGGAGGGCCCTGTTCAATTTCCACAGGAACCTGATTAACTATTCAGGGAAGGTGTTAAGAGGGATTTCAGCAATTTGCTCCTTATTTAGAGTCACTGGGCAGGAAATGGAGGCTGGGAAATGGAGGAGTGAAAAAGAAGGCCCCCAACTGTGTGTCTATTGAAGCACATTGCTAGCTGGGCCTGGTGGGAATGCTGGTTTCCAGCGTGGCATGGGGTGTCCTGGTGGTGACCTGGGTACTACTGAGTCAGGTAGTCCTGACTAAAGGCACGTGCCCCACCCACAGTTGCTGAGCTGAACTGTGGGGACTGAGTTGGACAAGGCAGGATACCCATCTCGACCCATTCTGACATCCACTCTGCCTCGCTCTGGCCCTCATTCTTTGGTCTATTGAAATAGAAACTGAGGACTATCTCCTGAGAAGTCTATCTGCCTCTTTCCCAGGAGAAGTATGTAGGACTCTCTTAGGCCTACTTGGTAAAGGGCTGACTCAATGAAATGCCCCTCAATCCAGGTCTGGCTGTTCTGCAAGACCTCAATAGTCTGACCTGTAAACCCTGAACATCCCTCCTGCATCACCACTGGCCCCAAGATATGGTTGTGTAAGCTTCCCAACCCTGCTTCTGTCCTGGCCTTAACTGTGGCATCACTTCCTAGCAATCTCCATATACTGGGTAACTGGATTCTGCCTATACCTGAGGAGTCTACCATGCTCCCTCACAGGTTTGACAGCGAACTCTCACAGGCACATGAGGAGGCCCAGCGGGAGAAGCTGCAGAGGGAGAAGCTGCAGCGGGAGAAGGACATGCTCTTGGCTGAGGCTTTCAGCCTGAAGCAGCAAATGGAGGTGTGTGGGGCCACCCACCTCCCATGCCCCATCCCCTCCACAGGCTGGGACCAGCCCTGTACCAGCCTCGTCTTCTCTCTTGCACTAGGAAAAAGACATGGACATTGCAGGGTTCACCCAGAAGGTTGTTTCACTGGAGGCTGAGCTACAGGACATTTCTTCCCAAGAGTCCAAGGACGAGGCGTCTCTGGCCAAGGTCAAAAAGCAACTCCGGGACCTGGAGGCCAAAGTCAAGGATCAGGAAGAAGAGCTGGATGAGCAGGCGGGAACCATCCAGATGCTGGAGCAGGTGCTGGAGGCTTGGCCAAGGGAAGGACAAGGCATGGCAGGAGGCACTCCTGACCCCACCACTAAACCAGGGTGTGGGCCAAAGGAGGGCAAGGTCCACATTCATTCATTCATTCACTTGTTCACTCATTCATCTACTCACAAAATGTTAAGTGAGCACCTGATCTGAGCCAGCCACAGTGTGCAAATAACTAAGCTTTCATGGAGCTTTCCACAAAAAAAAAAAATCTTGGATGAGCTCTAGTGGTGAGAGACTCAGAGGGCACAGTGCACCCCCAGCCTATGGTTGAGCCACCAAGTCAGTTCAGGGGGCTAGAACCTGCAAGCCCAGGAGGAAAGGTGCACGGTTATCCCCACACCCTGCAATCTCTCCCTGGGTCTGTGCCAGACATCTAGTAAGAGAGTATGGCTTCTCTGGAAAAACTGACTGCCAGAGAGCAAAGTGCAAGTGAACAAAGAGAATTGTAAATGGAGATGTTCTCTGCTTCTGAGCCCAGGAGAGTTGTACATCAGGGTAGGGCCCTTCTGGGAAAGGAACCCAATCCCTACTCCCAATTCCTCCAGGCCAAGTTGCGTCTCGAGATGGAGATGGAGCGGATGAGACAGACCCATTCCAAGGAGATGGAGAGTCGGGATGAAGAGGTGGAGGAGGCCCGGCAGTCATGTCAGAAGAAGGTATGGCATCTGGACACTTACTACAGTTCCCTCATCACCATTTTAAAGTGAGGGGCATTGTTTTTCTGCTTCTACTACTGTCTCTTCCACTGCCATTCTGAATCAGAAATCTCTTGTCAAGACGTTGGCCTGGGCTGGACTGTGTCCCTCAGAGTCTATAGAAAAGATTGGGCCCTTGAGGAACTTTGCTCCCTACCTTCTGCCCCAGACAGCACCCCACTCTGTGCTTACTTGTGCTGCTCTGGGGCTGCCTGCTGTCAGCCAGCCTGGCACTCTGTATGATTCAAGTGGCCACTGAGTGGCCTGCCATCCCCCTCCCACTCCCAGCTTCTGTGAAACCTTAGGAATTTCAAATTTGAGCTCTAACCCCTCTGGTGTCAGCCATGCTCAGCACTGCCTCAGTGTCCTCTGTGAGAGACCCAGCAGAGGAGGGGACTGCCTGGCCCCGGGCTAAAGGGATAATGATAATGAGCCTCTGTCCCCATGGCACTCCAGTTAAAACAGATGGAGGTACAGCTCGAGGAAGAGTATGAGGACAAGCAGAAAGCACTGCGGGAGAAACGGGAGCTGGAAAGCAAGCTGGCCACGCTCAGTGACCAGGTACATGGGACCACACTTCTGTCTAGGCCTCCCAACTGCCTGCCATACCAGCCTAAGGATGGGGCCTTGGGGCAGAAAGCTGGAAATGGAGTGGTATGCTCTGTAGCACCCACCATTCACACTGTGGGGCGTTCAGGGCATCACCAAATGTTGCACATCCAGACCTTTCTTGGCTGGTATGATCCTGGCATGTCCAGTATCCTTGCTTGTTTGGGGGAGCCTAAGAATGAGGCCAGGGTGAGGAGTGGGCTTAGGGAAAACAGAAAGAGGCCCTGCACTGGAGCCCAGAGCCCCACTGCTGGTGTCTACCAGGTGAACCAGAGGGACTTGGAGTCAGAGAAACGGCTGCGGAAAGATCTGAAGCGCACTAAGGCCCTGCTGGCAGATGCCCAGATCATGTTGGATCACCTGAAGAACAATGCCCCCAGCAAGAGGGAGATTGCTCAGCTGAAGAATCAGGTAGCTTTTCCCCAAAGAAGCCACTGGCTTCAGGGCAAGGGAGCTGGTTTGTTCAGTTCTCTTCCTCCTCCTCCTCGCTCCTTTCCCTGGCTCTTGAGTACTTGGGAAGGAAGGTGACAGGAAAGTGGGGAGAAGCTACTTGCAACAGCCAGATTCCCTGGGGTCTGTGTATGCTATATGGCCTGACTGCCAAGCCCCAGGGTGGTGTGGATGGGGCCCAGTGCCCACCATCCCTTTCACTGGAATAGAGGCCAGTGCATGCGTACAATATGGCTCAGGCCCTGGGTATGAAGTGAACAGGGGAGGAGGAGGAGAAGGAGGAACAGGAGGGTAGAAGGAAAAGAGCATCTGGGCTCCTTCTCCCCTGTGAGTGCCCTGTACAGCCCTCCTGCCCATGGAGTAGCTGATGTCTCTCCCCGGGACGGGGTTGGCTCTGTGTCCAGCTGGAGGAGTCAGAATTCACCTGTGCAGCAGCTGTAAAAGCACGGAAAGCAATGGAGGTAGAGATCGAAGACCTGCACCTGCAGATTGATGACATCGCCAAAGCCAAGACAGCGGTGAGGGTTCAGGGTGTTCATGGCAGGGCTGGGAAGCCAAGGGAGAACAAAGCCATGATAAGTGCTGCCTTCATCCCAAAAAGGTCCCTTCACACTAGGGCTTTCTTCAGGACAGACAGCGATTTCCCCTCCTCTGCCTTTCCTCACTTAGGGCAGAAGCTTGGGGGCAGGGCCTGTGGAAAAGGGAGCCAGCCTAAACCCATTTCCCTGTTTAGCCACCTGCCTGCAGGAGCTTGGCTGCAGGCCCCAGCACCATAAATAAAGGCAATTAATGTGGCTGAAGGTTGTAAACAGGTGCCTCGAGATTAGCAGAAGCGCCGATGAGAGGATAGCATGGTTTGGCTCCCCCTCCCCTCCCTCTGCCCAGCCCACTGACAAGCCCAAGTGGCGGCTAATTAGAGCTCTTATTTAATGCCTGCCTTTTAATTCCCCACCTCTCCCACGGCCCATCCATTCATCGGTAGAGAATTCACTACTAGGATGAGGCCATGGGTACGTCCTCTGGCCGGGAATGGGGCAAAGGAGGAGGATGGGTTTGGCTGTTGGCTTCATGGCCCCCTAGCTAGTCACCCTGCTGCCGAGAGATGCCAATCTCACAGGCTTGATTTATCCTTGTGACATTTGTGCTCCTCAGCAGTTTTCAGGTGAGTGATTCAAATTCCTTAATTGTGTTAAAAAAGACTGTTACAAAATTACCATTTTATTTAAATCCAAGTTAATAAATTTCTTGGTAGAGGCTTCCCCAGCTCCCAACAGCCCAGTAACAAGATGGATGGGACAGAGAAGGAGCCAACGCAGTCATTTTGGTTTGGAATTACAGGCTAATAGATTCATTCATTTCCTGAAGCTGCTGTTGCCTGTCTCTTCCTCTCCCCCCAAGAGTGGACTCGTGAGGGGTGAGGGGAACTGAATAGCCCAGGAGTGGAAGATCCCAGGGGATATGAAATCTAAGCCAGGGGGCATCACCCACATGAGGGGTCCTTCTTGATACCTGACATGGGCAGAGTGCTTGCAGGTCAGGACCTAGGCTGATATGCCAAGAATTTTTTTGCCTCCTCATTAGCCTGGAAAAAGCTGCCAGAAAACAGCTTTCATTTGGTGCAGAAGCTCAGGGTCTGCCTGTCCTGCACAATCGGCTCTGTCTCTTATCTCCCTGCCCAGAACATGTCAGATAACTCCCAAAGAATCTGTGGCTCTGAACCCTCTCTAGTGGATGGGCCTGCCCATCATCATCTTCCCACCCCACCACCACCCCTACCTAGAGGTGGTGGCACACAAACAGGTTTGGACTGCAGACACACCAGGCCTGATGCCCTCTGATCCGCCTCTGCCTCTGTCCAGCTGGAGGAGCAGCTGAGCCGCCTTCAGCGTGAGAAGAATGAGATCCAGAACAGGCTGGAGGAGGACCAGGAGGACATGAATGAGCTGATGAAGAAACACAAGGCTGCCGTGGCTCAGGTACCCCTGCCTGGAGTGACCTATCACACCCCCCATGGTCATGGCCTCTTGCCACTTCATGTGTCCCAAGTGCAGCCACTCCTTTGGGGAACAGTGATGTGGGAGCCAGGGTGTCTTAGCCCTCAGTGTGGATGGGGCTCTGGATTTGTGTTTAGGGAATCCTGTGCCCTATGCTCTCACCCCCTTTCCTAGGCCTCCCGGGACCTGGCACAGATGAATGATCTTCAAGCTCAGCTAGAAGAAGCCAACAAGGAGAAGCAAGAGCAGCAGGAGAAGGTGGGTACCTTGGCCTCCCTTGATAGAGAGATCGCAGGGTAATGGGAGAACCCCTAAATTCATAGTATGGAAGGTACTTTTCTCTGCTGTCAGTAAGCCACAGAGCAGTGTAAACTAGCAAGAAGAGCTAGGCTTGGAGCCACATCACCATAGCAGACATTTTGGCTTTGACTGCCTCATTTCACATTCCTATTCCCTCTCTGGTCCTTAGCATTCTCATTTCTCTCTGAAGGGCAAGATCCATGCCAAGTGCTGGGGCAGGTGGAAGAGGCCTCTGGCTTGGGCCCCTCCTTCCACCCTCCTCTGCATCCTTCCCTGCCTCAGCCTTCTGGTCACCATGGTGATGTCGCCTGCCCCAGACTCTGCCCCCTCCCTTTCTGGACTCAGTTGTTTTTTCCCTTGCTCCCCCCTCACCCTCAGCTACAAGCCCTGCAGAGCCAAGTGGAGTTCCTGGAGCAGTCCATGGTGGACAAGTCCCTGGTGAGCAGGCAGGAAGCAAAGATCCGGGAGCTGGAGACACGCCTAGAATTCGAAAAGACCCAAGTGAAGCGGCTGGAGGTGGGTTTGACTTCTCCTGGTCCATTGTGAGCAGGGCAGAGATGCCACAGCAGCTGGAGCCACGCATGCTCCTTAGGGCTGTGCAGACCAGGGACATTCCTCAGAGGCCTCTGCCAAGCTGCCAGGCCAGCTGATGGGGCGGGGGCTCCCCTCCCACCTGCCTGGCGTGCTCTCTGGGCACTGTGGAGCCTGCCTGCTTTACATTCTGTTTCCGTGCTTGCTTTCTGCCAAGGGACCAGAGCAGCTTAGCTTTTCGTCTTCATGTTTTCCTCCACCACGAGCTTCCCCCCACCCGCACCCCACTCGCTCTCTGGCAGGGTCATAAATATTCAGCGGATGGCGCCACTGCCCCAAGTGTTGAAGTCTTCTCATCTCACCGCTCACTCCTCCTTTCCCTTTCCCTTTCACAGTCCCTTTTTTCCTCACTTTCTACCTTTCCTGACTGCTTTTTCTCCTTTTCTTCATTTTTCTCTATTATTGTCCCCTTCCTCTCTCCCTTCCTTCCTCTCTCCCCCTTCCCTCCCTCTCTTCTCCTCTTTCTCCTCCTCCTCCTCCTCTTCTTCTTCCTCTTTTTTGGTTTGAATTCAGGGCTTCACACTTGCAAAGCACTTTTCCAAAATACATTCACATTCACTACCTCATTCAGTCCTTAGAAGACCCTCGGGCGGGCGAGGTGTCATTCTCCCCATTTTACAGAAGAACAAAGGAAACCCCCCACCCCTACCCGCAGGGCTTTAGTTGCCTGCCCATGTTAGCAGTAGCTGAGAGTGGTAGAGCCAGAACCCTGCCATGCCCCCTCTGTCTGGCTGATGGGCAGGTCTTTCTCCCCACCTGCCTGCCCAGAGCCTGGCAAGCCGGCTCAAGGAAAACATGGAGAAGCTAACTGAGGAGCGGGATCAGCGCATTGCAGCTGAGAACCGGGAAAAGGAGCAGAACAAGAGACTACAGAGGCAGCTCCGTGACACTAAGGAGGAGATGGGTGAGCTTGCCAGGAAGGAAGCTGAGGCAAGCCGCAAGAAGCATGAGCTGGTAATTCCCACCTGCCAACCCACCATTTCCCATGGGCCCCAAGCTTGGAGACCCCCTGAGTAGCACTGAAGGCAAACCTCACCCTGGGCTTGTGGGAGAGTAGAGCAATCCGCAGGACAGGCTAGAGAGACAAGGTAACACAAGAGTCTTCTATCAGGTGAGTCTAGGCCCCACCAGCCCAGCAGCAGAGAAGCCTCTGGAGGCTTAAAGCAGTACCCAGGTAGCTCTTGCCTGGCTAAGAGAGACTTGCAGGCTTCTCCAGGGCATCTGGAGAGAGAGTGGCCCTCCTGCACACTGGACTGCCCACCCCCTCCTAGGAGATGGATCTGGAGAGTTTGGAGGCCGCTAACCAAAGCCTGCAGGCTGACCTGAAGCTGGCATTCAAACGCATTGGGGACCTGCAGGCTGCCATTGAAGATGAGATGGAGAGTGATGAGAATGAGGACCTCATCAACAGGTAAGGGTTGGCCTCTGTGGCATTGTGGCCAGCACAAAGGCCCTCTTGACCACTCTGGAACCAAGACCCAGGTGACAGGAGCAACCTCTGTCACCCCATCACCAAGCCACCAACATACCTTTTCCTTTTCTGCCTGCCTCTGACCTAGATCCCGGCCTGAGGCCAGGTGCCAGGGGTGAGGCGCCCTCCCTGTTTATCCCTTCCTAGGTTCCTGAGGACCTGGCTCTGCAGCTCTGCCCGTTCAAGATGAATTATTCCCCCGTTTAGCTGCATTTCCGATGGCGCCTGCCCCACTCTGGGGAGATCAAAGATTTAAAGGCTGTGGTGCCTTGTTACTATGCCAGAGATTTCTCTCATAAAACCCACCCAGGGAATGGTTTAGGAGAGAGAGAGAGAGAGAAAGAGAGAGAGGGGAGAGATTTGTAGTCCTAGAGTAAGGAGAAAGCCACCAAGTGAGAAGACCAGCAGTGTGGGGTGGGGCCAGGCCCTGGAGAAGCCCCCTGAGGCTTTCTTGGGCTGGCTCCAGATCTGCCCCCTTCCCACCTCAGGGCCAGACCCCATCCTGCAGGCAGGTCTAGGGCAGCCCAGGGAGCCTATTCCTTTGGAGTAGGAAAAGAGTACCAGGTCCCACTTCTGAGGATACTATCACTCACCCACTGACTGGTCTCAGTCAGCCAGAGCCATCCCTTGCTGAGGGAAGAAGGGGCTTCAGCTGAAGGGTCCACCTCAGTTTGCCCATTGATTTTTTTTCATCTGCTTCCTCTGGTCCCCTTGCCCACCATTTTTTTTCTGTTTCCAGTTTGCAGGACATGGTGACAAAGTATCAGAAAAGAAAGAATAAACTGTGAGGATTGGAGCGCATGTGCTCTCTGCCTCTCCTGGCGGGTGTCTAACCACCCCTAACACGGGGATCCCCCAACCCAGGAGCCCCTGCTGCATGCCGCATGTGGACACACAGCCTCACCACACTCTCCTCTCTAGCTGGTCTCTAATGCTAACACGGCTGACCTATCATCAGGGGAAGGGTGTGCTGCAAGGCTAAGCTGGCCCTCACACCCTTTGGTGGGTGGGATGGGTCTCCATGAGAAGGGATGCTTAGCCTCATTTGACAGTACTCCCAGTCTACCTTCCTGAGTTCCAGCCTTCCCCTCCCCAGAAACCAAGTGTGACCATCTCCTTGGCCTATTTCTCTGGGGAAAGTCTGTTCTGGCTGGATTTGTCCACATCCTCAGGCTGTTTTAGAGCCTGAGCTGCCTGAAAAGAGCAGGTATATTTTGTGTTTAAGGTCTGCCACCTTCCTTTGGCAGACAAGGGTACGTAGAAGGTGAGGGACATCAAACAGCTGCTTGTTTGGAGAAAGCATCCAGGCAGCTAATCATGGACTACTCTGCTGTGTCAGGGGAAGGAAACATGGCCAGTTGTGTTTACTTTGTTCCCTGTGGGGACCCTGGGCAGGGAGGGGTGCTGGCATCTGTGTTGGTGCTGTCAGGTGATGGGAGGCCCTGGAAATCCAATCCTCTCTTCTTTTCCCTTCTTCTGGGTGGAAGCTGGACAGTGGATGCAGATATACAAGTCTGGGTAGATCTGGCTGATCCTTTGTCAAGTTCGACAGGGTTGTTTTTGGAGGGTTTTTTTGTTTGTTTGTTTTTTAGCATGGCAGTTTGTTTCCTCCCCACTCTTTTGTCTAGCAGACCTCCTCCCCTGGCCAGGATGGGCTGGCAGCAGTGCAAAGGACTCTGTGAGAGCTAATGATAAATGTAATAGTGTGTAACAGTGATAGAGGGCCGCAGGAGCCCGGTTGTCACACACAATTAATATCCCCCGCCATTCTGTCTCCGTTTGTTTGTTCCCCCGTGATTCGGCTCCCAGTTAACTAATAGCACATGAGCCCGGACATAAATTGTATTTGACACGAGGTTTAATTCCGACCATTTAAAATTTCAACTGCCCCCTGAGCCTGCCTGCCCCTGGAGTTTGTTTACGGGCCTGATTATTTAAGGAAAAGAACCTGAACATCATCTGGATGCTTGCAACTAAAGGGAAGACAAGGACAGGCAGGCCAGCTTCTCAACCCAGTCAATCCTCTTAATGTAAGGAGGAAAATTCGTATTCTGGGCCCACATCTGTCTGCCCCTTGTGTGTTTCAGCCCTGCCATCCTTGGGCAGTAGGAGCTCGAGGGTTGATAAAATGCACATTTAAAATCATATTCCAAACCATAGTCGGACACACACACACAGAAATACACACACACACACCAGCATGCACTCAACACAGGTGCATGAGAACATGCAGTACTAAGCAGGTTCTGCTGATGGCAGAGAGGTGGTATGGCTCCTTCTTCAGCAGCTCTGGGCCCCAGATCCAAGTTATCGAGCGCGAGCATGCTAAGGCGGGCAGAAAAATAATGTTTCGATTTACTTAGAGATACAGTTGTTATTGCCATAACCTTAATGAAAGCAGTAAACAGCACAGTATTAAGGGAGATTTATACAGAAACGCTTTTAACATGTAGACATAGATTTTGCGATGCATACAGCACCTCCTTTCTAAAGACAATCAATATGGTTATGAACAGCGGTGATAAATTACAGGCTCCAAAGCTACAGAGGGAGATTTTTTGCACGGGTGTATAAATCAGGTGGTATTGGCGTTCCATGGGGCCCATGCACTACAGTAAATCTGCCAGGTTCCAACGGGCACAGGTCTCACATTAGTGGTTTTGGGGCTGTCTGATAAACTCCTGTTTACCTGGGGCATCAACTGACCTGGTCTTTGTTATAATTCTATATTTGATGGAAGCCCATACAATATGCCTCTTTATTCCCCTTCCCACAAGTCAGGCTCTTTCATGGCCCCCAGAACCAAGTCTAGTTGTTTTCTCTGGTGGTATGTGTGTATGTGTGTGTGTGTATATGTGCATGTGCCTGTGTGGCTATTTATTCAAGAACATAATTCAGGACAGGAACTGCTCCCGTTATATCAAGGAGAAATCCCAGTCTATCCAGTAGTAGGAGCCCTTGGTGAACAGACATTTTGCAAAGCATTCTCACTCAGAAGCTGTCTCCATGTCCTAGTGCCCAGGTACTAGCTAAGGAGACCTTGAGGTTCAAGCTAACTTGAAATTGTGTGAAGACCCTCTGTTCTGCCTCATGGCTGGCAGCCTAGCATAGAAAATGGCAAAGTGGTGTGTGTGTATGTATAGCCACAATGTGGGGCATGACAGATAGGAAACAGTGACTTAGGACTCAAGGGGTAGCCCAGAATTCTTTTTAACCAAGAGCCATTTGGCCGTCATTGCTAAGTGTGTGACTTTCCTGTCATTGTCATTGGGTTGGTTAGCTGCACAGCTGTCAATCCCTGACCGTTAGATGGAGGGTGCCTCCATGTGCTCAGGGATCTTCTTGGTGGCTGTCACACAGTATGGCCTGCTGAGTGGAACAGGCTCATCCTGAATGGTATGCTCTAACCTCTGTTCTCCCTGACTCACTGATGTGCATGCCACCTGTACCTCACCCCTGCCCAAGACACACTCCAGTCCCCCTCTGCTTTCCCTCTTGGGCAGCAGGTGGTCCCCCATCTGCCTGGTCTTGCCTACCTTTCTGCTCCTTACCCTACAGCGAGGGGGACTCAGATGTGGACTCAGAGCTGGAGAACCGGGTCGACGGGGTCAAATCCTGGTTGTCAAAAAACAAGGGACCTTCCAAAGCAACCTCTGATGATGGCAGCTTGAAGAGTTCCAGGTGAGCCCATGGCCTTGAGCTGGGGAGAAAAGCCATTAGGCCATCAGGGGCAGATATTACTTAGTGCCAAGATGGCTAGCCTCATGCCAATTTTATTGCTCTCCTGGTGTCTTAAGTGAGGGGCTCACATGTCTTCTGGCTTGTGGAATAAGTTCAGGAAGTGACTGGTTTCTTCTGAAGGTTCTGCATCTTGCCTGTGTTTCAGGAAATGTTTCCCTGTTAGGCTCAGGGCTCTGGTATAGGTTTAACTTCATCTCTACTTACCCATTTAGCCAATGGTGATGGAATCACCTGATTATTTGGGCCCTTGGAATCAAATCTGCAGTGAAGTACAGTGAACTCTGGATACCACAGCCCTGTACAGAACAGCCTTGGCCAGCTCTGGATCGCTACCATCCTAATAGGAATAGCAATGAAAAGGCGCCAGTTCCCCTGAGTCCTCTCATAGCCATAGCTACATTTCTGTCCTCTGCTCATTCTGTCCTTCCTCTAAGCTTTTCACTGCCCAACCCCCAGGCTCCCTGCTAACATCCATCCACTGGGGGGGGGGGTGGACTTGCTCCCCTATTTCCTAGCTAATCATCATCTTCTGATTGTATCAGCATCCCCTGAAAGCCAGAGCTCCCACTTCCCATCCTTTGCTGGCAGAGAGGAAGAACAGTCCAGTCCTTGGCTGTCTCCCCTCCAATGACCACTCCCCTGCTGGTCCCTCCCTTCACCCCCAGGCACAGAATCCTTCTAGCCTTATCCTCCAGGGCACACCCTTCCTCACCCCCTCCAGAGACAGCAAGTGGGCTAGATAGAAAAAGTAATATCCATCTTCCATCTCCAATTCCCCCAGACTCTTTCCCCAAATCCAGCCCCTCGCCACCAGCACCCAGTGGCCCCCTCTAATTAGTTTAAATTTTTTCAGCCAAACATTTTGTTTTTGAAGGTAATACTGCCTTCCCCACCCCACTGCCGTTCACCATGGTGTGGCACGAGGCTCCAGGTAGTTGACAATGAAATAAATTGAACTAAACGTTTTAGAGGGGGGAAAGTGATGAAATAGAACAATAGTCTAATTTACATGACATTCTCCATGAAGCTATTTTCACTGACGCAAATTATTTTGCTTCATTTCCTCCGATGCTCTCACCACCACTTTGCCAGGGCTGCTGCTGCTTTCTCCTCCTCTGCCTCCCTCCCCATGTCTTTATTCTAGGAGGTTTAATGCCAGCTCCTCCCTTTCTCTCTCTCTCTCTCTCTCTCTCTCCTCCTTGGCTGCCCCACATCCACTCTGGGTTCTCTCCTCCCGGGCCCTCACATCCCCACCTTCAGAACGGCCCTCAACAGCCTCCCTAAGGAAGGCAAGGGGCTGGAGGAGAGACCAGCCTCCGTGCTCAGCTCGCTCAGCTACCGCAAGCGGCTCACCTTGAAGGACTCCATTGGGGGTACAGGGGACCAGGACTCTCTATTCACCACCCTGAGTGAGCGTGCCTCCTCTCCCGAGAGGCCCCCCAGGAAGGCCCACCCAGGTACCCGGGAAGAGCCAAGTCAGGGCCAGGGCAGGAGGTCAGAGGAACCGGTTGACTGCAGCTCCATCTTCTCCATGGGATCTGGGAGCCGTGTAGGCCGGGGCCTGGAGAAGCGCTGGGGCTCAGACTTTGACAGGGCCTCAGCTGTCTCTGCACCTGTCAGCCGGGCGTCCTCAGCCACGCGGCGAGGCTCTGGCGAGGATGAGGCCCGCTCCTCCTTGAGCTTCTCACTGTCCAGCTCACCCAGCTCCCGCCGCAGCACCTCAAGGCTTGACAGCCTGTCAAGGACCCTTAGCCCTTCTTGGAGCAGGGCCTCAGGCCTGGGCGGGGAAAGCCCTGGCTCCCGTCTGTCCCTGGGCCAGAGCTGTCTAGATGAGTGGGATGATAGAGCCAGCGTGGCCTTGAGTGAGGCACACTCACAGGTCAGCCACCTGTCGCTAGCCCGCAGCCTGTCTGTGCCACCCCAGCCACATGGCTTGGCCTCGGCCTCAACCTCAGTCACCGACGAGTCACTCAGCTCCAGCATCCGCCCCATCAGCCGTCACTCCTACCTGGACCCAGACCTGGAGGCTGCCATCAATGAGGTCTTGAGCTATAAACCTGTGCCATTCCAGCGAAGCAGCCTGGAGCCTGACTCTGAGGAAGATGACCGGAAGAGCATCCAAAGTACCCGGAGTGCCCAGTTGGACCTCCCAGAGCGAGGCACCAGCATCCGCCGCTCTGCCTCTGCTGTTGATGTCTCTGGGTCACGCAGTGGCCACAAGAGCCGGAGCAAGCACAGGAGCAGAAGGAGCAGCCCCAGCTCCAGCTCCAGCTCTGAAAGCTCCTCAGAGCACAAGCGGCGGAAGAAGGGACGCTCTCGGAAGAGCAAGAAGAAGTCCAAATCTAGAAGAAGAAAAACTGAGACTGAGTCTGAGTCTGAGTCCTCTTCATCCAGTGGTTCCACGGTCTCAGGCCACAGCCGCTCAAGTGTGAAGAAGGGCCCAGCCACGGAAAGTGAGGAGGGTGGGCAGGCGGACCGGCGGTCAAGGAAGGAAGAGAAGAAGCGCAAAAAGGAAGTGGACAGCCTAATGATGCGGTACTTGTACCGGCCCGAGAGCGACTAGTGCAGTAGGTGGCACCTAGTGTGGCGTGTAGCATGGTGTGTCCCACCCAGCGTGAACTAATATGCTCCCTGCCCCATGGGCCACCACTTCAGGCCCCACCTGCAGTCCTCTTGGGCCAACCTGGCCTTGAAGAGCCTCCCAGCTGGCTACCTTGGAATTCAGGGACCAGCTAAGCTAGTTAGTCACTCTGAGCTCTGAGCCCAGTCTACTGAGCTCACTGGTGATGTTGATTATACCTCCACTTACCAAGTCCTTACCCTGGGCGAGAGGCTGTCCTACTGTGCTGTGCTTTATGCACTTAATCCCCACACTAACCCCAGAACAAAGGTCTCATCAACCCTGTTGCATAGAGAAAGCAGAGGCTCAGAGAGGTTAAGATGCTAAGGTCACATAGTTGGGAAGTGACATTACCAATACCTAAATGGGATCTGTTTAGCTCAGCACTCTTAACCATTTCTCAATATGGCTGAATGCAGAACACATGGGTAATGTGTGTGCCAGACAGCACCCATTTGAGAGCCTCCATCCACGTTCCCAATAGGCTGGACCCAGAAAAGGGCTCTAGCTGACACCCCGGCTGAGGGTTAGTACATCAGTAGCCACAAACTATTATGAAGCCTTTTGCTCTGCTCCACTCCATTCCCAAAGCCACCTACTTGCCTAGTGTGGATCTCAAGCCCAGGAGCACAAGGGCTTCCAGGGCTGCAGCCTACACCATACCACACCCACAGCAGACCCAGGAGATGCCTAACGCCCTCCTCAGCCCTCCCGCCCTCGCACACAGCCCACACACGGGTGGGTGTCACTTCAGCTCTGCTCATCCTGTGAAGTTCCAATGAATAGAAATTAGCAGCTGCTGAGTGACAGCCCCCTCCTGGCTCTCCTGCCTCCCCCGGCTGTTCTCCCTGTGGGGAGGGAGATGCAGCAGTTAGGCCCTTTGTGCTCACACCCCCACTGTGGAAGAGAGGCAGAGCCTGACTCATTGGAATCCCATTGTTGCTATTACATTGGTGGGCGGTGACATTTGGGAGCACCAGGGTTGTGTGAAGCTGATTTTCAGCATGGTACCCTCCCAGGGCACACTTGCTTCCCAGGTGGTACGACCCCAAGGTGCAGTCCCCTGGGTATCATGATTGTTTCCCACATGCATGAACTAACACACTTGCCGCATGCTTGGGCCATGAGCAGCTGGACAGATCACTGACTTTGGATTGGTGGTACCAAAAGGAACCAATCGAAGGCCCCTGTAAGGAACAGAAGTGAATGTCACCAGTGGCTTTTTGGAAGTGGGTGATGAGATGGGATTGGAGAAGTATATGGGATAGGAAAGGTGGAACTTGAAGCCAGATTAGGCTCATCGCCAACTCATTGCTCAGGCCTGAACAGCTCTGAAATCAGCCCTTGGGTTCAGCATTGCTCTGTCTTCCCCCATGTGGCAGATGGTTACAGGGTGCTTGAGGGAGAGCAGGAAGCATCTTAATTGCATTGGGGAGCTGTTGTCTGCTCCATAGTGAGAAAAGACAGAATCAAAATATTTGGTCTAACATTTAAGCCTCCCTTTAATAGCCTCGCTAAGTGCCCTGCACCCCTCCAGGGCAGGAAGTCAGTTGGTGGTTGGAGGAGTCAGTCTAGAAAGCATAGAAGGCTTGGCCCTTTTACACATTGCCCTCCATACCCTAAAGGAGGCATGGATCTCCTTGGGCCATCCCATATTGACTGGCAGATTTAAAATTTCAATGCCTTCAGCCAACCATAACCCTTGTCCTGACAACCAGCAGGAACAAAAGGATAGAAAGCCTGTTCCTTCCAGCACCCATGAGCCCAGTATCCACCAGAAAAGCAGGAGTAGTCCTGAAACACTACACTCCATCACCTCTGAGGACTGGAGTCACCAACAGTGACTCCAGAACCTAGCCAACCAGCACAGAATAAGAGTAGGGCAGGGGAGAAAGGACTTTGCTGGCATATAGCAGAGTTCAGGGGAGAGGAGTTGCCACACTGGGCTCTCCCAGCGGGAATTAGCTTATGTACCAAATTGTTTCTGACAGCCCTGAGTGGGAGACGCTGGCTTGTGGGGAAGAAAGCTTTTTAAACAATTTGGTTAAAATGTTGCAATTGCCAGCACTGACTCTTGCCCTGGGGAGGAGGGGAGCTGCCTGCTGTTGGCCTTCTGATGGCTGTAACAGTAGCCACTAAGGAGACTGGCCAAGGAGAACCCAAGGTAGAAGCCAGCGGGATCTTGTGGATCCATAGCCCAGAGAAGAGTAAGGCACAGAGTTTGCCACCTCTCCACTGCCTCTGCCTCTGCCTCTGCCTAGTGCCTTGATGGAACAGCATAGAAACCTGATTGTTGTTAACCCAGGTGTGTGGAATGTGAGCTCCGGAATTAGGGGTTTTGAGAAGAGATGAAGGATGGAAAGGAGCTCAAGGGCAAGGATGGAGCAGGTCACACACAGACCTGGGCTCTCCAACCCTGCCTCATTTGCATCTGGATCGCAGTCCTGGCATCTACCTTGCCTCTTCTGCCCACAAAATAACCCCATTGTCTTTCCTCAAAGCTTGGCATTCCTTTGCCCAACAGCAGACCTTTAGCACTGGGTGCCCAGAAATTCTGTATAAAAAATTAAAATCTGGCTCCTACAAGTTTAGAATCCAGACAGCCCCAAAGCTAAAATAACCCCATTTTTTCCTGTGTTGCATAGTCATCATTGTGCCTTATAATTTTGTCCTGGAGACACCTCTGAGTCCTTAAGTGCCTCTGGCCCATCAAAGTAAGACTCATTAATGTTCAGTCTAGTTTGTATTAAGTATGTTTTGTGCTATTCCAATTCCTTTAAAAATGGTAATTCATTCATGAGAAATAAGATAACTATTAACCAGACTGCCCCCTTCCTGAGCCATTTTGCATAATTGAACGTGTATTCTTCCAAGCTTTTCATTTCTCCAGGGACAGAGAGAGACCTGTCTTTACATACCCATGGGCACTCACCCAGGCCAGCAGGAAAATTCAGGTTTGGTCTTGTTTTCTTCTCAGGCTCCAATCTAACAGCAGAGTGGAATTGTCCCAAGGCTTTGAGATTCAGGTTCAAGTTTACATCTTGGCTCTGTGACCTTGGACAAGATGCTTCATCTCTTTGAACCCGCTTCTTCATAATATGCCATAGGATTTCTGTAAAGAATAAGACAGCACATCTAGGAGTCCTGGGCTGTCTTTCACACACAGGAGGACCCAATGGTAGAATCTTTTTTTTTTAGATCTTTCACCAACATCTCAAGGAAAGCTAAGAATGTTGTTTTTTTCTGAAAGAACTCTATTTCCTCCTTTTGTGGTTTGGGGGCAAAATTTTTAAAAGACCAGTAAATAAAGGGTCCTTCTCAGATTCTTAAATCAGAATTGTAACCCATGAAGACCGTTTACCCAAGTAGAATCCCACTAGGATTTGGAGGCAGGGTTCTGTCCCTCTGTTGCTTAGAGCACAGGGCAGAGCAGCAGTTCGACGGACCCAGCTGAGTGCAGGGCACAGTACGAGTGGAGCCACACTGGACTGTATTGGAATTACAGTGCATGTGAATAGGCAGAGGCAGAGGAAACAGGAGGGAAGGTGGCTCCAGGGCTCTGGGAAAGAAAGAAAGAAGGTAAATGGAACTGGAAGAACAGATTCCATCTCCCCTCATTAGAAGCCATGATCCTGCCCCATCCAAGAGACAATGCTCCTTAACTTTAGAGGGCTAGCTGGAGGCTTCCAGAGCCATAGGCCTGATGAAGATTATGGAGTTAGGGGCTTTTCTCCCATTGGCCTACCCTGAAACAGAAGTCTTGCCAGCCCTTGCTTCCTGATTCTCCATTCTTGTGAGTAGAGGATGCCATGGTCAAGACAGAATTCTTGCAGGTCTTAGAAAACCCTGATTAGGAGAAAGAGTTAAGATCTGGGAGTATTCAATGGGGAAAACCCCTCTTAAAAGGAATGCTTTTAGGAATAACTTGCCTAAGAGACCCTTGCCCCCTTACCTTGGACAAGTTGTAATCATGTAGTCACTAGACCTCCAGTCTTCATTCACGTGGTTCATGGACAGCCTGCATCAGAATCTTTTGGGGAGGGAGCTGGAAATGCAGACTCCCTGGGTTCTACCCAAGAGTTGTTGAGTCAAAATCTTCTGACGGGAAGAACCCAGGAATCTCTGATGATTCTTTCTCTTGCTCAAGCCCTGGGCCCCGCTGCTCTTTAGGATCCCTATCCTAGAAGTTTTAAAAGCTTTCCAGGTCCAAACTGTGCTCTTTTCTCTAAAAACATTGATTGTCTCCCAGGTGAACCAAGGATTAGGTTTTTGGAGTGCTCTAACAGGGCTTTGATGCTCCTGGGTAGAAGTGTCATTTGGCCTTGACCTTGTTTCTCTTTCCCTGCAGCCCCACCAGCCACTGGAAGTCCCTTGCCCCAGATCGGTCAGATGATGAGCAGGACCCTCTGGACAGCACCTCCAGACTGCGATACTCCCACAGCTATCTGAGTGACAGTGACACAGAACCCAAGCTGATAGAGACTGATGCATAGCCCAGGGGAGTGACTTGAAGTCCTCCCACCCCGCGGCCTCTCCCAGGAAATGGCGGGGCACCCAACCCCCCCGACACCTGACCACTGATCTGCATGGAAAACACCCCGACCCTCTTCTTTCAGGGGAACTTTCCAGGCTGTGGGTTTCTGATATCTCCATGTGGAAGAAGTGGGGAGGAGTTTCTGAACAGCAAACTTTTTGCTCCTCCCTGCCTCACAAACGCCACACTCTGGCTTCAAGCCTAGACTACCATGGGCAGTGGCAGGTGGCCTGGCACTGCATGAAGCCAGCAAGTCAACTTCCATCTCAGCCCCATGCTCTGGAACAGTGGATAGATTGCCTACTGGGCCATTTAAGGTTGCTGGGTCCATGGGGAGGAGGACAAGTAACTCCTTCCCTCTGGTTTGGGATGAGGGCTTTCTCTCCTCAGTGCCTGCTGTCTTTTTACTTTTTAATTTAAGTGCCCAACCCATCACAGCTGCATCCCTGAGCGTGGGAGGGGGCTGCAGTGGCATCTGGGTGGAATGCCTCCAGCATCTCCTCTCCATCTTCACTCCTCTGGGTGCAGTCCTTTCTGTGTGCAGCCAAGGACACTGGTGAGCAGAGCTGGGGGCTCAGCATAGGGAGGGCTGCCAGGTGCTTCTGGTTGGGCCAAGTGAGCCTCCACAGATGGGTGCCACTGTACCATCAGAACTCCTAGCCCTATCCACCCTTTTCATCTCTTCAGTGTGTTAAGTGCAATGACCTATTTAAGGGTAAACCTATTCCACCTACACCAGCTCGGGGTTTACTAAGCAATGCCTCTCTCTGCTCTGTCCACATTACCAGCCATCAGCTTCACTTGAGAGGTTGAACTGGGGCTGAGGGCTTGTGTGGGGAACTGTGGGAGATGGAAGATCTGGGCAGTGCTGGTGTTTATCGGACACAAGTCCTCAACTGTGTTCTCCTCCCATCTCTGTCCTCACACACTTACTCCACACAAAGCAACAAGCAGTCTGGAGGTCCCAGCCATCCCCCCAAAAGGTTTTCCTGCCATTTCCACCAGACTTGGGCCCAAGGGCAGCCTAGTGCCGCTCCTGTGTGCCGTTCCCCTTCCCCCTGCAGTTGGTTTGTATTCACTGGGCTGTGCTCTTTCCTGTCCACCTGATGTATAGAAATAAAGGCCCATTTCCTCCTAGCCATGCCAGCTTTCCTGCTTTTTCCTTCAGGCCCAGGGAAATTTCAGGGTGGTCACCAGGTGAAAACAGACTTGGAATTTTAATGGGAACACGAAGGGGTCACCCTGATCTCTGACCTGCTTCTCTGTAGAACCAATGCTGCTCAGCCTCAACAGGTCATTTGGGGCAGGTAGTGAGATGACGTGATTGGCTAAGGAAGACAACCCTCACTTTTATGGTGAGAGCCTGTGGACTGTAATTCAGACTGGCAGAGCCAGGCAAGCCTTGTTCTCCCTGGCCACCACAGGGGAATGCTGCTGTCCATTTGCTTATTGATCTCACCAATTCTATCTTCTCTTACTTTTTTTTTTTTTTAAGACTTTAAGCCCTTTTCAGAACTTAATTTTTAAAGTCATTCCAAAGGTGACTTTTTGATCAAAAGTTGGCAGAGCTTTCTCTGGCTCCTAGCCGATTTTGGCTACAGGGCAACTTGAACAGACTAGGAGTGCTACCTTCTATGCTTTGCTCCGTTCCTGCCCATGCCTGGTCACTAGCCTTGTCCCTTCAGTAACAGCTTTGTGGCAACTCATACAGATGGGTAAGAAACAAATGACTCCTCTTCTCTACCTTCTGAATGTCACCAGTTATAGTTCCCACAGGAATCAAGTGGTTGGGCAGGTAAGCAGGGGGGATAGCAGACAGCTCTTTTGCCCAGGCTCTGGTAATGTCAGCCACACAAAAAGAATCAAGAAAGGGAAGGAAGAAGAAAAATCACCACCAAAACCAGCTGGAGAGAGATATGAAATAGATGCATCTTGAACAAAGAAGACTTCCCTTCACTACCCTACAATAGAATGGAGGAGGCAATAGACATAGAGTTTTGGGTTTTTTTGTTTTTTGTTCTTTTTTTTCTTTTTTTGTGGTGCTGGTGATTGAACTCAGTGCCTGGCACTTGACAGGCAAGCACTGTGCCACTGATCTACATCCCAACCATGGATTCCTCTTTTTTAAAAAAAATCCTTGGCTCATCTCCAGTTCTGTCATTCACATCTTTTCCTGCTGCTTTTATCTTTTTTTTTTTTTTTTGAGACTGAATTTCACTATTAGCCTAGACAAACTCATGATCCTCCTACCTTAGGCCTGCAAGGGATTATAAGCACCAGCCTCTATGGCTGACTACTGCTTTTAAAAATGTGTGTCTTTTCTTTCTCCCCAAAACAAGTATGACAAATAACTCTGCCACCTGCTAACAGGTTCCCAATTCAGTTCATCCATATCAAGTGACCTCTGGGACTGGAAAGTCCCGATATCGACCTCCAATAACCTGACCTGGGGCAAAGGGCTTTTTTCCCCCCTTGGTGCTGGGGCTTGATATATGCTAAGCGAATACTCTACCACTGAACTACATCCCCAGCCCTCATTTTTTTTTTATATTGTTTAGAGACAGAGTCTCACTCTGTAGTTCAGGCTGGGCTCAAACTCTATCCTCCTGCCTCAGTCTCCCGAGTTCTGGAATTAGAGGTGTGCACCACCACAGCCAGCATGGGATAAAAAAGGGCTTTGCTAAAGTCATGAAACGTGTTATTCATTTGCTCAACAGTTGAGAAACATTTTGTAACCCTGCTGTGGTCTAGGCATGGTCCTAAGTATGGAGAGTAGATTGAGTTAGTCACTTCCTTCACAAATTGGGCATTCTAATGGGTGCCTGTGGCACATGCCTGTAATCCGAGCTACTCAGAAGGCAGAGATCAGGAGGATCGCAGTTTGAAGCCAGCCTGGGCAAACAGTTTGTGAGGCCCTCACTCGAAAAGGACCGGCAGAGTGGTTGAAGGTGTAAGCCCTGAGTTCAATCCCAAGTACCAAAAAAAAAAAAAGGTATTCTACTGCAGGACTTCAGCAAACAAATCATGTACTACACCTTTTTTATGTGCAAGCTTGGCTGGATGGAGAAGAATAAATCACAGTGCTTGTCCTCTAGGGGTTTGTGGACTGGGACTGGAATAGATACGAGAGAATGTCTTTAAGGGAGACATTTCTCTTTGGTGAGGGGGGAAGGGAGACTGGGAAAGATCCTAAAAAGAGTTGGTATTTTGGGCTGGGGCTTAAAAAAAGGATAGATATTTTTGGCACAGGCATGTTGGGAAGAAAGAGGCACTTGAGCAAAGGTCCTGAGGCAGGGAAAGGTTAGTGGTGACAGAGCATGCCATAGGCTGTCTAGGGAAAGCCAGAAGCCATTGCCTCTCGTGATCCATGCTTCTTCCAGCTTCAGCAAAGCCTCTTGGCCAGGGTGCTGACCTCCAGGCTATGAAGGAGACAATTCCCTCAGCACCAACTCCCTAGAGGACCCAAGGGGGCTAGAGGGCCACCAAAGCCTGGCTTCATTTTGGGTGCATCTTGAGAGCTCTGTAAGCTCCTTAGATCTGATCTCTAAGATGTGTATGATTCCTGAAAACAAAAGAACTCTGTCCCTGTGCCAGGCTTAGAGCTGCCCTGCTAGATCCTCATCTCAAATCTCAGGCCCTCAGGATTGCTCTAAATCCTGAATAAGATGGGAGGGGGACTCCCCTACAGTACCCAGACATGACAGCAGCAGGCAGTGACCCCCCGAACTGCCTCCTTTTGTCCTTGGCAAAATTATCCCAGTTGTCCTTTCCCCATCCCCCGCCCCTGTGCTTGGTGGCACAGACACTTAGCGATTTGCTCCTTAATTGTCCCCCAGCTAGGCTGCGCAGATGCCGCTCTTTAATCTCTCCTGATAAATGAATCGCGCCGCTCCTTTAATCATATGTTCATATCCAAGCCAATTTGAATCAATTTGGCAGGGAGCATGTAGCAAGAGATGCCACGACTGCTGTTTCTCCCCCCAGGGCCCTGGAGCCAGAATGGCTGCTGTCCTCATCCTTAGCAAAGAGCCCAGGAGGCCCATCCAGGAAAAGGATCTCCTACCTGAGTGGAGGAGACTTGTTAAAGTCTTGTGTCTCACTCATTCCCGTCCTGTGCGGGACTGGAAGATGGGTTCCCAAAGGCCTCAGAAGTAGAACGGAGGGGGATAAGTCCACAGCCTTCCTTGGTCACTGAATTAAGGATCCCATTATCATCCCTGAGAGAAAGTGTTGCCTTAAATCTAACCTTAATCCTTTCTGTTTCCTTTTCATTTCCTCTGAGCCGGTTCTCAGAAAGCTGGAACCTTTCATCGCCTTTTATATAGCAAGACATTCCAGACCAGTCTACGATCATTTGTTCTGGCCTGCTACTGGTAGCTACCATGACTCCTTTCATCTTCCCCTAGAGCATACTCTTTTCTAAATCCTCCAGCCTAGTGGGCAGCTGGGGACATGTCTGGAAATGTACCAGGTTCTGCTGGGTTTAGGGCTGCTGCCTTTCTACCTTCAGCATGGGGTTCACATGCAGTGGTGAAAGGGAAGCAAATGTAGACAAAATCTGCTCAAGTAAGGACTCTGCCACTAGCATGGAGACCTTGGAGAAGAGACTTAATTTCTCTGGCCTCAGTTTCCCCGTGTGTAAAACAAGGTGGTATTGTTGGTAAGAACCTTTTGTTCCTGAGTTCAGAGCTCCTTACTGCAGCCAACAAAATCTCCCCATCCTATCCCTTCATTGCCCAAGTGGTGCCAGTGGGGCTGTGTGATCTGGGTACTGGGGGAGGAAAGGCTACAAGTACTCCCAGTTTGTGGTGTGTCTGGGTTTGGTTTCTGGCCAGCCTCCCCTTTGTCATTTAGCGTCCTCCTCCTTTTCCTATTCTTCTCTCACTGCTCCGCCAGTCCAGGCAGATGCCCTGCCATTCACTGAGAAACCAAGAGATCATTGGCATATTTAGATCTCATTTGCAAGTCCATGTCTAAGTCTTTGGAGCTTTGGAACACAGTGGCCTTTGGCTCTGCCCTCACCCAAACCCCACGTCCTTCCCACACTTCTTGAAAGCCACACCCTTTAAAAGGGCACTGTTGGCTCTGTGTTAAGCTACTGACAGGGCCAAGCTCATGGTGTTGCCCTTTTAATGATTATAGCAGCATTGAAGTCAGTTCTACTCTCAGCAACTAGGAAATACTGTTTCCCTTCCCTTTCAAGGGCTCTTGAAAAACCCTGACCTGAGGTAAAGCTGAGACAGTGACTGGGGCTGCTCTAGTCAGTAGGACCTATGTGATGGTGAGAAAGGTGATTAAAACCAACAATTGTTCCTTTCTGTTAAGCACTTACTATGTCCTCAGTGCTTGTGCACTTTGTCTACATAATCTCGTTTAACATTCATCACAATTCTGTGACGTCCTTGTTCCACAAGGAAACTGAGTCTCAGAGAGGTGATGTCATCATTTCAAGCAATATTCTCAGCTTGATTTCAGCAGCTGGCCAAGCACCCAGAACGATTCTGGACTTGTCAGAGAGTGAAGGAAGAGGCAGGAAAGAATGTCCAAAGCCTGGCCGTGGGAAGGAAGCACTTTTGGCGGTTTGGGGAAAAAATACCTACCTCACATTTGTGTTGCTCTTTACAATTTCCAGAGCATCCTCCGTATTTTCTCACATTCGCACTTCACTCCCACTGTGCCAACAATACGAAGGACAGTTCCACATGGCCCGGAATGCATATTTTAAGCTATATTCACTTCAGTCTAATTTTATGACAGTACAACAGAGCAATCCAGACTATCCTCAGCAATTCTATTTGATCTGGGAAGAGAGATATCCAGAGCAATAGCCATTTTGGAGTTAACAAGGATGCTAGATTTGTTTAGAAGGAATTTTACAGAGCAATTGAGTTTTCTGTAGTGTATGCCTCTATGATGGGTCATATACATAAGGGAGATTCCAAAAAGGCTGTGTGCTTTGTGATTGAAGTTGGTAACATAAATCTCCCAGTGGAATACTTATATGTGTGGATAGAATTTGCTTTTGATATCAAAAGTCAGCTATGACAGTTTTATCAAAAAAAATTTTTTTAAAGGATATTAAGTTTTGGCACTATTCAAGCAAATTATATTTGGGGTGGCTTAACAGTCAAAGAGTTTCCACATTTTAATAAATTTGTATGTGTTTTGTGCCACACTTATGATCTGCCTAGATTAGGAAAAGAAGCAAATGGATTTGGGGAAGAGAGGACACTAGGGAATTTCAAAGTTGCAGGGGAAAAGAAGGCAGGAGTTAAAAAAAAAAAAAATCTGCTATGGGGAAGATGCAGCCAATAGCTCCAGAAATATCAGGACTTTGAAAGACAGGTCAGTGACTGACAGTCGAGTAAATACAAAACTATATGTGATGACATAGGTCCAATGGCTCATCTTAACCCTGGGGCCTGGCACCAATTACAGGTTGGCACCCTGGTTAGAGGGCAGCTTTGGGCCCCAATGGACTACTGTCTTATGGAGAGCAAGGGAGCCTAACCTGGTGAGTGGCATCCTGGAAAGTTCTGTACTGGAAGAACAGGTCTTAAGCCTGCTCCATGGGTCCTGAGCTCACCTAAGAAGCTGTTCTTTTTCTGGTGAATCACATGCTTAACTACTGGGCTGGATTTAATAGTAGAAAGGAATTTCCACTCCTAGGAACTGGTAAAATAAGCCTACAGAGCCAAGTGAGGCAATTTTACAGCTCAACTAATGGGCTCTTAAAGGGTTACAAATACACATGACAAAAGTATATGTAAAAATACAGATCGATATATAAATAGTAGGGAGCTAGGGCTGTAGCTCACTGATAGAGTGCACATGTGAGCCCTGGATTCCATCCTCAGTACCACAAGAAAAAAAACAAATGAATTAATATTAGAAGGAGCCAATGCAGTGGCATGTGCCTGAAGGCCTAGTTACTCAGGAGGTTGAGGCAGCAGGAGCATTTGAGCTCAGGAGTTCAGGGCCAGCTTGGGCAACATAGCCAGACCCCTTCTCAAAAAAAAAAAAAAAAAAAAAACAGAAAAAAAAACCTGGGGCATGGCTCAAGTGGTTGCCTAGCAACCATGAGGCCCTGAATTCAAACTCTGGTACTGCCAAAGTGTGTGTGTGTTAGAAAGGAAGATAAAGATCTGTGTGGTTGGGGGAGTGGGCCTGTGTTTTTGGTTTTTGGGTTTTTTTTTTTTTTTTTTTTTTTTTGAGACAGACTCTCTCTATGTAGTTCAGGCTGGCCTCAAACTCAAGATAGTCCTGCTTCAGCATCCTGAGTGCTGGGATGACAGGCATGTGCCACCACACTTGACCACTATCTGTGCTTTCTTTTCTTTTTTGATGGGACTGGGGTTTGAACTCAGGGCTTCATGCTTGCAAAGCAGACACTCTACTTCTTGAGCCATACATTCAGTCCATTTTGCTCTGGTTATTTTGGAGATGGAACCTTGAGTGAACTATTCACCTAACTAGCCTCGAACCTCAACCCTCCCAATCTCAGCCTCCCAAAGTAATTAGAATTGCACATGTGAGCCACCAGTGCCAAGTTTATCTATGCTCTTTACATCAAATTTTTATGCAGTTTTTAAGTCAGTACAGATGTGTGTACCAACACCAAAGAAGACCCCCCAAACTGTCATCTATAAGTTACTGAAGAGGAGTTTCTTTCTCAGCATTTCCTGTATAAAAATTGTAGCCTGGTACCGTGGCTCATACCTGTAATCCTAGTTACTCAGGAGGCAGAGGTCAGGAGGATTGTGACTGAGTCCAGTCTGGCCTAAAACTTAGAGAGGCTCCCCATTTCCCCTTCTCAACCAATACCTGGGTATGGTGGCATGCACCTGTCAACCCAGCTTCACAGGAAGCATAAAAAGGATTGTGGCTCAGGCTGGCCTGGGTAAAAAGCAAGACCCTATCTGAAAAAAGAGCTGGAGGCATGGCTCAAGTAGTATAGTGCCTGCCTAGCAAGCACAAAGCCCTGAGTTCAAACCTTAGTATCACACACACACAAAAAAAATCGTAGCCATGGGGGGTAAACCATGCAGCAAAGCTGCTTAGGAACTGCTTAGATCCCTTACTCAGGGAAAGCTGTTCTTAAAGCAGCAGGCTTCTCCTGGCAAGGCAGAGAGTGGAAGATGGAAGAGGAACAGATTGGAGGGTGGAATTTGAGAGGGTATTTAGGGGAGAGGAGCAGGAGTGGGGAGAGAAGAAAATCTAGACCTGGGTCTCCCACACAATTTAGAGCCCTCACCAGTTTGGGAGAGGACATTTGTGTGAATAAAGGGACTGATATTGGAGTTGAGAAGGTCATTTAGGATACTTGTGCCATGGTTTTATACTTTTTTCTTATTTTTTTTAAGATCTCTAAGTGGGATCATAGCTCACTGGCCAGACTTTGTGCCTGGCTGATAGATTTGTGCTTCTAGTACCTGGTTCCACCTTAGAAGGTTTATCCCCTTAAGGAAAAAGTGCTATTACTGAATCAAGTGGCCAGGGAGTTTCTCAGAGAAAATGAAAAGGTTTCTGTACAGAAGGGGATGCCTGGGGTTTTGGGCATCCTGGAAGGTCTGAGAGAAGTCAATCCCCTGGGGCTCAGTGTGATCTCATCTCTCTTCCCCACCCCCACCCCTTGCTCCCCAGTAGAAATCAGCTACAAATCTCAGCTTGTTGGGAACAGATGGCCTTGGCTGACGAATAAGCCACCGCAGGCTGCTCCACCTGTTCTCGGGCTGGAATAATCAGCTAGAGACAAACATCGGCGCTGAAATAACTCACGGCAGCGGGTGATGCGCAGGCACAGATTCCAAAAATCTCTTAAGCAGACCCCCTCCAACTCCCCCCCACTCCCAGCCCCTAGAGGCCATCGGGAAGGTAATGGAGTGGAGAAGGCTGATTAAGCCAAAATGGAGTAAGAGGCCTGAGCTGGTGGTGCTGAGGGCAGGGCTAGGTGGAAGGCAGAGCTAAGTTTTATGGCAGCTCAGGGGCATTCACCTTGGCAGGGCAAAAAATTATTTCTCAGGAGGGTGTGAAGAACATAGGAATGGTTGGTGTATGAGCAAGTCAACGGTGGGGAGACCCAACAGTCCAAGATGGTACAGATCTGAGAATTTGGGATTCACTTGGATTGCTCATTAAAGGAGTGATATGCAAATAGGATCTAGCTATGTGAGGGCATCTCTCAGCAGCTCAGACAGCCCAGGCAGCAACCAGGGACCATCTTCCCTGATTGACAGTGGATGCCTAGGTGCCTGTGATTCTGTGCACTGTGTTCAGCCTCCCCTCCCCTCCCTGATAAAGTCAGCTGGGCTAATGTTCCTTGGCAGAGGCAAATGATCCACTCAGGGGAGTGACAACCAGGGTAGCAGTGCTGATGGGCAGTGGAAGCTCCAGCTTCCCATGGGTGCCCATCGGAGAAGACAAGGAGTGGGAGAGAGAAGAGCAAGGATTTGGGAGAAAAGTAGCGGTCGTATGTGCTTCAGGCAAGTGGCTTCTCTCTATGCAGACCCAAGGCCTGGTCACCAAGCATGGGGAGTTATGAGTCCCCAGAGGCTGGATGGGCTCACAGATCATGCTCACAGGGACAAAACCTACAGAACCCTCTGGCCCCCTGTTCCATTTCTAACTGCCAGTTATTTTTGCCCCCAAGTGGGCCCTGCCTGGGACTCAGGACATTAGAGGACAGAGCCCTCCCCTGTTATGCAGGCCCAGCTCGGAGAGCTGGTTCTGCTCACAGAGGTGTGGTGACGGCCCTGTCCTCCTAAACCCTGGCTCTGATGAGTGTCAGAAACACACAAGAAACTGCTGCCAGTTTGGGTTGTACACATAAAGTCAAAAGAGCAATCTAATGAACCTTGTTTACCCTTGGAGCGTCTTCACTGGTTCTCAATAGTGCATCTCGCCCCGCTCACTTTCCCATTCCCTGGGCTGGCTGACTTTGAAGCTGAACGCAAATCTGATAGATCTAATAGTGTTTCATCAGGAACCACTTTAACATCGATCCTCCAAAGAAAAGAAATTGGCTCTTTAAAAAAGCATAATCACAATACTTTTATCACACTTAAAAACTGATCAATAGTTCCTTAATATTAAATATCCAGTCCGTGTTTAAACTTCCCAGGTTTTATTACATATTTTTATTTTACATATTTATTATATAGATGTTATATTTTAGATCCATGTAAAAGTTGGATTGTTCAAACCAGAATCTAAATGAGATCAAGGAGTTTTAATTAAACAAAAAAAAAAAATACTGTGCTTATGGCTTTCCTATGGCCTTCTCTCTCAGGAATTCAGAATTAACTAGTCTTGGGTGGGGCCCAAGTATCATATTTTTTAAAGCTCCCCAGGTGGTTTTAATGTGCAGCCAGGGTTGAGAACTGCTCTACCTTTTCCCATGCCAGGAGTTTCCTGCCAACAGCTCCACTTCTAGTTTGTTAAATACTTCTGCCGGGCTCCATCCATCCAACCAGGCAGTCCTGGTTGGGCTGGGATAGCTGAGGGTGGCGCCTCTTTTGAGTCATTCCCCAGCTTTCAGTGGACACAGCATTCCTTTTCCCTCCAAAATCACACACCATGTGTGCCTGCTCCTGTCTCTTTCTCCTCTAATATGCTGGGTGCTTGTTCTTGCCTTGCAAGCTTAGCAGATTTTTTTTTTTTCCATGAAAATAGAAAAATTCCTGCCTCAGGAAAAAGTGAGAACTCCCCTGTGGGCTATACTGGTTTGGCTGCTTACGTGACTGCATGCAGAGGTAGAGCTGAGCAGGGGGCCTGCTGGGGGCTTGGCAGCAGTTGTAAGGGAAACCAGGATGTGAGTGGGATTTGAACCCAGCACATTTTGAGGAACCTAAGAAACCATTCTCTCCTTATGACATTGACCCCAGGATCATGTTAGTTAAGTATGCCCACTTCCCTTGCTGTGAGCCCTGCTCAGAGCCAGCTGTAAACCTGCCATCCCAAGGCCATTTCTGTACAGTTCCCTATCCCTGCACTCCACTTGCCTTTTGGATTCATTCCTCCCTCCTGTGTCCCCCACTCCATGCCTCACTGAATGTTGGTGAAACAAATCTAGTCTAAAATAATGAGCAATCAACTACCCTGATGCTTGGGGCAGGCTGGGCAGAGCTGGGGGAAGGGGTGGGAAGCTGAATCATTTATAAAGCTTAATAAAGATGCAGATGAGCAGTGCTGAGTAGGAACCCCAGAGCTGGGCTTATTCATTATTCAAAGTTATGTAAATGCCATTGGGTTCTGCATGTTGGAATCCTGCCCCTTGTCCCTGCTGCCTCCCTGGGGCTGGCAATTGCAGCTCACCTTGTACCTTCTCTTCCAACCCTACCCCTAGAATCCTAGAACCCCTCTCCAACCAGCTGTCTTTGGATGTTTTCCTGGAAAGCCCGAGCTCAGATAGCTCTATACAGGACCAAATAGAAGGAGTTTTCAATGTTTAAGATTTCCAAAGAAAGACTACTCTAGCAGTACACATATACATATTTTAACGTCTCATATATCAGGGATGAATGTCCTGAAGTCTAACCTAACTCCTTTTTGCTGCCTAAAAGCCCACCACAGAAATAACCAAATCACTCTCCCTAAGAAGTGAAATACAGCCAGGTGTGGTGGCTTTTGCCTATAATCCTAGCTATTTGGGAGACAGAAATCAGGAGGATTGAGGATTGAGGCCAATGCAGACAAAAAGTTAGTGAGTCCCCTATCTCAACCAACAAGCCCACTTAAGCAGGTGGAATATGTAGGAGGATCTGCAGTCTGAGGCCAGGTCCAATCAAGAACTAGGGGTAGGGTTAGAAGAGAAGGCACAAGGCTAGGGGTAGGGCTCAAGTGGTAAGTAGAGTGCTTGTCTAGCAAGCACAAAGCCAAAAAGAAAAGTGAAATAAATACAGGCCTCCAGTCACTTTCCAGCCTGCTGTCTCCAAGCTGGCTCTTCCTAGTTGCCTCTTGCCTTTCTAGACAGTTGAACCTCTCCCAAGTTCAACTCACACCAATCCCTTAAGCTCTTAAACCTGTTCTGGGATACCAAACTCTGCTGAGAGTTGAACTAGGACTGACCACGCCATTTATCTCCTCTTTTTCCCAGCACGGATACGGATTTGTGCTCCACAATTGCCTAGCTCCTAAGACCCAATTACTTTCCTGTGACTCTCTCCCCTCCACACCAGTCAGTCTCTATTTCCCCACCAAGCCCTCATTTGTCAGTTTGGTGAGGCTGAGAGATGAAGAATTGGGTCAGAGTTGCGATGGCATGCGTTGCCTGGGTTCTCCCTCCTCTTCTGGCCTGGCTCTCCTTCCTTCCCACCCCTAGTTCTATTTTTAGCCTGCCTCTGTTTTCCTTAGTCTGGTTGGCAACCTCCCCAGCCTCTTTCTCTTCATTGCCCTTATCTCGCCCCTGCAGCCTGTGCAGACCCTAGCTGCCCTTTCAGAGGTCTCTTTTCGCCTGCCTGATTAATTTTGATTTTCTTCCATCTTGAAGATATGTAGGGGCTGCCTGAGAGGGGGTTGTTGGCCACATTCAGGCAGAAGGGAAGCTGTGAGATGGTGCCATTTGATCTGTTTGGGCAAATTCTTCAATATTTCCAAAGTCCTGGCATTGTCCTCCAACCCTTTCTGCACTGACTTTTGCTTTCTTCTTTGCCCATCCACTACTCCCTTTATCTTCTCTCCCCTCTGTGATCCCACCCCACCCCAACTATGAAATGCTCACTTCCTCCCATTCGGGCAAACTTCCAAGGTGTTTGTGACACCCCTGGAAGTCCTTCCTGCCTGCCTTTTTTGGTCTATACATTGCCAATCTCTTTTTACCCGATTCTTTGTCTTGCTCTATTCTTTGCTCCCATCCTTCCCCGCACACCTGCCCTCCTTCTACTCTTTTCTAGCACACACAAGGCTCTCTTGCCTTAACCAGCTCAGGCAGGGCTTGGTAGCATCCCCCACTTGTCCTTTCTCTGCCTCTGTGAGACACTGGTCTCCTCCTTTAGCTGTCACCAATAAGCTGAATAAGGCTGGATATTTTGGAAGGGTAGCTGCAGCTGGCTGGGGGGGGAGGAGGCTAGGAGAGAAGAGACAGAGAGAACCACAGGCAGCAGTGGAGCCAGAGGGGACATTCCTAACATCCTTTCTCCCTGACTCCATCAGTTGGAGAACTAATGGATCACATGCTGATTCCTCTCTGCACCCCGTTTCTCTGTTCCCCTCAATAATAACACAATACCTTGATGTATAACTCAGCATTCTTTTGTGTACTTCCCGTTATCAACACGGCTCTCTTGACTCCCTCCTCAACAAGGTCCACACTGGTCACCATTGCAAAGGTCAAATTCTCCCCCAGACTTCACTGTCCTCCCTTGCTCTGTTTCTCCCAAAGTGCTTATCACCTTCTCGTATATGAGATAATTTAATGACATGTATTGATTACATGTCTTCTCACTGGGCTGCAAACTCTATAAAAACAGAAATTTTAAAAAATTGTGGTGGAATATACATAACGCAAAATTTACCATCTCAGACATTTTTAGGTGGGTAATTCGATAGCGTTAAGTGCATTCACATTGCTGTGCAACTGATCTCCAGAACTATTTGCATCTGGCAAAATTGAAGCTCTGTACACATAAACAGACTCCCATTTCCTCCTCCTCCCAGCCCCTGACAACAACCATTCTGATCCTGCTCTCTATGAATTTGACTACTGGACTCATGTGAGTAGAGTCGTAAGGTAGTGGTCTTTTTGTGACTAGTTTATCTCACTTAGCACATAGTGTCCTTGTTTCATCCATGTTGTGTATGTCAGGATTTTATTCCTTTCTAAGGCTGATTTCTATTCCATGGTATGTACATACTACATTTTATTTATCTGTTCACCTGCCACTGGACATCTGGGTTCTTTCCACCTCTTGACTATTGTGAGTAATGCTGCTCTAAACATAGGTGTATAAATATCTTTTCGAGACCCTACTTTCAATTCTTTTAGGTGTATACCCAGAAATGGAACTGCCAGATTATATGGTGATTCTATTTTTCATTATTTGAAGACCCACCATACTGTTTTAGAACAGGCTTTTTTTTTTTTTTTTTTTTCAGTACTGGGGCTTTTGGGCCTTCACCTTGAGCCACTTCACCAGCCTTTTTGTTTTGTTTTTTTTTTTTGTGATGGGTTTTTTTTGAGATAGGGTCTCACAGACTATTTACCCAGGCTGGCTTTGAACCAAGATCCTCCTGATCTCTGCCTCCTGAGTAGCTAGGATTACAGAGGTGAGCCACCAGCACCCGGCAGGGATTTTTTTTTTTTAATCTGTTTTGTTTACTTGTGTATCCACAGTACCTAGCACAATACCTGACACATAGTAGAGGCTAAATAAATATTTGTTGAATGAATGAATGAATGAATGAATGGTCTTATTTGATCCACACACACCCCTATAGTCAGTACTATTATTCCCATTTTACAGAGGCTAAGGTTTGGGGAACTACCTGAGATCAACCCAAAAGCAAACTTGACATGGAATTGACAGAATCAACTGGCTTTTATAACTCACTGGAGAAATCAGTGCTGATAGGTGTGCCTAGGCTTAAGGACTGAGGCAATTGAAGAGTAATTGCCTCACTCTTATTGCCCACCTTCCCCACTCAGTGATTCCTCCTAACATATTCATCCCACCCAGTCCCAGATTTTCTCTCCCCAGAGCATTTAAAATCCTGTTCTCTGGGGTAGAACTGGCTTGATCTGGAAGTCCTTCTCACTGGGTGTCATCTGAGTGCATCAGCCTTTCCTGAGTCCCTGTTTATACCCTTTACCCTTCACCTACCCTGGGGTGGTTATGAGCCCGTTCTCATCCAAAGCAATTAGTGCAAGGAGGCCAGCCGACTCAGTGCTAATGCTGTTTCATTAAGTGGGAGCAATCCTAATGATAATAAAATGGCACATTTAACATTCAAACATTGAACAGGGTTTCTAAGCAAGTGTATCTCTCTCTTTCTTTCTGGTATAACAGCTCCATCTTCATAAGGACCTGACAATACACCTTAATGAGAGACTGGGGAGCTGAGCATCTTTACAGATCCAGAGAGATGAGGATGAGACACAAAAATAGAGGAGGGGGGTGCAGCAGATCCAAGGGATCAAGACTCAATGAACTCCTGGGATAACAGATTCTGTGGTGCTAATTGAGATAATGAGAGCCTGTAAGAAATAAGGTCAATGGAAAAGAAAGCCCATCACAGACATTTATGCAATGTAGCTATTTATTTACTTGGTTTTTCAACAAATCTTTTCCAACAAACATTAACTGTGCAGTGAAGATAAGATTTTTATGGGAACTGGTGGTGGAAGATGGCTCTAGTTTTAAGAAAAAGAAACCACAAGGGTTTCTAGTGATTTATAAGGGATGATCTTTTTTTACCCTCCCCTGGGTGGATTTAGTCAGATCTACCCAAGTTCGTTAAATGTGAAGAGAATTTTAGCAAGTGCTTTGATCTCCTAAGTCAGTCCTAGTACCCTCTCTCTACTAACACATCTGTTTCAAAGTTCTTTGCTACTCTGCCATGATGAATATCTGGTTTTCTGGAAGCAAAAAAGGAACTGAAATTGGGTAGTTGACCAGGGAAAGAAGGGTAGTAGACTCATTTGGTGTTTATAGAAGAGTCAAGAGAAGCTGGAGAAAAGGACACATCTCAGGGCCATGTCATCCTTCTAAGAATTCTTCCAGAAGATGACTCCTGTGCACAGAAGGGAGGCTTCTGGCCAGAGATCAAAGGTGGGCTTTGCCCCGGCCAGAGAAGCGGCTGATTCGAAAAGGTTCCAGGTCATAGGATGGTGTTAATTTCATGCTTAATTCACACAGGATCTTCCCCACAACAGGGGCCAGCTTGAATCCATGTCCTAGGAGAAGGACAGTATATAGCCATTCATCTTCAGGGACAGAGAAGCTGAGCTCTCAAGAAGTTCCCTACTTATCCAGACAGGGCTACCTCTCCTCTTGGTCACATCCCAAAGCCAGAAATTGCCTCCCACTATGGGTACCCTTTTCTGACTCTCCAGCCTCCTTATATACCCAAAGTTGAGGCTTTGGTACATCTTAGAGCAGCTGAGTATGCAAAATGCCATTTTGCCTGGCACTAAGGTAGGTCAGCTTAAAGTCACCCCTTTCCCCCCTCCCTGGGCTCACCAGAGAATCCAGCACCAATGACAATGTTGTCATACTTCGGGTGGCGATCAAGAATAAAGTGCTTGTCAGGGGTATTCTAAAAAGAAACAGTCACACGTGTCTTTTGAGGGTAGGAGGAAGAGGAACTACAGACTCTGATGGGAAGGATTGGGCGGATTTCTTTCTAGAAAAAATGGAATGGGACACAGGCATACTTCCTGCAGGCCAGTACCCCATCTGATTGTGCCAGAATTTCTCATTTGTCCATCTGTCTCTCCCCTTACTGAGCTAAGAACACAGTAGGGGCTCAGTTCATCTTTATAAACTAACTTTAGCCAAGATGCTTCAGGCCCTGATGACATCTGTCTCTTCTCTTTGTCCCATAGGCCTGCTCAACTGAAGCATCTTGCCAAAAAATCTTTTAGAGCTCTTCTGGGAAATACAGTGAAGGACTGCCAGGCATAAGCCTTGTTGTTTAATGAAAAAAGAATATGAAAAATCCCTAACGGGCTCCTCTCTTATGGATATGAACCAATCCACAGAAATTAGCATGCTTGTTTAAGGTCACCTCCTATGTCAGGGGTCAAATGAGTCAGGCTTGGCCAGCGTGAGGTCTGTTCCTTCCCTTGATCTGCAGAGTTAGCCCAGCCTAGTAAGGGTACCAGCCTCCTTACCGTGTACATACAACACTCTGTGATGTCAGGCTCAGGTCTCAGGTCAGGAAAATGGTCTCTGATAAAACAGCACAGGATCTGAATGTCTTGGATGTCTGAAGAAACTGTGGGGCAGTCCCGCTCCTCAGGGTCCACATTATTGCCATGGTGATAGCAGACCTGATGCCCATCACAGAAGTGTGGGTAGTTAAAGCAGGCCTTCTGTGCACACCCACCAGCAAGGGGCAGGCTTGGTACGAGATGTCTTCATTCATCATCCCAGCCTTCCCCAGTCCAGATGCTGTTTGTTGCTTTTGCATGGTCCCTGTACCCACCCCATGTTTGCAAAAGAAAGATGCCCTTGGCTGGGCCTTAGGGCAGCTGGGAGTCAAAAGTGAATGGTGGACTCCTGCTGCAGCCCACTGGGACCTGGGGGGTCTGGGAAGGACAAGTTAAAGCAGCTGGCCCTGATCTGTATGGGCACCTGGGAGCCTTCTCAGCTTTTCCACTCACCTTTACCAGTCCTGGGTACTCTCCTGCAGGCAACCCATAGATGTGGTGAGGAGCCTGATCCAGGCCTATGAAGCACGGAAAGGCCTGGGATGCACTGTAGCTCCCAGGGACCTTTTCTCGCCAGTAACACACGTTGATCCGCAGAACCTTGAGGCAGAAGAGAAAAGTGGGGAATAAAAGGGCTTCTGGGGTCTTATATCTCTTTCATACATCCAGTCTTGTTTTTACTTGTTTTTGTACTTTGTGATGCAACCATTCTAAGTTTTCTCCCATAGCTCTACCCCAGCCCTACTTCTCTCTCTTTTTCATAGTTGATAATACTCATATTTATTCAGTGCTTACTGTAAGCCAGGCTATCTCCTAAGGGCTCTATACACACTGATAATTTAATTCTCTAACATTCTGAGGTAGCTACTATTCTCAACATTAATAAAACTGAGATGGGGGGGAGTGAATTAATTTGCCCAAGGTCACCAACTAGCAAGTGCTAGATCCAAGACTCAGAGTTGAGCCATGACTCTCAGGTGTCCAGTTCCCTCTACCTGGAGTGGTAACTCAATTCCCAGGGAACTGAGAAGCATGTTGGTCCAAGGACCTGCTGTGATGATCAAGCTCTTGGCTTGGTAGCTCCTAGAGGTGGTTTTCACCAGGACTGGTAGCCCTGGTCTTATCGCCACCACCTTCTGTCCATCACACACTGTGCCTCCTAGCTGGCAAATTGCATCCTGAAAGGAAAGAGAGGAAAAGATAAATTCACTGTGCATGTGGTTTGCCCTGGTAGACAAAGAGTCCTTTGCTTAGGGCAGACAAAAGAGTGCAGAATCTAGACCTCCCCACTACTCCACGATTGACAAAGCCAGCAGGGTGTATAAGATTGCCCTGCCTCAAAGATCAAGACCAAAGCCAGCAGGGCAAAGGCCCTCATCCTGCAGAGGGGCCATGGCTGGCTGATAGGGGACTCAAAGATCCCAGAACAGAGCACAGTATTGCCCCCATGCTGTGCAGCATCACCTGGAGGGCTCTTAGGGTCTTATCTGCGTAGAGGATGCCACCCGTCTTATCCAAGAGCCCCACTTCTCCCCTGGTGAACCGAATATTTGGGAAACATTGCTTCAGCTCCTCAGATGAAAGACACTGGTGTTCTATCCCCTGCCTGGACAGAGTTGCCTGGATTGTCTTTAATTCTATATTCTCCTTCAGTCCCAACAATAGGAGTTCAGTTGGCCTGCTTAAAAAAAGAAAGAAAGAAAAATAAAAAATAAAAAAAAAACAAGGACATGTGAGTAAAGATATGTGTCAGGGCCCTGACCATTTGCTTTCATTCTTTAGCAGTAGCAAGGGTCCCAGGTTGAGGGGAGTCATGGCCTCCCATTCAGAGAATGGGTGAGGTCATCTAGATTCCAGATAAGAGTCCAGCTGGTCTCCAGCCCATTCCCAAGTTCACCCTTGGTGCTTGCTATTGGTTTGCTTGTCCTTCCATGCTGCCCTTGAGAGCAGAAATCCTAAGTCCTTCCCATCTCCCAAACCTTGAAAGTAATAAGGGTTGAATCAGTTTGACAAAATTTCTTCCCCTTTCTCCCTCCTCTGGCCCACTCACTGTGTTGATCCCTGGGTTCTGTATTGCACTATCACCAGCCCACTGTTCCTTTTCCCTTTTCTTGTCATATGCCATTTTGTCCCTTCCTATGTGTTTGTCTATCTCTCGCTTCCGTCTTAGAGGCTGCTTTATGGAACAGGTCCTAAATTGGGAATTCTGCCTCTGCTTCTAATCTTTGTGTGACCTTGACCTGTGACTCACTTCTCAGGGCCCTAAGTCCTCCTCTGTAACACCACATTGGACTATTGGGTGATTCTGCCCCAGGTTGGTCACCCCCCCCACACACACACACATTCCAAGGCAAGTGGAAATAGTGTGTGCCATTTTTGTAGTTGTCACAATGTCTGGGGCTGCCACTCACAGTGAGTGGGCAGGGTCAGGGATGCTGAACCTGCTGTTCTCAAGGCTGTTCCACCCACAATGCCAAGGGCATATTCATCACAAGTAGGTGGTATTAGGGCTCCAGCAATAAATTCAGTGATTCTCTGATTTTGTTCTTCCCTATGCCTCCCTTCATCCCTCTTACTCCATAAGAGAGAGAATGCAATTTCTCTTTAATGCTTCCTGCCTCTCTGTCACAAGAGACCAGAGCTTGCTGTCTAAGCAAAGGAAGGGTCTCTCTGGCCCTTAGGACCATTCCTGTGGTCCCTCTAGGCTTCAGCAGCCACACTGACCAGCAGCAGCCTGGTGCGTCCCCCAGGTGCTGCGTATAAAGCTGGTAATAGCCTATAATGGAGTCTCATGGATATTACATGCTTCCAAATCCCACATTATCTGGTTGGGGGAATTAAAGAGAAGATTGGGAGGGGGTAGGGACACAGCAGGCCCGGGGGCCGGTGTCAGTACACAGAGCTGCGCAGCGTGCCCAATCCATTTGCCACGGCCCCCGCCTCCCCAGCACTCACCACTAGTAAGACAGCGATGCCAGCTCTGCCTCTTCAAAGCTCGGCAGAGGAGAGTCACTGCAGAATACCCAACCAGAAGACTGGCTCTTCTCTGTGGCCCCCAATAGGACTTCAGATTGGTTTTCAGGTAATGAAATCTTGCCTAGTAGATTTCTTGGTCAACTACATAATTAGGAAATCACCCAAGGGGTTCAGGATATAGCTCAGTGGTAGAGCACTTGCCTTGCCTTGCACACTCAAATCCCTGGATTCAATCTCCAGCACCGCCATCACAACAACAAAAAAGTTACCCAGGTGTTTTTTATTTTGTTTTGTGGTGCTGAGGATTAAACCCAGGGACATGAGCGTGCTAGACAAGCACTCTACTACTGAGTTATACCCACAACCCTAGGTGTGTGTTCTTGTGGGGTTTTTTTGTTTGTTGAAAACTGATAGGGTCCTGACTGGGTAGGATTCTGGGAAAGACCTATCTTCCATCTCACCTAAACAGACCTAATGTCAGATCTTTGGCCCCAGAAACTCTACGGCAGAATATTCTAACCCTTGCCTGCAGATGCACCCTCGGTCTCTCATACACTGTAAGATTTACTTCCCCCTTTTCTATCCTTCCTTCCCTCCTGCTGTCATTCTTTCCAACTCCCTTCCTTCCTTCTTTCCTTGAAACAAGAACTCCTCTTGCAGGGACTTACCGTATGGGGAAAATGAACTCATGCCAAGACAACGGGCAAATCTGTCGAATTATGAAATGCTGAGTGATGTTCTAATTCCCAAGCTGTCCTGCGGTGGGTGAAGCGGGAGCTTCCCAGCCCTAGGAGTAATCAGTGCACTGATTCTGCCGGTGAATGTAATTGTGCCGATTGTAATCATTTTGCTCCAGCTCTCTGCCCCTATGGCATTTATTTCTTAGCCCAGATATTGATCTAACAGTGGGAAATTTTCCATCTGAATTTGTGATGCTGGACCCTCCCCTAGTCCGAAGATGTGTTTGGGAAATTCTCATTTTCTGTGGATCACAGCTGAGCTATTTGGCCTGAGGGAAGCCGTGCACTGCTGGAGAAATGCCTTGGATTGGAGAGAGATTTTTGACCATTATGAGCAAATCGGAAATAAATGTAAAACACTGCCTGGAAATGCAAAGGCCTGTCATTATGGGAGATAGGTGAGAGGCTCCTATGGGAAATGCTCAGAGAATTGGAAATCAGTCAATCAAAACCAGGATCGGAGAACGAGCCTTTTCCCCCCAGTATGAAGACAGATGACTTCCATGGGCAGATTGAAAATCATTTAAGTGCTTATTTTCTTAATGGCTTTTCCTAGATCCCAATAAATAGACTACTCATTCTGCATCAATTTCTCACCCCTGTGCTCCGGGCCTCTCCAAACCCTCCTCTTTTTTCTTCTCGGACACATGCTACAAAGTTTGGGAAGGAGAAGGGTGAGAAGGGACAAATGCATCTGTAGGGGGGAAAAATGGCCCAGGGCTGGTCTAGAAATGGAGCTTGAAGCCAGTGCTGGGTTGCCAAAGAACCCTAAAAATTTGCAGCTAGCACTTCCCAGAATGCCCATCAGCATTTGGTATGAACTATGCCTTCCTCCCAACCTGATTTTGATCCAGTGCTGGAAGAAGTCATTGGCGATTCCTCCCCAGGGTCTTGTTGACTCCTCTTGTAGCCCATGTGATGGAAGGAGCTGAGAACTGATCAGAGATTTCCACCAGTTACTAGAATGGGGCAGGGTGCAGGAGGGGTCCTTGGAGGACTTGGCTGGGAAGGGCAGACAGCTCACCCTGCATTTGCCATCTCACATCCCAGGCTCCCCGCTTCCCCTAGCTTTGTTCAAAGTGCCAGGCAAGCCAGCTCTGAGAGTCACCTTGGGGAAGGGACTTGGTAATGGCTGCTGTCTTTGTTGGTTTTGGAGGAGCTCTCTGTGTTTTATCTTCTGCTCAGTGGGCCGAGGTGGAATTGGTTAACAAAGACTGCTCCAGGGAGGGGATGTGGCTGACAAGCCAGACACTTCTCAGACACAGGAAGCAGCAGCTGTGGAGGGGGCCACCAGGTTCTGCCAGCAGCTGTACTGCCTACGGCTGTGATCTTGTCTGATATTGTCAGCGAAGCAGGGGCAGCCTGGGTCAGGAGCTGGGTAGTAAGACTCAAAGGGAGAAGGCGGGGCAGGAAAGAGATGAGCCACAGAGCTGGGTTTTGCTGTTGGTATCAGCATCCTGGCTGTACACATCACAAAAGATTCAGACCTTGTGATCTGACACATGTGTCATTGTCTGTTCCCAGAATATATGCAAATATTCTGAGCCCACCCATGCTTAGTATTCGCTGTCACAGGAAGCAGCAGAACAGAATAACAAGAATTGGACAACCACCTTCACTACCAACTCTTAAAGCTTTTGTTTTTCTTGTTTCTTTTTTTTTTAAATCATCGAATGGCATTAAGTATACTCATTTCTATCACAAATGGTATTGTGCTGGTACTTCTAGAAGAATCTAGAGAAAAGTTAGAACCACAAAGATGATGAATCATTTAGAGAAGCAAAATTAACAGCAAAAGCTAATGCAATTTGAATGGCATTTTGCCCAAAGGTAGAGAGCTAATTCAGATACCATTCTGAGAATGGGAAGTATCAGTAATGTGTTCCTACTCAGTAAAAGAACCAAGAAATTTAGGTGCCTAAATAAATTAAGGTAGCCATAAGAAAGGACTTGTTAATGAAAGAATAACAACTGTAATAATACTTAGCACTCTATAGCACTTTAAAGGTCTTTAAAGCACGTTCACATCACTCTTCATTTATCATAATTGGGGCTGTGAGATAGCCGAACAGTCTTTTATATGGGTTGTGATATTTCCCTGTCCTTAAATGTACAGTACAGTAGTAGTCTTTTGACCTGGGATGATTTAGGCATGAGCTTATTTGGAGACAAGCCATGTAACCAGTTTTGTGGTGTTTTGTAGAGCAGGAGCCACCAAACTGTGACCCAGGGACCAAATCCGACTTTCTGTCTATTTTTATCTGACCCACAGGCCAAGATATTTCTTATATTTTTAAATGATTGATTACAAAACTCAAAAGAAGAATAACATTTTAAGAGAGATAAAGATTATATGAAATTCAAATTGCAGTGTCCAGAAATATGGTTTTATTGGAACATATCCAGGTTCATTTATTTACATCTTGTCTGTGGCTGCTTTCACACTACAATGGCAGAATTGAATAGTTGCAACAGAGACCATTTGGCCCGATAAAGCCTAAAATACTTACTAAGTTGCAAACTTACAGAAAAAGTTTGCTGACCTCTGTTCTAGACTAAGAGTACAGTAATTTTGCAACTTACATTAAAGCATTAAGGCCCTGACTATTCCACTGGGGAAGGGGGCAGGGTACCTGTAGTCACAAGAGCCCAGGAGTTTGAGGCCAGCCTAGGCAATGCAATAAGACCTTGTCTCTAAAAGAAAAATCTCTGACCACTCAGTAGTACCCTCTCATAAGATTGTGGGAAAAATTAAATGAGTGTATTCAGATACAGAGTAAGTTTGCCTTGTCTGAAATGTTTGGACTAGAAGTGTTTCTGATTTCTTTGGATTTGAGAATATTTGAATATACGTAATGAGATATTTTAGGGATAGGACCCAACTCTAAACCTCAAATTCATTTGTTTCCTATATTTTATACAATGTTTTTAGCATGCCTCCCTTTTGACTGTGACCTGTCACATGAGGTTAGGTGTGAAATTTTTCACTTGTGGTGTCATACCAGTGCTCAAAAAGTTTCAGATTTTGGAGGTCATTGGCTTTAATCTTTACCAGAGAAGAGACAAAGACAAAGGGAATGTCATGTAATGATGGAAGCAGAGAATGGAATTAAGCTGCCACAAGCCAAGGAAGCAATGCTAAGGATTGCTGGCAGCAGCCAGAAGCTAGAAGAATGTCATGAAACAGATTCTCCCTCAAGGCCCCAAGAAGCAACCAACCCATCTGACATCTCTGGACTTCAGACTTCTACACTGAAAGAAAAGAAATTTCTGTTGTTTTAAACTGCAAAAAGTTTCAAATTTTGGAGTATTTTGCCTTTCTTCCCCCCACCAGTCACTGGGGATTGAATTTAGGATGTCCTGCTTGTTAGGCAAGCGCTCTATCACTTGAGCCACACCTCCAGTCTTGGAGCATTTGGACTTCAGATTTTCAGATTAGGGATGCTCAATCTGTGTCAAGTCCTTAGAATTGCTCTTAGGTCCTTATTATGAGTGCTAACTAGATGGAGGTGGTGATCATTTTCCAGGGACTATTCTAAACCCATTACACACTTATCCTCACAATGGCCCCATGAAATAGATGTTATTACCCCTACTTTTTAGGTTAGAAAACTCTCACAAGAGGTTAAACATCTTCCTCCAAACTACCCAGATAAGTGTGTAAGAGCTGATTTTTAGAACCAGGCCCAACTGGTTCCAAAGTCCTTCCAAATTCCTGACCTCTGGCCAAAGAGAAGGATTTTTTTGGTTAGTTTGTTTTTTTAGTGGAACTAGGGTTTGAACTCAGGACTTGGTGCTTGCAAAGCAGGAGCTCTGCCATTTGAGCCATACCCCGAGTCCATTTTTTGCTCTGCTTATTTTGGAGATGAGATCTCACAAACTATTTGCCTTTGCTGGCCTCTCAAACCATGATCCTCCCAATCTCAGCCTCCCAAGTAGTAGCTAGGATTGCAGGCATGAGCCACCAGTGCCCAACCAAAGAGGAAGTTTGTGAAATTATGAGAATCTTTGCCCAAGTATCCCTTTTCCTCTCTTCTGCAGACATTCTTGTCACATCTGTAGTTGCCACATCCCTTTTGTTTCCTCCAGCTCTTCCTCCTTCATCCGTGGACCCAGGATATGACTGACCCAGAATAGATGGAAGGAACTACCAGTTATTGAAAAGTGCTAAGCACTACATCAAATATTTTAAAAGACTATAATTTAATCTTTACAGAGCCCTATGGGGGGAAAAAAAAGTGTCACAGAGATGCCAAGATCACACAGCTGGTAAGAGATAGGGCACAAAGTCGAACCCAAGCTGTCCATTTCTTGGAATTTTCTCCTCTCTGAAAGACTCCATAAAATCTTCAGTCATCTGCTGGAAAGAAGTGTGGCCCTGAAGGCCTCAGGCACTTCTACCACAAGGCACTCAGCAGTATTCACAGCTGACTGCCAGAGAAGGGTCCCTTTGCCAGGCCACCCCTCAGCGAGACATGCTCCTTTATTTGGGTGCTGGGTGCATTAGCTGCCTCTGAATAAATCCTTAATTAGCTGCCCTGGCTATATTTGCATAATGGATTTCACTTTGTTCTTAAGTTAATGGTGTTTTCGCAACAGAACAGTAACCTCTTGGTTCCTGGCCATTAAAATAACAGCTACCCTGTAGGGTAGAGCCAGGGTTATGTAAAGGAAGTTCAGTTAAGAGTAGCAAGGAGGTGAGAGGGGAGGCAGGGGGTGGTTAAAGCTGCCATTGCATCACAGGTTTTCTCCCTCCTTCCCCAAGAGTGCTTGAAAGGTTAGTGATCCTGGAGTCCAAGGAGTCCAAAGTGCTGGAGAGATAACCAGGGCCAACAGAGAGATAGCTTCAGGCGCACTCCCTGGCAGGCAGTCTGGCCTGAGGAGCACCCCCACTTTATTCCAACAGGAGGTTGTATTAAAACAGGGTGAAATGGATTTATAGGTTCTCTAAGGAGGGTGAGGCCCCAGCGTGAAAACTTGGGATACTAGTAGGAATACAAAGGATCAAGAATGCAAGCAAGCTGGGCATGGTGGTGCAAACTCATAATCCAGCTACTGAGAGGTAGAGGTAGGAGGACTGAGATCTGAGGTTGGCCCAGGCAAAAGCATGAGACCCTATCTGAAAAATAACTAAAACAAAAGGACTGAGGGCATGGCTCAAATGTAGAGTGCTTGCTTAGCAAGTGGTAGCCCTGAGTACAGTTCCCAGTATTGCAACAACAACAACAACAAAAAAAAAGGCAAAACAAATACCATGACCACCTGTAAGACAAGGTGAGCTCATCACCTGTAAGCAGGCACACTCTAGAACTACGTACACTTACTAAGTAACCACTCAAGGACAACTAGTTGTGAAACTAATGGCTGGATTCACATGCACAGTAGCTGTAATAACTTGGCTGGACATCACTTCTGTCTATAGTGGTATAAAATTCACTGTCCTGAGCTGCTGCTGCTGCTGGGGCCTGACTGAATGGCTGACTGATGGCTGCAATGGATAATAAAGCAAAGGAAAATAAAACTCCTTCCAGGCTACTGTTTGAATCCAGGTCTACATAAATGAAAGGACCTATCTACTTGAAGCAGATTATTTGATTCAAGCCACCTCCTCCATTTCAACCCCAGCCCTAAAAGAGGGCCCCACAGAGATGCAGATTCAAACTCAGAAGGCTCCATGCAGGCCTGACCAGCCCTGAGTATCTGCCCACGGGGTCTCTCCAACTCCTCTGATAGCCTTGGACACAGGGTCTAACCTAGTCCTGGAACCCAAGCTGGCAGGAGCCAGCTGCACCTGTGGGGTGATAATGACAGTGAGCAGAGTATCTCCATCTTCCTTGGTCTTAGGTCCCTCCCATTGCATTTCAAGTGTTCACACTGTGCCTCTTCACACATTAACAGCACCTCCAGGTATGGAGCTCGATTCAAGGAATTTCTCTCCTGCCCACCTGTGCAGTTGGGTTCCAGTCTCGTGCTCCACCTGGGCCCATATCCGATAGCACTCATCCATCATCTTCGTGTAGAAGTCTTCAGGGTATGCCTTTCTGATAATGCGGCTCTGTCCATGGGAGCTTCCTCGGGAGTGTGGTAGAAAGAACTAGAAGTCGGGAACAAGAAAGACAATGGAAATCATTGCCCCTTTTGCTGCAACCCAGTTTAGAAGTTATCTCATGTGGGCTATCAACCAGAAGCCATTTGTTCTTCAAATATTCCAACAAACTCTCTCTGTATTCTCTCCAGTTATTAACTTGGTGATCAAGCTAGAAGTTTCTCAGTAGCACTAACCTAGGCCTCCTTTTGGCAAACATCACTTGCATTCACAAGTCCCTTTGCTAGCTAATCTTTAATCATCTCTCTGCAATCTCACCCCACTTAGACTCATAGAGAAGCAGAAGAAATTTCTGGATTATTCTAATCTAGCTCCCTCATTTTATGGACAAGGAAAACAATGCTAACTATTTATTTCTCTGTGGTTTAAGATTACTTCGGATAAGGGAACTACTTTGGGATTTAGCAAAAGATGGAGACTTTCCTGAGAGGATGAACCAGGAATCCCTTGGGCTTTGAGCAACCTGATAGAGAAATTAAGAAGATTTCTAACTATTCCAGCTCATTACCAAGAAGAGCAAACCATAACCAGCCTGCAGAGTTACAAGCAAAATAGAAAGGGGGAACCCTCTCAAGTAGAAATCTTTGCATGGTAGGCTGCGTGGGCCTCTGAAGGACCCTGCAAATATGAAGTGGGCCACCTGCATATGAAGTGGTCACTGTAGATGAGTACCATGGGGTCACTTTTCCTTCAAAGAAAAGCAGGACCTGAGTCATATCTCTTATGTATCAAGTAAGGAGGCTGCTATTACTGGGAGGTGGCAGAAAAAAAAAAACCAGAAGCTTCTGCTGGGTTCTGAGAGGAAAGGCTGGGAAAATGCAGGGAAGAATTTCACCTCTTAGGCTTATTAATACATCTAGGCAAAATTATTTTTACTTGCAGTTTCCCAGAGCAGAACTGATTATTTTTCTGGACTGGATCAACCAGTTAGGCACAGAAAAGACAGGGTAACAAAAATGAAAAGAATAGGGCCTGAGATACTTCTTGGTGAAAGGCAGGAACTGAGAGGCAGTAAAAGAAATACACCTAGAAACCCTACATGAGTTTGAGGGAGAGTGGAACTTACTTGAATTGTCATGAAACACATCAAGCAGCAAAGCTACAAATTGTAGGATTTGTGACAATTCAGAACATTTGACTTCTGCCCCATAGCCTGCTAATTCTGGAAAGGCCTCCCTAGGGGAAGAGAGAAGGACAGTCCTTAAGGGGGGGTCAGGCAGAAGGGACACAGTACCTGCTCCAGCAGGAGGACCCTCTTCCTGTGTTTGGCCAGGTGGTATGCAGTGAAGCAGCCCTGGATGCCTGCCCCAATCACAATGGCATCCCAGAGATCTTTCTGAGCAGCCATGATGCCCACTTAGCCCTGCAGCCACAGAGCCCACAAAGGAGAAAACAGGCAGTTCCAGGATGCAGAAGGATAAAGAAGGCAAAGTCCAGCTTGGCTAGTGTTCCCACAATCCCCTGGGGCTGTGTCCTTCTCCCTCCCTCCCTCCCCCAAATTCTGGCACAGGGCTCAGCCTCCGCCTCCCCTGCACAGCAGAGCTGGGTAGACTGATTTGTGAGGTTTAGCCCAGCTCAGCTGCCAGCCTCACCCTTGCATCCCTCTAGATTTCTATTCTTGGCTCAATTATTGTCATGCAAATGGGCTCCTTCCTATGCCACCTTCCTGTCTCATTATGATCTTTGTCTCAGGACTTCGGCCCTGGAATTTCAATGCCGCCTAGACCAAGCTGGGCACTGGGAATGCTGCTTCCCCTGCTGGTTTTCCTCTCTTCAGCCTGATTTCCTTTAGCGAGTCTACAGGGCCAGCTAAGAACTTGGCAGGATGCCCAGGGTAAAGCCCACTCCCTAGTGTGTGCGAGGTCAGGGGGTAGATGCCAGGGCCAATTGGGAGGGCAGTTTTGTGATTATGAAATTATTCTCAGCATAACTTTAACTTTCATGTTGGAAAAAAACAAGAATAAATGATCCTGAAAAGAAGGAAAGGGTAGAATGAAAGGAGGAGCCCTCTTCTCAGGCACAGAGGGAACCAGGTACCAGCCTAGCACAGGGAGGGGCCCTGAGTGGAATCCCTCTGTCCCAGGAGGTATGCTACATACATACTGTTATACAGGCACTGGGAACACAGTCAGTGTTTGTAGGTCCTAATTCATCTACAGTTTGAGGGTCCTCTTTAAGAAAAAGGAAAAGAAGGCCTGGGATGTAACTTGGTGGTAGAGTACATGCTTAGCATGCTTCAGATCCTGGGTTCAATCCACAGCACCAAAAAAAAAAAAAAAGAGAAGCAAAGGAAGAATTACACATACAAAATTTTGGTGCCTGGACTTAGAAGAGACCATTCAGTTAGGGAGCCCCACAGTTGAAGTTTCATTGGCTTCATGGCAAATCTGCCTCTGAGTACATTATCTCACTGAATCCTCACAGCCCTAGGAGTATTTTTATCCCCACTTTTGACAGATTAAAGAGGGTTCCAAGTTCTTTGTCTCTCCTCCCATCACATGCTCTGTGACTGCTTAACCAATAGAACATGATGGGAACTCCACTGTAGCTCTTTTTGGGCTAGGTCGTCAGACACTGGCAGCTTCCACTTTCTGTCTTGAAACACTTGCTCTTGGAACCTTGACCCACCATGTTGGAAGTCCAACCACACTAAGAGAGAGACAAGGTGAAGAGGCCCTCCCACACTATACAGAGTCAAACGTCAGAGGGAAGCCAGTCCAGCCTAGTCACCTACTAAATATCACTGAGTGACCCAGGCAGTGTCACATATTACAGAAGAATAACTCAACAAGCCCCATCTGAATTTCTGACCCACAAAATCGTAAGTTAAAGAACAAAATAAACCAGAGATGTGGCTCAAGCAGTAGAGTGCCTTCTTTGCAAGCTTGAAGCCCTGAGTTCAAACCCCAGTCACACACACACACACACACACAATCTTAAGGTAGAATAAAATGGTAGTTTTCAGCTACTAAGTGTTGAGGGTAGTTTTCTACATAGCCATCACTGAAACACCACTTAACAGTGAAAGACAGAAGCCCTATAGAGGTCATAACGTGCCCATCATCATATACCTGATTTAGCTAGATGCTGCGATAGCACCCAAATCTGTCTCCTCCAGAAATCATTCCTTTAACCACTCTGCTATACTGAGACTAGTTGGAGCTTGCAATGATGATTTTGATTTCAATATTTTGCTATCTTTTTCATGGCCATACAGTGAGTGGGAGTAAATAGTGTCCAGGAAGCCCATCTGACTACAGGGAGCTACCCAGCCTCAGCAAAGTGACCCCCTGAAGCCCCCACCAAAGCTTCTCATTCCACAGTGAATCCCCCAGGGTAGCCTTAGCAACTAGCTTCCCTCTCAGGCTAGCCCTTCCTTTCCTCTGAAAATAGAAGCCCAGAGAGGGGTGACATCTGACAGGTTTTTTTCCCCCTTAAAAAAAAAAAAATCATCCTAGAGCCTAAAGATCCTCTAAACTCTATGTCACCCCCATTCCACATGAGACAGGATAGTGTCTGCCTCACAACTGGGCAGCTCCCTTAAAGGAAAAAATAGCAGATTTAACCAAGAAAAATATACTACACTTGTATGTAAAGGCTTGATAGAAATATATAAGATCAGCCCCCACGTTTCTCTTGATAAGATGTCAGAAGAGATGAACAATTTACACACAAGGAAAAGCAGACTATAAATCCTTACATGGAACTATGCTCAGTCTCACTAGCAATGAAAGAGTGGGAATTAAATAACTTGAAGGTACTATTAACATGTCTATTAAATAAACAAAAATAAATTAAAATGACAAAATCTTCTGTTGTCTGGGCTATAGGGTTGGAGAGAAAGCAGATCAAGTCTCGTGGAAGGTACTGGAGCAGCATGCAACAATCAGGGTAAAATGATTCAAACGTTGTGACCTAGAAATTCTACTTGAGGAACTATCCCCCAAGGGGAGAAAAAAAAGCAGTTGTATGAAGACATGCATAACAGTGCTTTTATAATATAAAAAAAAATGGATACAACCCAACAATAGGGAAGAGCTGAACAAACTCTGGGATACTGACACAATGAAATACTATGTGGCTATTCCAAATGACAGGCGTGAGGATTCTGCTTTGTAGAAATGCATATATGAAACGATACTGAGAAAGACACACAGCGATCACAGCCATGTGTGCTGTGTGTGTGTGATCAAAGATCTAAAGAGGATTTGGTGAGGTAATTGAGCTTAATACTCATTAGTTCCTGTATTCTATAAAAAATGGTGCTTCCATTCACAATTCATAAAAGAAGGAGAAATCCTCTGAGGAAGCAGATGCTTCAGATCTCCCTGGTCACTGGATCCAGAGCCTGGGGAAGTTCTTTCTTTGTTCTAATCTCAGTTCCTCCTGCTGCTCCCCGACACTTGTTCGGTTCTCCAGGGAAGCTGCAGAACAGCTCTGTATTCCCCCCCACAACTCCCATTTAATATAATATCCCTTCAGAGATAAAATGACAATTCCATTTCCCTGTCCCTACTTCACAAGCATGCCCTGGATTCCTAGACTCAAGCATTCTGTTTCTTGTTAAGAATTTCAAACAGCTCCTCCGAAAGCAGACACTGGCCATGGCCCAACCTTGAAATGAAAAGCAAATCAAGTTCTAAAGGCTTCCCCTTCTCTCAGGCTTGCCTGTCCTTGTGGATGTCCTGACAGGAGCAGGCAGAGAGAAGTGATCCCCTAAAATTCCATCTTAACACCCATTCTGGATCGGAAGACTATTAAAAGGACAGCCAGCAGCCCTATACCTTGCTGCATGTGTGTGTGTCAGCAGTCGGCTCTCGTGTCCTGGGGCAGAGATGCTGAGGATGTGAGCTGCTCCTCCGATGGCTTGATTGACACTCTGCAGACAGGGGTGGGAGAACCAAGCCAGGGAAGCAGCAAGCTGTACAGCTCAGAAATAATGAGAGGACTCAAATGGAGAGAGAGCCTGGAATAAATAAGAGAGACCTAGGAGTTGAATGGCGAGGGAGACGCTTCTGTTCTGTTTCCCTGCCCCACTTTGCCAAGGAGCTGGAGCCTGGGGCAAGGAGGCAGGCAGGCAGACGGGGAAGAGCCCCTCTGGACCCATCCTGCCAGCTGCTGGGGGTGTCTGGGGCCATGAATGTGCAGACGATGCCAGAGTGAGAAAACGAAGAACGGGGCTTTGTGCATGGTCTCCATACACATCGCTGACCCATTTTCTGTCTCAGGTTGAATCCCTCTCCTCCATCCCTACTCCCCTTGCCCAAGGTGGGTCATTCACCCACCTTGGCTCACCTGGAGGATTGCATTAATCTCCTAATGATTCTCCCCCACTCCGTCCTTACCCTCTTAACCTATCCTCCACATTCCTACAGAGACATCTCTCTAAATGGTAACTCAGAGCAGGTCTCTCCCTGCTGGGAAATTTTTCACAGCAGCCCATTTCCTATTAGGATAAAAATCTAAATTCCTTAGCTTGGTACACATATGGTGGTTCTCGTTCTGGCCTCTGCCTGCTCCCACAGCTCCATTACAGGCCCCTTCTCACTGTACTCTTTTGTGCCCTGCAACACTGAGCTCAAAGAGGTTCCAGTGCTCACCATGAATATTCCAAATTCCCCGGCACCCCCAGGCACCCCCAAGCTGACTTAGCCAGCCTTGTCTCCTATACTCCCTTCCTACCCTGCATGATAACAATGTGCAGATTGTGTTGTAATTGTTTGCATGTCTGTCTTCCCACCAAGCCTCTTAAAAGGAGACTTCTTTTTATTGTCATTTTTTCATAGGTAATACATACACTTGGAACAACAACAAATTGTACAAAAGAGAACACTGTTGGAAAGGAGTTCTCCTTTCCACCCTATCCTCAGTGCTTAGTTCCCCCATCAGATGCAACACTGTTGCTATTTCCTTTTGTGTCTTTTCAGAGATGTTCTGTGGGTATACAAATATGTTTATACATATATATTTTTTTAATCCCAAAAGTAGCATCCTATATAACACCTGGATATTCTCATTTCCTTTATTTTGGCAATCCACATCAGTCATATGGAGCCAGTACATTCTTCTGATGTCTGCGTAGTATTCCATGGTATGGAGGAGGCCTTCGGCACAAAGGAGGCACCCATACATGTTTGTGATGGGTGACAGGGCACTCAGGTGCTCCAATTCACATGACTCTCTGGCCATCTGGTACAGGGTGTTCAGGGAGAGATAAATGCCTGTTCTGGACTAACCCAGCAAGGTTTATCAAAGGCTGGCAGTGCCTTCTGTAAGCTGCCTAGAACAGACGCCACCTTCAGATGATGGGGAGTGAAACACTCAGAAACCCTGGCTTTGGTTTTTATCCTGCCCCATTGTTTGTTGTTGTTGTTGTTGTTTTTGCAGTAGTGGGGCCTACACCTTGAACCACTCCACCAGCCCTTTTTGTGTCAGGTATTTTCAAGATAGAGTCTCGCCAACTATTTGCCTGGGCCTGCTTCGAACCACAATCTTCTTGATCTCTCCCTCCTGAGTAGATTACAGGCGTGAGCCACTGGTGCCTGGCTGCATTTGTTAAATGACGGATATTAAGGGTCATTTCTGCTCCCTCAAAATACAAATGCAATTGCTAGGCAGATTCCAGAAGAGGGAGAAAAACAAAGGTTCTAGGAATTAGAACTGAAACTTCTGAGAAAATACTAAATCATCTTTTAGCCTGAGGAAGTGTGGGTACACCTACAAAAGGGTATTCTCAGAGTCCACTGAGACAAGAGGAAATGCACTGAAAGTGAGGAAGGAGGGCTTTTTGTTTGTCTTAAGACATAACTCTTCTGAAGAGGAACACCGAATCTTAATCTTGTCTCTGGGTCTTTCTGTCCCTGCCAGATGCAAAAACATGTGCACCTTTGCAAACTCATTTGACTGTGGTGTTCTAAAATATGCCTAGGTATTCTTTAAGCAGGTGTCTACACAACTGTGCATCCTAGTGGGTTTATTTTCACTACTAGGCCTTGGAGAAGGTTCCATCAAAGCTCAGCAGGCATTGGAGTACATGACAAGTCAAAGGGAGCTGAGAAGTGGCACCACAGCTGCCCTCTGTGGCAGTGAGGGTGTGGGGGGGATGGAGACTAGCAGCCTCTGTTAGCAGCCTCCCCACTACTCAGGAGAGAGGATCTTCTATGTCTTTACCAGGCTCGACATCACTTTGCTCTGAGATAAGGAGTCAGTCGGGGGGAGGGTGACAGGAAAAGCCAAATTGCTTTTGCATGGATTGGGCTAGTTTGACAGGTGACAAATGGAAACCAAAATTCAGTAGCATGCAGGAAGATTACCTCCAGAGATTCTGATTTCTGGACTCCTCCACCTCGCAAGTAGATAAGGTCTTCCCCTCCTACCTCTGAAGCCTGACCTACAGACGTTACTGTTTATTGTGGATAGGAATGGATGTAGGTGCTCTCGTCCTCCTCATGCTATACTACCAGACATGGGGTCACGGAAGAAGAGCATCAGAGGGAATAGGTGGAATATGAAGGGGCCTTCCACTATAGAGAATTGTGCTTACTGCTGCCAGGCACAGGGGCACTACCAGCCCAGAGCTATCTCAACCGAGTTCTCAGCCTTGAGTTCCCTGGACCACCCAAGCAGTATGAACAAGGTTGGTCCACTTCAGTTCACCCTTCCCCTGATGGGGTAGCGCTTCAAGGCTTCAGCATATTGAGGGAAGAACCTTCATTAGACTCTCCACCATGTGTAGGGACTGGGTTTGGATTTCTATCACCCTTGTTGTGCCCGGCCATCAGAAAGAAAATTCAGATTTATTAGGATTGACATGTGTTTTTAAAGGAAAGAGTGGTTTCTATTATCTGGTTTTCTCTTCCATGTTATCTTGTAATACCTTACTATTATATTAACTCTTAGTGCTTTAAAGATGTTTTTGAGCAAAGGCCATATGCTTTCTCTCATATATGGAAGATAGATTCACAGGATAAACATATAGACAAAAACAAACATGATCATATACAAACTTACACATTTGCATACATACACCATATTTGAACATGTTTGTAACAGTGGAACTGCTCTGTGGAACTTGGGGAAGAGGGAAAGGAAAAGAGAATGATAGTCAACAATATCAAAATATATAACATTTGTGCAGGTAGAAGATATAATGATATTTACTGAAAGCTGTTAAATAATGGGGGGTGGTAGAGAAGGGGTAAGAGAGAGTAACAGAAGGGGTTGAACTGACCAAAGTATATTCACAGTAGGGATACATCCAGAAACCCCTTTGAACATTGACTGTGGAATTAATAACAAAAGACAGGACTGAAAAACAGGTTCAGTGGCAGGAATTACTTATGGGAGATGAAGGAATATGGTTGATGGGCTTCATGTACATACATGAAATAAAACAATGAAACCTCTTGCAATTGCTGTAAGTGGGGCAGGGATGGAGTAGAGTGTGGGGGAATGGTGAGAGCAATCTAACCAATGTACAAGGTAAGCCTATTCAGAATTGTCACAATGAATCCTCCTGTACAACAAGTATACGCTAATAAAAATTTAAAAATATGGTCTTGATATTTTACCTAGCATTTTTAGTGATTTTTTTACTGGAACCGTTAGTCCAAATAATTTGTCTTGCCTTTGCCAGGTATCCAAACTTGGTTGCAATCCAAACTTGGTTACTATTATCCAAAGTCCATAAATCCTCCAAGGCGACTTCCATTTATATTGGTCTTACATTCTCCCAACCCCTTGTCCCCAGAAACCAAGAGTGAAAATGGCAGTCACCACATACACACACTCCCTCTCTCACATCGAAAGTGGGGATCTCATACTACTAGCCAGATTTAGGAGTGAGCCTGGCAGATTTTGGCTGAGGGACCAATATACATGGGACCCTGCAGCAGTATCATGAATTGGAATAAGTGAAAAGAGAATTTTGTGGACTAAACTGCTCCTTAGGGAATCACTGTGTTTGTTTAAAAAGCAAACATTTTGATCAGGCTCAGGTGGAGTCTGTGACCTCCCCTCACCCCAGGTTAATTGCCTTCAGCTGACAGTGGGTCCTGCCTCCCGCTTAAGTTTTGTTTTAAAGAATGGGACGCCATTGCCCACTGAGCTGACTGGCTCAGAACTGGCTCAGAACAAGAGAAGCGTGGTCCACTGTTCGTGCGTCCTTTTTTGCAGTACCTAGCCTCTTTAAACAAAGTGTTGAGCAAATATTTAAAGAAAATCAGGGTTGGTTTTTTTTTTTTTTTCTCTGTAAAAATAACAAGAAGTTGGCAACACTAGTTGCCTCTGGGGAGTGGAGCTGGGTGGAATCTTGTTACATACAGAAAAAGGCTTAGAAGAAAATGCTGTACAGACCACTGCGGTCCTAATGGGACCCAGGAATGGGCTCTACACGACACAGCATCCTGCCTGAGCTCTACCGCAGCCAGCCCTTGTCCTGGGCAGGATCCAAAGCTACAGAAAAGCCAAAGAACAGGTGAAGGGTCGTGTGCAGTGTCTGGAAATTTGGAGAATGTAAAGGAAGTGAGATTGCTAGACCCACGCTGGGTCTCATCTCTCTAAGCAAGGCTCACTACAGAACCTTAAAAGGACCCTGCTGGATTCTCAGCAGCACGGTTGTAGTAACCCACTGCTGCCTGCTTCCTGCTCCTTGTTGGCAGCCCCTCTCCAGGCTATCTTGGCTCTACTTCCCACATCCCACTCACTCAGAGTCTCTCACCTCTCCAACTTGTCCATCTTTATTTTATTTTATTTTATTTTTTGCTGTTTAGAGGGGCAGAAGAAAGAAAGGTTTAGAAAAGACATTGGGAAGATTCCAGTTGTATTTGGAACAGACTCTAGGGCTCCTTGCCCAGAATTCTCAAAGGAAAGGAGAAAACAGAGTTTCCTGGAATAGGATGGGGAAGGTCTGCTGGATCCAGCTCAGAAAGCTTCCTGGATACCCTGAAGGGCTGAACAACCCTAATCCTCAGAGGGGCTCCTTCATAGCCCCTCGCCATAGCACATGTGAGCTTACTCCAGTGTGCTCACTTCACAGGCCTCTCATTCCCATCTTCCCAACAGCCCTGTGAAGTAACAGACATTTTTACCCCCAATTTGCAGATGAGGAAACTGATAGCTAAAATGTGACAGAGCCAGCACCAGCATTCCCACCCCTACCTAGGACTTCCTGTCCCTAGCCTCTCTCCATACTCTGCAGCATCTCTGGTCCTGGCTCTGAGCTCAGCTCTTTAGCAAAGATGGGGACAGAATGTGGCTGACTCCATGTTGCAAATAACGGCATTCCCCAACCCCCACTCCTGCAAAGACAAAGAAGAAACATGACCCCCAATGGGAAGAAAGTCTGACAGAACCCTGGGGACCTTTGGAGAAGCTGTTTGATTTATTCCAGTCCCTACTGGTATTCCGTGCCACATCTATAAACGTCAGCACTAGAAATGAAGTTCCTGCTGCCCTGGCAGCTGCTGGTGGCTGCTGTTGCTCAGCCAGGGTTCCCCTCCACTTGATTGATAGGGAGCTGAGAAGAAAAGAAAACTCAAAGCCCCCTGGAGTATTAAGGGAGGGAGGGGCAGCCTCTCCAGAAGGAAGAGGGAAGGATCTAGAAAAATGGACCAGGGGGTGGTGTCTGTCTGTCTGTGTCTGTCAGCCTAGAAGGAAAAGATCCAATTGCTAAGGTTACATGGAAAATAAATACCTTCTACTTAGGTGGAGAGAGGAAAAGTGTCTTTTATTAGAGAAAATCTGTCTTTCATTTCAGGGGCTCTGTTACAAGATAAGGAAAGGGCCATGATGAGGTGTCTTTGTTACCTCCACACTCCTCCTCAACCTCAGCAGAACCTACCATCTTCTGTATTCTGAGGCAGGGAGAAAAGTGGGAAGGTTGCTGGAAGAGAGTGGAAAGAACTGAAAGGTAAAAGATTCCAGAGGGCCACACAGATAAAAGACATTATTGCTATTTCTGAACCAGTCAGTGGCTGAGATTAGGGAGATCCTGCAGGAGCAGCCCTGGTACCACAGGTACCAACACTTCTGTAGTAATGCCTTCCCTGGTGGCCCTCCTACATCTGTGATGCTCCTGGTCTTTGAGAAATTCTGGTTGCAGCCACCTCATACAGCCCCAACCATGCAGTTAGCCAGGGATGGCCTAGGTAGTCCTAAAGCAACGAGACATTTAAAAGTTGTTTTTAACTTCATTTTTGTACCCTTATTTTAAATCATACCCAACCAAATATTTCAAAATGACCATTATTCTCTTCAAAGTCGTCCCCTTGAGAAGTTGTATAGTTAACACAGTGGTGCTCCATGTGTGGCCCGAGGGTGATGTGTGAAATACCTTCAGGGCCAGCTTATAACCCAGGCAATAAAATGTCCTGTTACTTTATAGGAGTTTCTTTCCTTTCTCTTGATTTATCAGACCTGTTTCCCCAGAGCTTTTGGCCCTTCCCAAACACCAAATGCTTGACCAAGCAGCATTCTCTGTGGTTTGAAGCAGGCTTTGAAGACCAGGGTTGTTCAATGATGAGTGGATGAGTAAGTATTAGCAAAAAAGAGGTGGGAACACACAGAAAGGATAGGAATCTTTATATTAATGTGATGGGGATCTGAGTAGATTTTTCTCTTCATTTTCCTTATGTGGAAATGTTTCTGCTTCTGAAAAGGGAGGAATAAGCAAAATGTCACATAATCATACAACAGAATATTATTCAGCCTTAAAAAGAAGATGACATTCAATCCTAGCTACTTGGGAGACTGCAATCTGGAGGATCGCAGCTCAAGGCCAGACTGAGCAAAGAGTCCTTGAGACCGCCATCTCCAAAATAACCAGAACTAAATAGACAGGAGGTGTGGCTCAAGCAGTAGAGCACCTACTTCGCAACTGTGAAGCCCTGAGTTCAAACCCCACTCCCACAAAGTAAATAAATATAAATAAATTAATAAAAGTTAAAACAATGGCATTCTAACACATGTTATAATGTATAAATGTGAGGATGTTAGTCCAACTGAAACAAGCCGGACACAAAAGGGGACATACTATGATTCCACTCAAAAGGAGTGGGCACCGGTGCCTCACACCTATAATCCTAGCTACTCAGGAGGCAGAATTCAGGAGGATCATGGTTTGAAGCCAAGCCAGGCAAATAGTTCATGAGACCCTATCTCAAAAAAATCCATCACAAAAAAGGGCTGGTGGAGTGGCTCCAGGTATAGACCCTGAATTCAAACCCCAGTACTGCAAAAAAAAGAAAAAAAAAGGTATCTAGAATAGGCAAATTTATAGAGACAAAAAGAATGGTTGTTGCCAGAGGTTGGGGAGAGAGGAGATGGAGAGTTACTGTTTAATGGGTACAGAATTTCAGTTTGAGATGATGAAAAAGTTCTGGAGATCGTGGTGATGGTTATAAAACAATGTGAATATACTTAGTGCCATTGAACGGTACCTCTGAAGTGATTAAGTGGCAATTTTTTCTGTTAAATATGTTTTACAATAATTTAAACAAAGGCTAACAAAATCAAATCTACCTTTAAAAGCTGAAGAGTTGATATTACCAATGATAGTCAAAAGAATTTGCTCCATGGACATGGCTCAAGGCCCTGAGTTCAATTCTGAGTACCACACACACACACACACACACACACACACAAAGTACCTGCCTAGCAAGCACCAGGCAAGAAAAAAGAATGAGAAAGAAAAAGACTGAAGACATTCTTTGCCCAGGAGGAGAGTGCTGGGGTCAGCTGAATTGACTACAGGGGTCCACAATTCCTGCTCTGAAACAGCTCTGGGAAGCATCCTTCCTCCAGCTCTTTCATTCTCCCATAACATCATGAGTGCACCACTGCTATCCTAGCACCTGGAATGTTCCACAGCCCAGCATGGCTCCACCTGACCTGGCCCCCAGGGACTGGCCTGCTCCCCTGGCAGCATGACAAGTCTATGGCGAGCCATAGCTCTACTAGCCAGGAGGCTGCTGAGGTGGCTTTTTAATCCTCCAGCCGTGCCATCCTAGTGATTGCTTTTATTAGGAAATGTAATGAAAAAGACTATATGAAGCCCCTGCCAGGAAAAAAAAAAAGCTAATAAGATTTTGCACCAAGTGTGGCGAGAAAGAAAGGGGGGAAAAAGCACATTAGGAGTCAGATAATGAGATAAATGAAAGACCGCAGGGAAGATCATTTTTGCAGACTTGCTGGATGGTTGTAAAAATTTTAATTTGCTGAATTCTCTTTTTTTGTCATCTCTGATTCTCCCCACCTCTGTCTTTCACTGTCTCTCTGATGCTGAGTCTTATCTGTCTTCCTCTTTGCCTCTCCCTTCTTCCTTGGCTTTTCTCCATTTCAGTTGTTGCTTTTCAAATCTGTGTGTGTGTGTGTGTGTGTGCGTGTGCGTGTGCGCAGTGTAGCCAGATCCTGCCCCATGCCTTGGGTAGGAGACTGGGACCTGGGCAGTGAGGATCCACCCAGTCACAGGAAGCAAGAGGACAAAGAACTGTCATCTATACATCCTCTCCACCCCACTCCATCCCCACTCCACCTTCTAGAGAGTATCCAGGAGGCTAGGATTCTGCTAAAGAGAGGAGAAAATCATGGGGAAAAGGAGGTGGAGTGGGGAAGGGGCCTATGGAGGGAGGACATGAGATCAAAGACCAGGGAAATAAGGAGGAAGAGAAAGCCCCTGCTGCTCCCGCAAATCGATTCTCCCCAATGCCTGCCTCCCTGTCTGTGCTCCAAGCTCCAGAGCAGAATGCTACCTCTGTAGGATGCCAGGCCTAACAGAACAGCCCTAGGGGCACTGGGCAGACACACAGGCCAGGCTGTCAAGACCTCTGAGCCTGCCTTGTCCATTAGGGAGAGGTCCTGCTCCCCCCAGGACCACCCTTTACTACCCACACCTCAGGGAGACCCTCTCTGAAATCTTCCGTTGGGAATTCTGAGATGTTCCTGAGTCCCAGCCCACAGCTGCAGTTGGTGGGACTAAGGATGGGGATGATGAGTAGCTTCCCTGTGGAGAGCTGGTGGGGGGTGGGGAAGCCTGTGAAATACAAGAATGAATGGCTCACCTAGTACTGCAAAAAAAAAAAAAAAAAGAAAAAAGAAAAGGAATAGCTCAGGATAGAGATACATTACAGACACATTATTAGTGATTAAGAAACCCACCCTGGGTCCTCTATCCCTTGTTCCCTCCCTGGCTGGGATTACCTGCTCTGTTTCCCTTCCAGGGAAGCCATTCTGGATGTTTTCCTACGCTGCCAGTTCCCTAGAAAGTGGGTGTCTCCTGTACCAGCCATTGCAGGAGATAAAAGAGCCAAAAAAAAAAAAAAAAAAAAACAAAACAGGCAAGGTCCACAGGCATGAAAGGACCTATTAGAAACCAGGCAAAAGCGCTGCTACCCAGGCATGGGAGTGTATACCTGTAATCCCAGCAGTTGGGAGTCTGAGGTAAGAGGATCAAGAGTTTAAGGCCAGCCTCAGCCTCAGCTACATAGGGAGACCCTGTCTCAGAAGGGAGGCGGGAAAAAAAAGGACCTTGCCAAATCTGGCCCATGTTAACAGAACTCTGGGGAGTCACTGGGAAATCTTCAGGAATGGGGTTTTTGGAAAAGTCTGACTGTGGGGCCCCAAACCAGACTGGGAAGAAAACAGAAGGGCTAGGTGGATTGGAACAAAGATAGCAGTCTCAAGAAGGAAGATAGAATAGGTTCAAGATCATTTGGGAGGGGGTGGTTACTTGACTGTGAAAAAGAAAGGCTGGGAATAAGAGCTAATACAGCCAAGTGTGATGGCTCACACCCAAAGTCTCAGTCACTTGGAAGCTGAGGAAGGAAGATCATTTGGACCCAGGAGTTAGGAACCAGCCTCAGCAACATAGAAAGACTCTATCTCTTAAAAAAAAACCAAAAAAAAACCTCTAATAGTGTGGCCTTTAGCTCCAGGCACTGCTCTGAGAATCTGAGGAGTATCTACTTGCTGAATCCTCACAATCCTGAGGTCCTATTGTTAACAACTCCATTGTGTGTGGGGGGGGGGGCGGCAGTACTGGAGTTTGAACTCAGCACCTCATGCCTGCTAGGTAGGAGCCACTCCACCAGCTGTTCTTTGTGTTGAGTATTTTCAAGATAGAGTTTCTCCAGCCAAGATGCCCCACCATGGACGAATGGATTAAGAAAATGTGGTATCTATACACAATGGAATTCTATGCAGCCATGAAGAAGAACGAAATGTTATCATTCGCTGGTAAATGGATGGAATTGGAGAACATCATTCTGAGTTAGCCTGGCCCAAAAGACCAAAAATCGTATGTTCTCCCTCATATGTGGACATTAGATCAAGGGTAAACACAACAAGGGGATTGGACTATGAGCACATGATAAAAGCGAGAGCACACAAGGGAGGGGTGAGGATAGGTAAGACACCTAAAAAATTAGCTAGCATTTGTTGCCCTCAACTCAGAGAAACTAAAGCAGATACCTTAAAAGCAACTGAGGCCAATAGGAAAAGGGGAACAGGTACTAGAGAAAAGGTTAGTTCAAGAAGAATTAACCTAGAAGGTAACACCCACACACAGGAAATCAATGTGAGTCAATGCCCTGTATAGCTATCCTTATCTCAACCAGCAAAAACCCTTGTTCCTTCCTATTATTGCTTATACTCTCTCTACAACAAAATTAGAAATAAGGGCAAAATAGTTTCTGCTGGGTATTGGGGGGGGAGAGGGAGGGGGCGGAGTGGGTGGTAAGGGAGGGGGTGGGGGCAGGGGGGAGAAATGAATCAAGCCTTGTATGCACATATGAATAATAAAAGAAAAAGGAAAAAAAAAAGAGTTTCTCAAACTGTTTCCCCAGTCTGGCTTCAAGCTGCCATCCTCCTGATCTCTGCCCCATGAGTAGCTAGGATTATAGGTGTGAGCTGCCAGCACCCAGCTAACATCTCCATTTTACACAGGAAGAAAATGAGGCATAGTGAGAGGTTAAGTGGAGGAGCCTGGAGTCATTCCTGAGACAGGACTCCTAATCACTTCTCTCTATTCCCACCACACCCCACCCCCCTCACACACACACACCAAGGGACAAGTTTAGCAAAGTACTGGAGACTAGTTGATAGGGAACAGTGTTGTTATTAAGTGTGAACTTCTGGTACACACACCCCACTCTTACCACCAGAGTGACCTTGGATAGGATCCTTAGCACTAAGGTCACCTTAGGGAGCCATGAGGAGTGACTGAGACATGTAGGTTAAAACATAGGCACAGTGCTAGCCCTTGAGCTCCAATAGTCTGTTTCCCATAACATAAAGGAAACATCTTTGGTGCTTGGCAACCAGCCCTCTTCAACTTCCCATCTTTGATCTCCCACCAGAATGGGCTCTCCCAGGGATCAGCTTCTTAGGGGCACACAGTCCTGCAAACAGGTCCCTAAAGAGCCCCAGCATACACAGCACAGCCTCCTCCCTAGAGCAGCCATCCTCTTGCCCTGGCAGGGGGGCACCCCTCAGAGGTTGCTAGGCTCTGGGAGCAGCCCCTAATAGTGAGGCTCACTGCATTGTTCCAAGGAGCATGTGTCCCTGCCCTCCTTCCCTGCTTCCTTCCCTCCCCCAGCTCCTGCTTTTCTCTTTATAGAGGAGGCACAAATTAGGCAGAAAGGAAAATGTTGACAGTTCCCAGCCCTCCCTTGCTGGGGATAAAGAGAAATACGTTAACGGTTGAAGCTTTAGGCGGATCAAACACAGTTTGCGAGATGCTTCAAATGTATTATTCATCTCACCAATGAGATGCAATCTTGGGCTTTCTCTTTTTGCCCCATCAAGAGGAAACCTCAGCTACTGTGGAGATGCCAGGCTCCAGAGGGGAGGGGGTGCGATTTCAGAAAGCCGTCTTTCAATATTAAATCAACAAGTCCATCCTGTTTCTCCAAAAGCTTTCCAAATGAGATGAATCAACTTGCCAGAAATCTAATGGGGCAAAGGCTGCAAATAAGAATCACAAGAATTGGGCACTTGTTTTTTGTTTGTTTTTGTTTTTTCAGACAGGGTCTCACTACATAGCCCAGGCTAGTCTAGAACTTGAGATCCTTCTGCTGAAATTTCAGGCATGCACCATCACCCCAGCAAGAATTGGACATTGGAATCAAAGAGAGAACAGGGGCTGGTGGCATGGCTCAAGCTTAGAGCACGTGCAAAGCCGTGAGTTCAAACCCCACCATCAGAAAGAGAGAGAGAGAAAGAGAACTGACTTTCACATTTAGCGGAGATAGGAGCTGGAGATGTTGATCCTGGAAGGACCTCCATATGTCATGTGAACTTGAAGGATGTAACTCTAAGAGGGAGGCATCACAGCTGTGCCTTTAGCTCTGCAGACTCTGATCTTGGATACCTAGGGAAAGAATATAGACAGAGCCTAGGTGCTTGCTGCACAACACTTTGACCTTGTGATTTGGACTGATAAAGGCCCCTGTCCCATCCATTCCCAGATCTGCCTAATTTCCCTTGACCATTGAGGACTTCACTGGGCTCCTGCCAGCATCGTACAGTTCTTCACCCAGAGAAGAAACTGCCCCAGCCTCCTGTGGTTTTGCCCACTGTCTCCCAAACCTTAACCTTGTTCTGTGCTGAACAAGTCTGATGTAAGGGTGGGAGGTACGTTCTGCTGGTGGAATAGGAGATTGGAACAGCCCAGAAGGAAGGAAATTTGACATGATGGATTGAAAAGCCTTGAAGGATACAAACTCAACAATTCCATTTCTTAAAACTGCCCCAAGGAAACAGTGAACAAGTATGCAAAGATGGACAAAAATGTCCATCCCAGTTTTGTTTATTAAAAAACTTGCAAACATTTTAAAATTATACTTATAAAGGATTGGTTTATGCCAGGCACTGGTGGCTCATGCCTGTAATCCTAGCTACTTAGGAGGCTGAGGTTCACAGTTAAAGGCCAGCCCAGGTAAATAGTTTGAAAGACCCCATCTCCAAAATAACCAGACCAAAATGGACTGGGCATGTGACTCAAGTGGTAGAGTACCTGCTTTATAAGTGCAAAGTCCTGAGTTCAAACCCCAGTCCCACCAAAACCAAAAAGGATTGGTTTATTAGTAGCCTTCTGAAGCAGTCATTTACAATCAGATTCTAGGAAAATAAAAGGAAACAAGGTATAAATATATTTTTATCTAAAAATTTCAAAAAATAAAGATGAAGCAAAGTTCCTCTTTAATTCTAACCCAATCCCATCATTCCCCAAGGTACCCCATTTCTATCCAGTTAGCATGTATTTTCTCTGACCATTATTTTTTTAAAATCACATTTAATGTAAATAATAGAACCAGGTTATGCAAGTTTGGAACTATGCAAAGGGAAAAGGTTGGCTGATAAAATACCAAAACATGAACAGTATTCAGTTCAAAATAGTGGGTTGTGTATGATTTTTACTTTCTTCGGCAGGAATTATTGTATTTTCTACGTGAACAGGAAAAAGAAACAATGCTATTTTTAAATAGAGTGAAACACAAGCAGTTGGTGGTACTGGATGCTTCTGAGGACTGGGAGAGACTGTTCACTAGGAATCCTTTAATGAATTTTGTAGCTTGTGCACATATTACCTATTCCAAAAAATGAATAAAAAATCTTGAAAAATTTAATATGCCCATAAAATCAAATGAGAAGGCTGGCAGAGAAGACCTCTGAAGGGCAGCAAGCCCTAAAATTCGGAGAATCTGTAAAATTCCTCAAGCTGTGGTTGTGGTTTGTGGTCTGCTCAGGATTCACTCCAGTAATGCTGGTCTTTTTCTGTCTCACTAGGCAAGGAATTAGGGGCCTCTACCCTGGAAGAAATGAGGTAGGGTCTAAAATAAACCAGGCTGCCAGCCAGAAATAACTTTATAATAATTTACGGGACAATGATGGTAATGGCTCCATTGAGCCTGTTTTCATACTTTTTCAAAGTACTTTTATCTTCCTTTGGTTTTCCAAATTTTCCTTGAGGCTATCTGCTGCTGTCAAGGTCCTGGGGAGAACAGGATGGGACCAAAGACTTTGTCTAAAGGGCCATTGTTTGAAGTCTCCCCACAAGATCTCTGCTTCCCTGGGCCAGTGTTGGTGTGAGACAGTAATCCTCTCCTTCCTAGGGCCAATCACATCTCTGAGCCTTGGGTTCCAAACTCCTGAAATGAGGGTATTCAGCCTTGCCCTGTAGACTGGTTGTGAGATATGGGTGGCAGTTGACAGACTGTCCAGCAAGAATGCTGCCCAGTTGGAAGAGGGTACCCAGGGGCTGGAAAGGCTTGCAGGGGGAAGGGTATAGATAGCAGGTATCTCCTCCTCCTCCTCCTCCTCCTCCTCCTCCTCCTCCTCCTCCTCCTCCATTAAATACAGGGTCTGGTTAATGTAGCCCAGGCTAGTCTCAAACTAGTGATCCTCCTGCCTCAGTTTCCTGAGAGCTGGGATTACAGTTGTGTACCTTCATATCTGTCTGATGACAGGTATTTTCTATCAGTCTTGATGAGAGAATTAGATAAGACACAAGTGTCTGTGTGAACATGTAAGTGTTCCTCCAGGTCTAGAAAATTCTCTGTAAACTTTTTTTTTTTTTTTTTTTGGTGGGACTGACATTTGAACTCATGGTTTGCAAAGCAGGCGCTCTACTGCTTGAGCTGTACCTTCAGTCCATTTTGGTTTCTATTTTGGTCTGGTTATTTAAATTTTTTTTGGTGATACTGGGGTTTGATCTAAGGGCTTCACACTTGCTAGGCAGGTGCTCTACCACTTGAGCCACTCTGCCAGTCCTTTTCTCTGTTGGGTTTTTCGAGATAGGGTCTCAAGAACTATTTTCCCGGGGCTGGTTTTGAACCATAATCCTCCTGACCTCTGCCTCCCAAGTAGCTAGGATTACAGGTGTGAGCCAGCAGCACCCAGCTGCTCTGTAAACTATTAATCCATTCCCCTGGAAAGCCCCACTACCACCATGTCACATCTTCCTATGCCTCTATATCTCCCTGTATTGTAATTATGTGCTTGGGTCACACAGTCTCACTGGACTGAGTTCCTTGAGGGCATGATTTGTATCCAAATCAATCTTACCTTTTTTTTTTTTTTTTTTGAGGTACTGGGGTTTGAACTCAGAGCTAACACTTGCTAGATAGACACTCTACCACTTGAGCCACTCCGCCAGTCCTGTTTTGTGTTGGGTATTTTTGAGATAGGATCTCATGAACTATTTGCCAAGGCTGGCTTTGAACCCTGATCCTCCTGCTCTCTGCCTTCTGAGTAGCTAGGATTACAGGTGTGAGCCACTGCCATCCTGCTCCAAATCATTTTTGTGTCACATAGTAGGTCTTCAAACACAATTCACTGCATGAATAAGTGCATATTATACAGCCACAATCCTGGCCCCCTTGTTCCTGGCCCTGAGGCTACCAGAACTCACTTCAGATCTGACCCAGAGGAGGTGGGAATAGATAAACTTGGGGTGCGGGGGAGGGGAGGGGAACTGGCCCATGGTCCTGGAGACTTGATATCTCTGGACTCAGTTTCTTAAACTCATGGAGGCAAAAATCGTAATAATAAGATAGAGAAGGAAGCAAAGGGTAGGGGGTGCAGTAGTTAGAAAGCAGGCAGGTCCCTTGAATGGCACTGCTTTCCATGCTGCCTGGTCATCACCAGTTGACTGTGGGTTAAGCGTGGCATGATTCTCTGATTTTTCAAGAGAAGCCAGAAATCTGGGCTTTTATGTGACATCTCCTGAACAGGTCAAACTCAGAAAAATCCATAGGCCACTACAGCCGGGAGCCCACCAGTGTGTGATCCTTTCACTAGCTAACCACTCCACTTCCTTCTAGCTCTTAAACCCTGTGAGTTCAGGACAGAAGCCTGAAGACTTACATTTTTTAGAAATAACCTTTTAAGAGAAGGATCCAAGATCCAGGCCTTATTCTGAGCATTGGGCTCCTGGTAACTGCCACCCTAACCCCCAAACTGCAGCTTTATGGAAGCTCACGTCCCCTGTCTGCCACCACCCTTTCACTTATCAGTGCAGAAATGGTGTTGAGGCAGTGATCACTGGTCTTCGAGTGGGCCAGGTGCAGTCCCTTGCGTTCAGCCCTCAAAGTGCCAAACCTGCCCAGAGACCTAAACCTGGGGACCCCTCCACACACACACCTTAACACTGCCCGGTACAGGGGCACCCCCCATGCTACCGTCTCACCTAATAAATTCCTGCCAGAGAAGCTGTCAGGGCCTGGGAAATAAATAATGATATTTAACATTTTGTAATAACAACAATTAACCAGTAAATAATGTCCTTTAAACTGCAAACGCTGGAGTAAATTAATTCTTCTAATGAGCTGTCAGGCACGGAAGAAAAAAAGTACCCGTGTTCTTCGGTGCCACGCGGCTGCGGTGTGAGCAGCCGGGGAAGCTCACCTCGGGCCCCTGGAGTTCATTCCCGGGAAGCACGCGGCGCGGGTTTGCGGGGAGCCAGCGGGGCCCCCTCTGTACCGCGCACCGCCCACCCCGCCAGGTGCGGATGGCAAGCTAGCAGCGCTGAGAGCATTTCAATTAGGGACACCCCCCCCTCACCCCACCCGCCTCCCCACTCCCAGTCCTGGTCGCCTGGGCAGCTCTCAACCTCGAGGCTGCTGGGGACAGAGAAGGGGGAGAAGCCTGGCGCGGCTCCCTAGTCCTTGCTGCGTGACCTTGGAGAGGTTTCCTGCCCTCTCTGGGCGGCGACGCCGTAAATGGAAATGTGAAGCTAATCAAACCAGATGTGATTACTTCTGAGCTCCCGAGAAGCCTGTGACCATAAAAAGATACCTAAGAGTAAGGCAGCTCTTTATGTACTGATTCAGAGTAATCTCCAAGATATATTGTCAGGTGACAAAAGCAAGGAACAGAAGTGTGCAAGGAATGCTACATCTTGTGTATTAAAAATAGAACTAAGGAGAGAGTGGGTGTCTCTCTTTGTTTGCCCACGTCCAGACAGGACAAGGGAGGAGGGAAGGCTCACAGAACAACCTTTGGGGCGCTTTCTGGAATCATGTGCAGATATTACCTATTCAAAAACTAAGAGTTACAAAAGACAAAACCACACACAGCAGAGGTCATCTTGTCTCTCAGTAGCTTTTAGGCTGTAGAAGCCACAGGGGTCCTGCTGAACTTGACACTGTTCCAGAAACCAGAGAGAGTACCCTGCCTCTTTAATAACCTATCCTGGAGACAAGCTGTTAGGAAGTCTCTCGCGGTGGCTATGCCCATTCCCTCCTGCTTCCATTTTAGTTTCTCTCTTCCTGTTCTGAATTTGGTGGGTAAAAGGGCTGATAGATCATTTTCTGCAGAACAGGGAGTGGGGGTAGCCAGTGTAGGGAGAGGAGAGAGTCAGGGACAGTCCCAACCCTCTGAAGCCACCGAAGCCAGGGTTTCAATCTGCTTCTGCTGCTGTGTGATGTTACATCATTCTCTATTGCTGGGCTTCAGTGTCCGGAAGTCCTGGCCTCCCTTAGGAGAACATGGTGCTAGCCTGATGCGCAAGGCTTTTACCTCCCTTGAGAGGTGGTCTAGCCCAGTGCTCCCCAGGACAGACAGAAGCTCCCTTCACAGTCCAGGACCACCTGGCCCCCAGATCTATGACTCCCAGCCACAATGCCCTACTCTCCTGGCACAGAACAGACCAATATGTGGCCTCCCTGTGACTAGTGGCAGCTTCAGCCAGTCAGCATCTAAATGGTCATGCGCTAAATCCAGAGCAGGCTTGAGGTGACTGGTGACTGAGATTGTGCTGCAGTCACAAATTCACCCCCCAGCCCAGTGCTCTGTGGAAGTACCTGACAGGCTGCTCTGGGGCTGGGACCATGAGGGCACAAAACTTCAGCCCTATCACCCTCTGACCAACTCCCTTGAACTGTTCTTACCTGGAATGTATGTAAGGGTACAAACTCTTAATCAGGAATGTATCCCGATTCAAGAGTTTCTTAGCTGATGGGCCTGGCAGAACACGCCTGTAATCCCAGCACTAGGGAGGCTAAGGCAGGAGGATAGAGAGTTCAAGGCCAAACTGGGCTACCTACCCATAGTGAGTTCCAGGCCAGTGGGACTCTGTCTCAAAAAAAAAAAAAAAAAGTTTTGTTTTTGTTTAGTTTTGCTTTGCTTTGCTATTTAGCCAAAACCTATTTGAAAAGCCCTGACCTTGGCCATTTGGGACCAGATAACCAGAAAGAGCAAGGGCAAGAAAGGGAGAGAGGAACCTAACACATGTGGTGCACCTGCTCTGTGCCAGGCACCCATGTGCAGGGGTTCATTTGACTTCTCATAATCTAAGGATTGGGTAGAACTGTCCTCACAGCAGAGTCACCACAAGGGAAGTTTCAAGCAGTTAAGACACTTGCCGGGATTATTCAACCAATAAGTGGTTGGGCTAGAAATTGTAGCAAGAAGTATCTGCTACAAAGCCACACCTCCCAGTCCTTTGCTGCCTGTCCCAGCCCCACACTCATGGATACTCTGGTTGGGAGGTGTGGGAAGGGGCCAGCTCAGCCTCCCACCCCTCTCATCTCCTCAATACCCTCAACTCAGGACCTGAAGCACCAAGGTGAAATCAGAAGGAATAGTCACTACTAATGGGCGACTTCACAAGAAAGACGGCTGGAAGAGCCCTAGCTTTGCTGATCCAGGCAGGTGGAAAATGAGGACACTTCAAATGTCATCCTTGTAAATTCTTTTTTTTCTTTTTTGGTGGTGGTACTGAGGTTTGAATTCAGGGAACCGAACTGCTAGAAAGGCACTCTACCACTTGAGCCACATGTCATCTTTAGCAGAGCACGTTGTTCAAGCTTAGGCACAGAAGTCTAATAAACATGGGCTCTAACCCAGTCTCTACACTCACAAGCTTTGTGACTCTGACAAGATACTCAAAAGTGGATAATTGCTACCCCTCTCCTTGGTCTGATACAAGGGTTAAAAAGAAGATGTAGGGAGGGCTGGTGAAATGGATCAAGTGGTAGAGTGTCTGCTTAACAAGTGTGAGACCCTGAGTTCAAACCCCAGTCCCACCCTAAAAATAAAGCATCATTGAGAAAAAGAAGACTTGGGGGACCAGGTGCGGTGGTTCACACCTGTAATCCCACTTATGTGGGGTGATTGGGAAAATAGTGGTTCAAGGCCAGCCTGGGCAAAAAAGCAAGATGCCCATCTCAACTAACAAGCAGGTGTGATGGTTCACATATGTAATTCCAGCTATGGTGGGGGGAGCCTTAGATGGAAGGATCTCTGAGTCTGAAGCTGGCCTTGGGCAAAAAGCATGAGACCCTATCCAAAAAATAAAGCAAAAAGGGCTGGGGCGTGGCTCAAGTGGTAGAGTGCCTGCCTAGCAAGTGGGAGGCTCTAAATTCAGTCCCCAATACTGAAGGAAGGGAGGGAGGGAGGGAGGAAGGAAGGAAGGAAGGAAAGAAAGAAAGGAAGGAAGGAAGGAAGAACTGTGTAAAGTACTTAGCATAGTGCCTAGGCATAGCATAAAAGGCTCCTTCTGCTGAGCTTTTTGCTGCCCTGCTAGGCCAAAAAGGGCAGTTGTTGTGGTGCCAGAGGTGGACAGCCTACCTCTGCAGCTCCCCGATTTGGGAAGCAGCCCAGAAGGGCCTCCAGGCTTGGTTTTTGCAGAGGGCAGCGGAAAATCGGAGCTGAAGCCAGCAAAACAAGGTTCTTAGCTACGGATCTGAGTCAGCTCCTTCTGGGTCTGGGGGCTTAAGAGTCTCAAAATCCTACCACCTCCAGGTCAGTCTGTCCACACAGCTGCTTTGTCGGCCTGAGCCCTCCAAGGGCCCTGTGCACTTGGGCATGGAGCAGCAGCTGGGAAAGAGGGGTGCTCCAGTGAGCACAGGAAGCTGGGTCTCAGCCACACGGAAATTAAAACCAGCTTGCCCAACGCTTAGTTACCATGTCGCCTGAAATCAGATTGATTTCTTGGGCTTGTTGTGACGGCAGTGTTGCAATTGATTCGTCTGGATGGCGGGGAGTTTATCTATTTGGAGCTGTCTGTCATTGATCTGAATAAGCTTCTAAAATAGCCCAAATACCTATCAAGGGCGAGGTTGCCACCAACCCCGGCTCAATATTAATTATAATAATGAACAGGCGTGAGGAAGGTTGGTTCATTGCCTGCCCTGAAGGATTGGCCTCTGCAAGGTTTGGTGTTTAATATTCATTTTGAGACAACAGGGTGAAAAGAGCTGGTGGACACTTCTGCACAGAGAAGTTTGCACAAGTGGTAATGCTGTTCTCTGCTTCCATGCAATGGAGAAGGAACTAGTGTTGCTGAGCAAGGAAGGATTTAGGTTAGACTGCAAGAAGGACTTCCTCATGGATGCAGGATATCTGATTCACTTAGAAGCTTGAACAAGTAACTTCTCTTTGAGTCTATTTCCTTGTCTGTAAAATAGGGGTTATAATACCTGCTTCTCAGAGTTTCTGCTTCTGGCCAAAAAGCAATACCAAACAAAACAAAGCTGGAAGGCTCTTCCAGGCTGTCTTCTGGCTCAAGGGAGCAGCAGAGGGGGTCCTATTTCAGTTAACAAAACACCTACCTTTCTCAGCCTAGGGACAGTGAGCATTCAACCAGTGGATTATAAGTATTCTTGATTCAATGAATATGTATTGAGCACCTGCTACGTGCCTGAGAACCTACTGAACAAGCCACGGTCCCCTGCCTTCAAGGAGATGAAACCTGGGTTTCTACGGGAGCCAGCTGTCCCTGGAGGCGAGCCCTCTCTCTGGAAGATGGCTTAGAAGTTGCAGACAGGTGGACATTGGCACCTTGTGCATAGCCACAGATCTGAGGTGGAAGATTCCAGTAGACATAAGTCAGTAAGAACCCCTGCAGATAAATAAATAAATAAAAGCCAAGACCTGAAAAAAAAAAAAGAACCTCTGCAGAATGTTGTTCCTGCAGAAAGAGGAACCTGCCCTCAACAAATCCAGCAGAAATGTGATTAGATTTGGGGTTCAAGTTTGCGTGAAGCCAAGAAAAGCCAGCCCCCTTGAAGGCACCAGCTGAAATTGTAGCAAGAAGCATAGAGGTTAAACCAACACAAGAACTTCCTGGCTGAGGTTTGGACAGCAGTAAGAGACCATGGATGAAGACACTCCCTGCCTATCTGGAAGCCTGTTTGCTGTCTTCCTTGTGACATCGCCCACCCTGTTTCTACAAAGCTCTCCTCTCGCCTCCAGTTTTGCCGCTGAAGGAGACCCACACAGCCAGCCCTAAAAGAAACATCAGAAGAGAGTTAATAGTGAAACGCTCTGGCGGATCTAATTGATTTTTTTCCTATTGGTTCCCTAATATAGGCAACACTGTTCCTGCCGCTTTTCTGGGCTGGAGATTATGTCATAAATAAAGAGATTTGCTCTCTATTTCCATGTGCTTATCTTTAATAAGTTAAGAACTCAACAAGCTTTAGAGGACTTGAAATAAGCAAGGGATCCGGTAGTGGCTTTGGCTGTGGTGGTAGCAGCCACAGCTTTTTTTCCGCCAAAGAGGAAGGCAGATGACTGAGGCTGGTGGAGGAGAATTTGCATTCTTTGAGCTGCATTGGGCAGGGTTAGGTTAGCTGGAAGAAGAGAGGGGCACATATGACTGAATGGAAAGACATGGCCCATGGTGTTGAGGTGCTATGGGAGTTAAGAGTGTAGGTCGTAGAGCCCAGGAGCTTGGGTTCAAACCGTTGCTCTATTATTGCTTATTAACTGTGTGACTCTGGGCAGATTACTCAGTGCCTTTGTTTCCTTGTTTTTAAAATGTATAATAACAGTACCTACCTTATAGGTTGTTGTGAGAATCAGCAATATGTAAAGTGCTTAGAAGAGAGCCTGGCCCAGGATGTGTGCAGAAGATATATTAGCCCGTATATTACTGGATATCAGTCTAACTCAGTTCACCTGAACTGAGGCTGAGCCTCTGCCACGTGTCAGCCTCTGGCTTTGGCTTCTCGGATCAGTGAGCAGCACTGGCTGTGACAGCAAAGAGCACAAAGCCCCTGGGCTGGGCTGGCTGGGCAGCACTACTGGGTATTCTCTCTGGGGGAATCCAGAAAGGGAAGGGGGCCCTTCCTGGGGAGGCCGCCATCCCCATGGTCCTGTCTTGAGGCTCCCCCACCTCCTAGTTCTGGATACCCCACAGATGAACTCACATTTCCTGAAAGCTGACTGTGGGCAGAGACCATGTGGCACATGCAGAAACAGCCTCCCCAGGAGAATTGCTGCCACATGCCAGGCACCAATGTGGCCAGGCTGTGTTGTTCACTTGCAGGGTCTCACTTCATTCTAAGTACCCCTATGAAGGCAATACAATTGTGATTTTCCACTTGACAGTCAAGGAAACAGAGGCCTAGAGAGGTGTGACAACTTGCTCAAAGTCTTACAATTGGGAAGCAGCAGCAGGAGGATTTGAACCCTCCTCTAAACACTGCCCTCTATTTCATACACTTCACTTTCTGCCAGAAGCATTGATAAAGCACAAACAAAGCCAAGCGCTGGTGGCTCATACCTGTAATCCTGTCTTCTCAGGAGGCAGAGATCAAGAGAATCACTGTTCAAAGCCAGCCCAGGCAAATAGGTTTTGAGACCTTATCTTGAAACACCCTTTCACAAAAAGGGGCTGGTGGAGTGGCACAAGTGGTACAGTACCTGCCTAGCAAGCATGAGGCCCTGAGTTCAAACCCCAGTACCTCAAAATAAATTTAAAAAGCACAAATGAGCACATATGAGTAAAATAAAAATTAAAAAAAAAAAGCACAAATGATATAAAAGCCCTCAGGCTAAGGGCTGAGGTAGAAAAATGAGTATTGCAAACATTTATTGAGCACCTACTATGTGACAATCCCTCCTATGCGTTATCTTACCAAATACATTTCTGAAAGGCAAGTAGCACCACTTTTATAGGTAAAGAAGTGGAGGTTCTGAAATACACCCAAGGCAAGCATAACACTGGGATGATTTGAACTCAGGCCTGACTTTGAAGTCTATGCACTGCCCCTCAGCCTCTTGGTGAGTAGTCTCCCTTTTTGAAAGGTATTGCTGTTTCAAGTTGACTAGCATGGCCTCAAATAGATGGACAGAGAAGTGGAGTCCTCCTCCCTTCATAAGCCTGGATGCCCTGCCCCTCCCCTTTGTAGGAGATAGCTTCTATCTCAGGTCTCCATTTTATAGCCTCCTTTTTTCCTCCAGGCCATTGTCTGGACCTACAGATTCTGTAAGTTTAAGGACCAATGATGCAATCAGTTGCCATAGAGACCATTGTGATGTCATAAGCAGAGGACAAGCAGTTCAAGGAGGAGTGTGGGGTGGGATTGAGTACCACTTGGGATTTCTGTCCTACATTCACAGCCAAAAGAGGAAGAGGTTAGAGGTGGGTCTGAAGCCAGCTCCTTAGGGATCATAAAGGAAACATAACCATGATCTGCTACTTCATCTGGCTTTTCCTGGAACTGAGGAAAAGGGAGGGGCCCATGAAAAGGAACAGCAGAAATGTACCCCACTTTGATGTAAGAGATGGGTGGCTTTTTCAGCTGGAAGGAATAGAATCAGATGCCAAGAGGATCTGTGGCTGGAAGAGCTCCCTGGAGGGAATGTTCCCTGGCCTTGGGGAGTGGCCCATGGGAAACACTTGGCCTCAAGGGCATCCACAGCCTTATAGAGCTAGCAAAGCTGTATCAGTGTTGGGACTCTGTCTCCCTTTCCTGGCCTGGGAACTCCTTGAGAGCTCTGCCTCTCCAGGAGCCAACTCAGGTCCTGGCACACACAAAGTGCTCAATAAATGTTCCCTCATTTGGTAAACAAATGAGTGACAGGGTGATGAATACCCTGGGTAGGTGTTTGGTGAAGGATGAGTGAAGAGATGGGCAGGTGGCTGGGCGGCTGGGGAGTCTAGAGGTCATGCAGGACCCCTCAGCTCTGAACACAATGCCTATTACCTCTTCAGCCACATCCAGCACCGCACTCCTTGTTCTCTGCCACCCAGCCACACTAATCACCTGTTAGTCCTGCCTATTGTGCACATGCTTTGTCCCCAACTCAGAATGCACTTCCTGTCCATTCTCTCGTCAAATAACATACTTGTCCTTTGGCTTCTTATGCAGTTACTACTTCCTCCAGGAAGCCCTCAAATCCCCATTGTGGGTCTCCCGTTCTGAGCACCTGCTGTATGCAGTTTTGCATGCAGTCAAGTGTTCTGTGTACTGTCTCCCACCTTAGACCTTGACATCTGCATGAGCAGGGGCAATCTGTGCTTTCACTGACGTTTGGATCCCCAGTCAAGTACCAGACACTTATTAAGTATCTGTCAAACGAACAAATCAATAAGTAACCGACCTCCCTTCATGTTCTGAGCAGCCCACCCTCCAAGCCCTGCAACCCTGAGAAGTTCTAGGTCCAGGTCTCCTTCAGGTGAGACAGGAGAAGAAGCTGTGCTTCCCCCCGCCAACCAAGGAACTTGTGATTCCCCCACCATTTGCTCCTGCAAAAGCCCACAGGCTTCTGCCTTTCTGCCCTGCCTTGGTGGTGCATTGTGGTTTCACCACTAACTATCTCCAAATCACTGAGCCACCTGGAGCCTCAGTGTCCTCATGTGTGCATTGGGGACAATTACACACTGTACTGCCTCAGAGGACTGTTGTAAGGATGCAGTTCAATTCCCTGGCTTAATGCCCTGGAACAGCAAATATTAAATGGTGCCATTATTATTATTATTATCTGGTGAGACTAGGTTTGAATTCAGAGCTTCATGCTTACAAAGCAGGTACTCTACAGCTTGAGCCACACCTCCAGCCCATTTTGCCGTGGTTATTTTGGAGATGGAGTCACTGGTGCCTGGCACTATTATTATTTTTAAAGGTCAGGAAAGGTCTACTGAACTTAGGTACTGACTTCCTTTAAGATGAGGAATATACCAAATTATTGTGAATTTGCTTTCAATGCATGTGGCAATCTTTCTAAAGAAGAAATACTTGAGGCCCTTCTGTAAAATGTGAATCTGCTATGAGTCCATCCCTTATGTAATTGCAAAGCTTTGCGCTGGGGTTTGCTCAAAAGAGAAAAATAATTATCCTCTCACATTATTCAAATCACCACCCCCCAGTCTTGTCTCAGGAATAAGAAGGGGAACATTCTTTTGTCCCCAACCTGATCCAGGATCAACTCTGTCAGGGACAGAGGGTGAGGTCAATCTGCTTGGGACATTTGTTCACATCTCCCCCATCCTTCCCTAGTCTACAGAGGGGAGTGGAGCTGGTCCTAGGATTCCATAGTGTGGAGGGGCTGTCCCTGACCAAAGGAGACCAGTTTTTGTTTTGGTTCATGGTAACTCCATCCTTGCCTTTTTTTTTTTTTTTTTTTGGTGGGACTGGGGTTTGAACTCAGGGCTTTACACATGCAAAGCAGGTGCTCTACCACTTGAGCCACACCTCCAGTCCATGGTTATTTTGGAGATGGAGTCTTGAGAATTATTTCCTCCAAACTGGCTTCAAACTGTGATCCTCCTGATTTGTCTCCCAAGTAACTAGGATTATAGGCATGAGCCACCAGTGCCCAGATCCTCTTTGCCTGTTACATGCATAAATAGTCTGTGGTCTATTGACCAAGGCTCCAGGTCAGGTCACCTAAGCAAGAAATCAGTGGGGCATCCTAACTGGTTCCATGTAGGAAAGAACTAAGATGCTTTGAAGGGCATTTCAGCCAGCTTGGCTCACCTACCTCTACCTCCAGCTCACTGTGGCCCCCTGATTCCTACCTACCACAGCAGCCCACATATACCCAGGGCCTCTTCCCTCTTTCTCAGGAGATCACCCCACCTGGTGACCCACTTCTCTATCACATGGCCATCAACTTGGTACCAGGTTCCCAGGTGCCAAAATGGCACCATAAACCCAACGCCTCTGGACAGATGTATCTTATGTAAGTTCAAACATTAGGACTATTGAGTTCAAAGGATTTTATTTCTACAGCTTCTATATTTCTCTGAGATTATCACCTGTCTTTGTTCCTCCCTCTCCTGGTTATTATCTTTGGACCCTCTCCAAGTCAAGCTGCCTTGATTGCTTGGGGAGACAAAGGCTCCCAGCATCCTCCCATGGTGTCTCTGGGTCTGGCAAGGGTGCCCTTGGGGGACCCTTTCTTCCTTCAGCATAACTCTGCAGCTGGCCACACTGCCCAGGCAGCCTTAGCTTTCAGGAGCTGGCTTTACTAGGAGACTCTCCAAGCATCAGGGAACATGGAGCGGGTAGTGGAAGTGGAGGCCTCATGCCCCCTAAATTGGGGAGGGCTATACTCAGAGTAAGCCCTGGGGTACAAGCAGAGGGAGAAGGCCAGCTGTTCTCTTTCCTGCACTGTGCCAACCTAGCCTGACACCAAATTAAGAGCATTCAAATGAGATGCAAAGCATTATGCAAATGTAGAGAAGAAGGCCATTCTTACCAGGGCCTTTGGGCTGTTGGAAGACCAGAGCCTTGAGACCTTCAGGGAGGACCCCATGGGCTCCCTTCATTTTCAGCTCTTGCACCTTCAGCACCAGCTGGTGGGAAGTATCCAATGAGCCTGGCGCAACCCTTTGATCTGCACTCACTCTGGCCTAGCCTCTGGAGCACTCAGGGCCCTTTCCATCTGAAGTGACTCAGAGGCAGCCATGAAGGTAGCACAGCCTTCCTGGATTCCAGTTCCCCACTCACCAGCAGTGTATGCAAAGTAGATGCAAGGTTTTTGCATCTATTTAACTGTCCATTAAAATAGCCCCATGCCCATCACCTCTACACAGACCCAGGCTTCCAAATTGCCAACCCCCGCTGCCTGCAAGCACCATGTGGTTCCTGCACCTGGTAATTGCTATGGTGTTTGTTGAGCTGTATTTGCATTTGATTGTCATTTAACTTTCCATATTTCTCCTTCAATCAAACCGGGGATTGGGCTTCTGCAATTGATTATTCATTTTATTTTCAGCCCCTTGGTGGTTTTTAGAGTTTTCTTTATTAGTGCCACAAACTTGAACCCTGGGACTTCTCCCTCCACATAGAGGGGGCAAGGACCTCTCCCACCCATCCCAGGGCTCCTACATGAAAATAATCTAGCCAACATCGTGGGTCTCGAGTCCTATCCCCAGTCTTTGTGTTCTAGCACCTGCCTCACGTCTGCCCAGCCAGTGGCATTAAACATTTATGGAGCTGTGGAGGATCAAAGGCCTGGCTGGGGGTGGTAGGCAGGCTAGAGGCCTTGGTTTAGAGATGGAAAGTAGCACACATCAAACCACTTTCTCTGCTGTCTCCATCCACACTGGGCTCTTGCTCCTGGAGTGAAGCAAACGCCCAGAAGCCAGGATTCTGTTTTACCAGGGCAGGGCTCTTCCTTTTCCTGCCCCTAAATTCAAAAAGTTGACTTTCAGTAACCCGGGAACCCAGGCTTTGGCATTCTCAATTTTTCAAGATGCTACAAGGACTGGGGACCCATGCTAAGAAGCAGGTTGAGGTAAACAGATAGCTCTGTGCCCCTGCAGTCTCTGGATCCCCAAAATCCCTTTGGCTCCAAAGGTGATAGAGTTCTGGTTTGAAAGTTGTCTTGGAGGAGAGAGGTTTTCTCCTCTTCTTGCTCAGAAAGCAAGGGTCATCCAGCAGAGACTTCAAAATAAGTCCCAGTGTGCCTGCAATCCCACAAGTTGATGGGCTGTCTGGAAGTGGTAAAGTGAGGCTGACTTCTCCAAGAATGTGGGCTAAAAATCTGACCCTGTCTGGGCAGAGGGTGAGGGTCTCTGGGCTTGGTGAGCACCTTCTTCCCTCTGTGGCTCCCAGTCCTGATCCAGCCATAGTAGCCCAGATCTACACTTTCTGAGTTGGAACACCACAGTTCCTACCACTTGCCATGGAGATTGAAAACCTATCTTAATAGGGCTGGAGGTGTAGCTTAAGCAGTAGAGCAACTACCTAGCAAGTATGAAGCCCTGAGTTCAAACCCCAGTAACAAGAAGAAGAAGGAGGAGGAGGAGGAGGAGGAAGAGGGACAGGGAGCGAGGGAGGGGAGGGGAGAGAGGGAGGGGAGGGAGGAAGGAAGGAAGGAAGGAAGGAAGACCCACCTTAATGATTATTCCAGGCTCCCCATTTCAGTGCAAATATCTTCACTGATGAGTGAGGTGTAACCACCAAGATGTCCTGCTGCTCAAATGACCACAAAGCCTCCCACAGCCTGGCCCCACCTCCCACAGCCTACTCCACCCTTTCCTCCTCCTTTCCTAGAGTGACTCTCTTCCACAGAACCAGTCTTCTCACTGACCCCAACTATCTTACATTTTTTCATCACTATGCTTCTGCATAAACCATGGCCCCCACTCTAGACAGCCTCCCTCTTCCATTGGATGTCCTCCTCTCTCTTCCATTAACTAAAACTTAAAGTATATTCAACTTGGTTTCGCCCATCTGCTGTGTGAAGCCTTCATGGACCTGAAGCAATTTCCCCTTCTCCATTATCTCATAGTTCTCAAGTGGCACCAATAACTTGTCTTGGATTTAGACACCACTCATGCCCACCATTTATTCACAAATATTATCAACAATGTCCTGGCTACTGAATTAGGTTGGGGGTAGATGAGACAGACATAGTTCATGCCTTCACAGAGTCGGCAACTAGTAGAGAAGACAGACAATTTAGCAAGCAATTACAGAGGAAGCCCAGGGTCCTCTGGGGGCAAAGAAGCAGGTGGCGGACACAGAAGATAGGAGCAATGAGACCAGTGAAGGAACCTTGCAGGTCCCCCCAGGTGACCACTTTCAGATGTGTATAGGAATAAAATATACTATATGCCTGTAAGCTTTGTGTAAGCTGAATAGCTTCTTGGGCATTTTATTGTCCTGGATTTGTGGGTGATACCATGGTCTCATGCCTTGGAGGCACAAGAGAAAGTACTTGACAAAAACCCTGCAGCTTCCCAGTTTGGCCCTGGGTGGAAACACATTGCATAGAAGCCATGTTGACCATCTTTAAGAGGGAGAGATGGCCCAGGTGCATTATTATTCCCATCATGCAGTACAAACCCATTCTCTGAGCTCAGGGCAGAGTGCTGTATTCTGGGACTTGTAGTCTCCAGTGGACCCCCTCCTGAATGCCTAGATTAGTTTAGGAAGTAGGTCATGTAGCAGGTTCCCATTCTACCCTCCTTATGGGTAGTGCTCAGTGCATCAAGAGCCCCACTGTCAAGAGAGTCAGGTGAGCCTTCCATCAGCCTCCAAATCACCACAAATCATTCTCACAAGTTTCATCCCTGGGTCATGATTTTCCCACCTCTGTCCATGCCGCCTAGTTCTGAGGGACCCAGGGATCTGAGAAAAGCTCTAGGAGGAAAGGAGGAATCTCATAACCTTTGCCAGTATTTCCTCAAACTTCCCTCAGCCTCAGAACCTTCTACTTCTTTGCCTATACCCCTCCTCTGTTGGCAACTTGTTCTCCCTCCCCCAATGTCCCTTCTTTTCAGGCTTTTTCTCCTCATCTCTAATCCTTTTGTCAAAGCTTCTCCTTCCTGCCATCCTTCTGCCACTGCTCTTTTTTCCTCAGCTTCTCAAAACAATTGTCCAAAAATCCTCTCCCAGCATCATCCTCGGCTAATTCCACACACCACCTGCCTTCTGTCTGGGATTCTTTACAGCAGTCAAGGCGGTTCCCCAGAGCCAGAAAGAGAATCTAGAGAGAATCAGAGGGACAGAGCTGGAAGACTGTGAGGACCATAAGATTCTTCGAGAAATGAGAGTTAAGGAAAGTTTTGTCACCTCCCAGGATGAGGTTAGGAAGGGCATTGTTCCATATGAAAAGAACAAAACACAAAACTGACCTCCTCTCAGAGGCTTACAGGGAGTTTAGCCTTCCTCTTCCTTTACAAGGATGAATAACACCAGCCCCATGGTTATATCCTATTGTATCCACTGAAGCTCATCTAAGTGCACCCAACCATTGCCCGCTGGGTCTAAACAGCAGCCTCAAGTATGACACAGCTGTGACTAACCCCCTTACTGCCCTGTGACTCAATGGGGCTCAAACAGAGCCCTGGAAACTTATTGTTTCATGCCATTGCCTTTTTCATGTATTGCCTTTTTGGCTACTCCCCTGGACCTCCTTCAATTCTTCATCTAAAACAGCCCTGGGTTTGATCCCCAAAACTACAAAATAATAACGAAAAATTTTAAAATAATAATAACTGAAAATTCAAAAAATAACCAAAACATCCCTAGAGACCCCCTACCTTCAGGCCTGTAACATTTTCTCCACCAGTTCCAGGAGCCTGAGCAGTTATTTGCATAAAGGATCTGCGCCCACTGGCTGTCACTGTGGCTACTCTGTTCCTATAGAGGGGACAAGGCAGGAGCTGGAGAGCCAGAGCTGCATGGGGACCTTCAGCTCCCCACATTTTGGCCCAGGTTGCCTCCTGCCAAGTGGAGAATGTCTCCCCAGGACACAAGTGCCACTGGCTTTTAACTATAATATCAGGATAATTAAGCTTTTCTGTGAACACAGTTTGCTGCTGATGCAGCTGCCTGGAGCCCTGGCATTTATTGAGCGCAAAGTAGTAATTTATTATCCTTTGTACGCTCAAAAGCCATCTTCATTATCGGCCCAGGACCGAGCTGCCACAAGGGCACACTGGGCCTCACCAGCTGCCTCACTCATGGATGTCTTCCCAGGTCACCCTTGGCGGCCCTCAGGTACCAGGATGGGGTGGAGAGAGGTGGGAAAGGGTTGCTGTCTCTAAGAGAATCGGATTAGAACCTACCACCTTGGCAGGCTACTAACTGGGGAGAGGGTGGCAGGCTTGGCTGGGCGTGGGCACCACGGAAGGGCGGGGGCTGTGTGCTCACATTAATAGGGCAGTCCTTCCCCTGAGCTGGCGGTGGCGCGGAAGCCTGTGCTCCAGCCGCTGGGTCTTCTGCGCCTTTGCTTGAGACTTTACGGTAAGCAGCTCCTCCCGCGCCCCCGCCCCTAGCCCAGCTCGGCGATCCCCGGCGCCGACGCCAGGCGCTGGCCGTGGTGCTGATTCTGTCAGGCGCTGGCGGCGGCGGCGGCGGCGGCCCCGCTCCCTCTCCCCGGCCGAACCCAGCTCTGTATCCCTTCCCCGTGCCCGCATCTCACCGAACCCCTAACCCTCCGGCCTCGGCCCCGGCCTGGGGCGCGGCCGCAACCATCACCATGCACCCAGCAGTCCTGCTGCTCTTGCCCTTGCTGCTGGCGCTCTTGGCTCACGGTAAGGGACTCCGGCGTCCGGCAACAGGAAGGGGGCAGCGGGGGAGTCCTGGGGATCGGAAAGAAGGACCGTCGCGGAGTACAGCTCCGCGCGTCCAATTGTCCAGCCCAAGCGCCGTGTCCTGCCGGCTGCGCTGCCCCCGGCGCCGGCCGAGCCAGGCGGGGCGCGGGCTCGGCGGGCGGGAAGCTGCCGCTGCTCCCGCCATTCGCGCCCGGCCGAGACCTCGCCTTTAATCATCTCCCCAGATCTAATGGGATTTCTCTGCTGCAATTCATCACGCCACCCCCTCCCTGCACACAAGCGCTCATCCGCGCGCTACCTCGCTACACTCTACGCGTCTAGGGCGCCGGAGCGCAGGCGGCGGGGGGCGGGGAGGGGGCGCGGGGCGGTGAGTCGGGACCGTCCGGCTGAAGGCCCGCGGTCCCGCCTCCGCTGCCGCCAGCCAAACTTCGCTCGACTTTGCCGCGGGTTCCGGGGCCTCTCCTCACTGCGGAGGAACAGGGCCGGATGGTGGCCGGAACCGGTGTTGGGACGTCGCTCACTTTCCTCTGCCTTGGCGCTGCCACGACAGAATCGAAACCTAGAACACAATTCTGGGGAGATACTGTGGGCCCTCAATCCGACTCTTTGCTGTGCTCTGGCTGCAGCAGATGCAGTCCTGGGATAGAGACTCTGCCCTCCCCGAAATCCTTTCCTTGCACACACGCACACGCACATGCCTCCCTCCGGGCCTGCCTTCCAGCCTGGCCCGCATCCACTCTATGACGGCAGACTCACTACGGGAGGACAAGTTCCCCTACCCTGTGCCCTAGCCCTCCGCGCGGAGTCAAGCCTCAACTTCATTGGTCCGGGTCAAGAGAAGCTTGGCTTTGGAATAGGTACCAAGGGAGTTGTGGAGAAAGGATGTGGGTTCTATGCTCCGGAGAAGGAAGGTTTGGGAATCTGACTAGACCTGCCTCCTGGCTCAAACAAGCTGTCTTCGAAGCTACGAATGCTCAGGTCCTTTTCCCGCTTCTACCGATCAGCTAGTAGGGTCGCAGAAACCACACTTGGAGTTGGGACATACTGTCCCTCGCCATATGGTTCGCTGGCCTGATGTGGAGGGGGTAGGAGGGGACAGTTTCTAACCGCGCTGTATCTACCCAGACTGCAGTCAGAGGTCAGGGCAGTCCAGCCAGGGCTGGGTTGGGGCCCCTGGACTGCAGGGTTTTGGATTCCCGCCCCCCCCCTCGCCCGTCTCCGGCCCCAGGGGCGTGGAAGCCCCTTTCTGAGCCTCTAGCAGTATTCACAAGCAGCATGGTACCCTAGCCTAGCCACCTGGCTGCCCACACCGGATCCTCCCGCGGCTGGGGAAACTTGCAACCGTGTGTTCACATTGCAGGGAGAAAGAAGAATCCCGTAAACCCCACCCCCAGGGACCGGAAGAGGGAACAGAAGTCCGTAGTTCGGATGAGCTGTCCAGGGATGTCCCTCTGAATTCAGACCTGTATGGAGTTTGGCCACATCCTCATTCTGAACAGTTTCCCTGGGGCTTGGGCCTGTGTCTGTCCCCTGGCATCCGATCTAAGTCCTTGTCTGTGGGTGTGTAGGTCTCAGTATGAGAGAAATCGGATGTCATGTGTTTGGAGCAGCAGGTCCCCGGGGTGTCTGCACTTCGGGAGGTCTTAATGTTGAGTGAGCACTCAACAGTGAGCCCTTGTGAGGCCACTAGTGTGCAGGTGCAGCTCTGCCAGAGAGCTTCCCGCAGACAGGAGTGAAACTGCAAATCCTCAGGAGGAAGGTTGGTATGGCTGAAAGTCCCTCAAACCCCGCCCCCCAACACACACACACACACACACACACACACACACACACTCTCTGGAGGTGTGAGGGTGAGCATTAGGAGGAATTTGCCTACTTAGTGGCCCAAAGTCTGTGTCACTCTCTGATTAATTAGAATCTGTAGTTCCCGGTGGGGTTGCCTATGGTTTTGGGGGTAGAGGTCCAACCCAACTGTTAAGGAAGACCTTTATTTCTCCTCCTCAAGGGAGAGGAGAAGCAGTACCAGTCTGGCAGGTGAAAGGGTCTGAACCCTGGAGCTGAGCGGTCTAGCAGCCCTTCCCTCTTTAGCATTGAGACAAAGTTCCAGTCATTAGGGTACTTAATCCTCTCACTGGGAGGCAGTTCATTTGTCCATCTCTGAGTTCTGGAGACTTCAGCGAGCAGACAACAAACAAGAACCTCAAGGAGCAAAAGCCTTGGGCTGTGAGCATTTGCAGCCAGGTCAGTGCATCCTGCAGCCTCGCAGACCTCAGAGCTTTGCTCACATGTGGGATTCAGGCTGCACAATGCAGCCAGGCGCAGCCCAGAGGCTGTAGGAGTCCTGGGAAGCAGAGGCCCTGTAGTCAGTGGAGATGGAGTGAGAGGCACCGCCCTGCAGGCCCAGTCCCTGGATTTTTTTATTATTCTCTTCTGCAGTCTCCCTGGTACCCAAGCAAGAGGGGCACCCCATGAAATGTCCTCCCAACCCCTGGGTGGTGCCAGGGGAATCTTGCCACAGTCGGAGAAGAAGGCAGTGCAAGAGGGGCTGTGCCTGCCTGGGCCTGCTGTGTCAGTTTAATGATTTTTAATGAGCAATTACCTTTAGTAGTTCTCCTAATTTCTGAATATCAATAAAGTTAATTAAACTCTGCGTGTGTGAATGTGGCCTGGGGAGATTGTGAAGGTAGAAGCTGCTGGTACTGGAATGGGATTAGGTCTCCAGGGGTGGAGACTGCCTCCGTGGCTGTGTGACCTTGGACCCTCAGCTCCACCTCTCTGAGCTTCTTTGAGTATGGTGGGATGAGGGGGACTGGAAACAGAAAGTCTCAGTTGCTCACTCTGCCAAGAACTGGGGGGGGGGGGGAGATGCATGGGAGGGAAGCCCTGTAAGAGGAAGGAGAGAAAGAGAAGGAGATTTTGGCTTCCAGGATTCCTGTTGCTTCAAGGGTTAACAAACCAGGGCTGCCTTAACCTAAAATGGTAATTGCTGCTTCCTGCCTGATCCCTGGTTGGTGCTGGTTTATGACTGCACATTCTTGAGTGTGGGGGCTGCTGCAGAAGCTGCCCTACATCTTGTTCCCTAGCCTGGCACTTCAGGGTCAGAAATTGATGTTGGGGACAGTCTGGATTCCACTCAGGGTCCCAGAAGTTAATACAGGTCCCCTTGGACTTCTAAGGAGACTGGAGGATCCAGAGACTGCTATGGCAGGGGTGGGGGTATCTAAGTTCACTATTTGCCCCTTCATGGCCCTAAGCACATCAAGTTTGGCAGGCCCTGGCATCCATCCCAGACACCTTAGCAGGGTGGCAGCTTAAAATGCCTTGGGGATACCGTGGGGCACTAATGGGGAGCCAGGAGACACAAGGGCTGGGCTTAATTAGGAACTGAGTCCTTTGCCTATCCCCCCACCCCCCCCACACACACTTGGCTGCCTGAATACAGGAGCTTATCAGAAAACCTGCCTCTTTAATACCTCTCTACATCCAGTCCCAGGCCCTCCAGCCTCCTCATGCCCTTCTTGTCCCCACCTTTCAAGCCCATCTGCCAGACTCTGCCCAGCTCAGAAATCCTGCGCCCCCACCTGGGTAGAGCTGTCAGGGTTCAGTATTCCACCTTCCCCCAAACAGGAAAGAGAGCACAGAAGGGGGCCTGTAGGCAAGGGTAACTTTTGTGACGGAACCTCTCAGCCCAGTTGTTAGGAGCTCAGCCTGCCATGTGGTCTTGGGCATGCCTTGGCCTCTCCGGGCCTCATTCTTAGAGCCTTCAATGTAAGATTACACCAAATTCATGGTTGCCAAGCCTGGGGCCACATCAGTGACTCAAAGGCTTGTCAAGTCCTGCAGATTCTAGGTGTCTGGTTTACTGGCTCTACAGGGATGGGGAACCAGGTTCTATAAGTAAGAGAAAATGCTGCCAATCCTGGTCTACAGCCAGGAGGTAGAAAACAGTTACTAGGAGGTCTCTAAGGCCAGTTCCAACAGGAAGCAATAATTCCAGAAAGATGTTTAATACAGCCAAGCCAAAGGAGCTTTAGTATCAATTCCCCCAACTAGCCAAGTTCTCAACAGCTCCTATGCTGTTCCTTCTGCCTGAAATTCTTTTCCTTCTGGGCCAACCTGGCTCACTCTACCTCATGCTTTAAGTATTGGCTTAGCTGGCACTTCAGTAATTTATCAGCATGTATTTATGGAGCATCTGCTCTATGGTATCTGAGGGTTAGCCTTGTTGGCAATAATGGCGCCGATAGGTTTCGGTTCTTACTGCACCCTTAAGCTTCTGTTTTCCAGGGTCACGGTCCTGCCTCAAGTCTAGCTTGAATTCTCCTTCTCCCCCAACCTCCAATCAGCATGAACCATAAGATCCTAACCAATCAGATCATGCCAAGTCTCACTGAGGGGTATTTAAGCCTCTCTCTCTCTCTCTCTCTCTCTCTCTCTCTCTCTCTCTCTCTGCCAGATCACTCCTCTCCACATGGTCACTTTCGGGGCCTACATTTCCAACAAGCCTCACCTGTCCTCCAGCTTGGGTCAAAGAACTCTTTTATGCTCCCACAGTCCCTTGGCTTCCTCCAAGGAAGGTACCCATCTTGTTGGGTCATAAGCCTTTGCCTGGTTGCCTGATGGTCCTCCCAGCAGCAAGACTGAACTCAGAGAAAAGACAGCAAGTCTTTTTTCCTCACCCCACATATCTCAGGCAGCTCCAAACTGCCTATTTGGGAGAAACAGGATCAGCTGGCTTGTTGAAATAGAGAAGTGGACCCATGGTAGCTAGAAATGCATCTTGTAGCTGAGTTTGCATGGCAAGTACACTATTTTTACATAGATGTGAGGATTTTTTTCCCTTTCCTAACAGCTGACCAATTACCACAACTGTAAATTGTAGCCTTTACTTAGTTTTTTCCTTCTACGAATTAAGCTGTCAGGCCATCAGCCTGAGGTGAGTTGGGGATGGGGTGTTGATGGCCATTCTTAATGGGGTAAAGTCTCTCCCACTTAGTGCCACCACTGCTTGTGTCCTCAGTGGTACAGAGTCTAGCACATGGAAGACGTTAAATGCATGTTAATAAATTTCTGAGAATTTCACAGGTGAAATCAGCATAGGTAAGCTCAGGGCCCAGCCTTCCTGATCTGCTCCTATAGCACCCACCTGCCAACCCTGCTAGCTGAGAGGGAAGACTTAAGGACTGGGGTAAAAGGACAACTGCATGTCATCTGGCTCTAGTGCCCTCTCATCCATCTCAGCTTCAGACACCCTAGAAGGACTGCTCAGAGAAACAAACATGGGATTTGGGGAACAGCTCTGATTCAACATGTCTTTGAAAGAAGAAGTGGGAGCATAAGAATCATCTAGACCACAACAATTCAGGTTCATGAACATTTGTCAGCTCCTAAAAAAGCAGGCTCTGGGGTACAACTATCCACCATTCTTTCATTCATTCATTCACTCATTCCACAAACATGTATCAAGGTATAAGACCTGGCCCAGGATTCCCAGGAGCCCAGGTTTTACTCATCAAGCCTTTCACATTCCTTTTCTATTTAACACAAGAAGAGATTAATAATCCCCACTTTATATATGGGAAAAATGAGTTTTGGACAGGTCAAGCCACTTACATTGGACTGCACAGTTAATAAGTAGTAAGGATATTCCAAAGTGCCTGCCCATTTTGCAAAGCCTGGCATCAGCCAGCCCTGTGTCCTCTCCCCTAGTCTAGGGCAGTATAGATGGACAGGAACCCAAGAGAACATCACTTTCAAAACTATAATAATAGCAACAATAACAGCAAACATTTATTAGGTGCCAACTATGTGCCAGGCTTTCTATTAAATGCTTCATATACATGAACTCATTTAGTCCTCATATCATCTCCATGAGATAGAAGCTATTATCTGTCTTTTATAGACCAAGATCAAGCTCATATTGTCAGATTCAAGACATAAACAGCTTCTAACTTTCTTTTAGCACATTTCTGGTCATGACAGTTGCTTCTCTGCTAGGTCTACTTTCAAGCCCTTAATGGTGCAGGTTAGAGATATTTTACTTTGCTCTATCCTTAGTGGCAAAGGAATGAAACATGTTGGCCCTGGGTGACTTTCCCACCCATGGGAAATGAAAGAACCAGTCTAGCCTGTCCTGACATCTTGGACTACCCACCCTCCTAAGCCTTTGCTGAGGCCCAGCCCCCAAGTGGGAAGGCACAAGACTGCCCCAGCTTTCTTCTACCTGCCTACCTGCTTCCCAGGAGCCAGCCCTAGGAGAAAAGGATCGATGGCTGCAGCCGCAGGCACAGTGTTGTTGGCCATTGATTGTTGAGATTTCTCGAGGGCTTGGGAGCAAACAAACCTGCCACTTCTTCAACAACAATCCGGGTCTCAGGCTGTGGAGTCTGCAGCCTTACTGGCAGGCAGTCTGGCAGGAAGGGAGGGGGTGAGATAGGAGGTCCTGGCTGGGCCCAGCAGGAACAAGAGGCTCTGCCAGGAGATAAGCAGGGACAGAGTAGGCGTGGAAAAAGAGGGGCAATAGGGAAGTGTGGTGAGGATGCCAAGAGTGAATCCTAGACCTTATTTGGTCCAACCTCTACAGTTTTGCTCAGCCATTTTTCCATACCTGGAATTCTTGGGTTCTACTTATTTTCAATTATCCCACCTCCCCTTTTCCTGATCAGCCAGTCCAGATGGCTCTCTCTGTACTATAAATAGCAAATACCACCATCAAAAACTTAGTCCATCCTTCACTCATTCATACATTCTCCACTCAACAACCTTCTATTCAGAATCTACCAGGTGTTTTGATAGGCAAGAATACATAAGTAATTCTCATACTTAAGGAACCCAGTTTGGAGGGGAGCTACCTTCTTCATAAATAAGCTCAGCTTAGTCTGGTGGAGTGGCTCAAGTGGTAGAGTGCCTGCCTAGCAAGTGTAAGACCCTGAGTTTAAACCCCAGTACCATCAAAAAATAAAAATAAGCTCAGCTCTGACTACCTCTCCCTAGACCAAGGAAGGACCCTCAGATTTTAATTGAATAAGATGAAGATGATATGCCAAACAGCACCAACTACGCTGGCTTTCAGAAGGACAAGAGATTTCTGGACAGGGTCTGCTCGGCACCTCAGTTTGTCATCTGCAGTAAGGGAATTTACCATTTGATTCTGTGAGAGTCTAGCAAACCTCTAGGGTTCTTAGGTCAGGCCATGATGGGGTCCTCCATCACAACTCTTTTTATCTGTGCTGGGTCCGGGTATCCCCCTAACTCTCAACAAAGCAGACCTGGTGCAGGGTCCCTCCTGCCTGCCACCAAAACAAATGTGCTATACGATCCAAGCAGTGGTTCTCCACCCCTATAGTGCAGTCCCCAGGGGCTTAGCGAAAATAAGTGTTGACACCCTGGCATCAACCTCAGTATGTCCCTCAGCACCCCATTCCCAGTCTTTCCCTCCCAGTGGGCTTTTCTCTCAATCCTGAGCACCTCACTTCAGCTGGTCATCAGGCCAGGAGGGCAAAACTTAGAGGGACTCAGTGAAAAATGCCTAAACCATTGAGCTGCTCTCCCCCTCTATACCCCATCTCATTTATATGCTGTTTTCCTCCTCTTTGTTCCCTGGCTCCTTTTTTAAAGTCACCAAAGTAGACCCTGCCCCGCCTCATTCCCAGCCCAGATTCCTCAACCCCTGCCCTAGCTTCTTCCTGGTCCCTCCTCCCTCTCAGCTCAGCAGCTGATCACCAGCTCCTTTGTCCCCTAAGAAGCCACCTGCTGAGTGTCTGGCCCGGGTCCCACAAGCCACCAGGTGCCTAGGGAGTCCCAGAGCCTGGAAGGAGGGGCATCAGGCAGTGTAAGGAACCAAGTTGTGCCTCATGGAGGAGGGGGAAATCCCAAAGGAAGAACCCAAACAACAGAGTGCTAGTTAGGGGGCCAGGACCCCAGGGTTTAAACCCAGTATAGGCTGTTGCTGGCTGGGTGACCTTGAATAGTTATGTTGCTTCCCTGTGTCTCAATTTCCTTGTGAATTCATGGTGCCTGTTCCTATGCCATCTCTTTCATTGACAGCATCAGTACCAAAGAAAATCAGAGGGGTAGAGATTGGGAGGGGACCTGAAGCTCTGCTTCAGGGGAGGTCCTCTAACTCCTCTAACTGCAGGAGCTGTCAGGCACCAGAAGGGGCCCATTTGTCAGGGGCTAGACCTGACAGAGTCCAGGGCTGGACTGTTCAGAAAGGGGTCAGGGAATGAGCACCAGCCTGACCATGTCTGACCAGAAAGGTGATGGTTAACAACACAGAGGAATGAAAGTTGGGGTCAAGGTGCCTCTAAGGACTTTCACCTGGCAGGCTGCTCTGATGGACATTGTTTAGATATCATTTACATCCAGCAAGGAGATGTGCTGATGATTTGAAACATCTGGCCCAGCAGCTGGCAGTCTTCCTCCTGTCACAAGGTCCTATTTTGTGGCTGGTTAGAGAAACTGGAGGAGATGGAGCCATAGGCAAAGGTATGAAGGTGGGATCAAGCAAGGCATGCTCAAGATAGGTCATTGGCACATTTACCAGTGACCTGGTCCTCCTTTCCCCACAGCCTATCTCATGACAGAGCCCTAATCCTGTCCTACTGTGTCCAGTAACTTCTCTCCCATCCCTCTATGCCTGCAGCCCAGACTAAGAAAAGGCCTATTGCTCAGGTCAGGGTGGAGCCCCAGCCACTGGTTGGTTCCCTAAGCCTTGGCCCTGTTCTACATGTGTTCCTGATGCTGCCTCTGGTGGACCTGGTCTTTCCCTGTCCTGGGCTTCAGGTAGTGAAAACTGCAGGGGCCAGGGTAGGAGGGGAGGGTTTAGCTCTTTCAACTACAAGTGTCCACATATCCAGTTCAGTGGAGTGCCTGGAGGTCAAAGCAAGGTTGGGGTAAGGGAGAGTCCTGAGGGACTGAAGGCCAAGCAGCTTGGTCCAGCTGATATTCCTTGGATTCTCCTGAGAAGAACCCAAAATGTATGGGTAGCCATGACTATGTGCATCTCTGCCTGGCTTGTCCACCTATCCCTGGGTGTCTGTGCCTTCTGTCTCTTCATCCTGGGGCAGTGGCACAAGTGTAGGCACAGCAGATCCCAGCTCAGCCTGGTCTCTCCCTTTCCCTACAACCCACTCCACTCTTTCTTCCCAATCTTGGGCTCCACTGACCCCTCAAGGAGACTCATAGTTGCAGACACTTGCTGCTATTTTTAGCAATTTTGCACCCCCTCACCTGCTCCACTCAGGCTTGCTGAGGAAGTGAAGGGACAGGCCTGGGGAGTCTAACAGACTGGAGTGCTGAGCAGGTGAGGCCACCTTGCTCAGTTGCACAAGGCCATGGAGGCAAAGGGAGTTTGGGCTAGTGCACAGGTGCAAGCCCATACGCTAGGGCTGGTTAAGCTTCATTTTAAGCTTAATCATCTGCCTGGTGTTGGGAGGAAGTTCCTTGTCATACCAACAGAAGCTTAAGGGTGCAGTAAGAAACGAAACCTATCGGCGCCATTATTGCTAACAAAGTCCCCAAGGGCAGAGCCTAGGCTTTCAGTGACTCCTTTCTAGGCTATTGGGAAGTCAGACTGGAGCTCCTGGATCTTCCCCATAGAAGCTAGAAAAGGCAGATAGGGGCTCGAAAGGAAGCAGAGAGGATGGAGGCACATCCTGGAGAAGTTACACATCCAAGGTCTTCCAGTACTGCTCTTGCACTTAGCAGAGGGGTCTCAGACCCCTGCTGTAGCTCGGTCTGCCCAATGACCACCATTAAAGTTCATTACCCTCCAAACCCTTGAGGCTCTTGGGGCTTGCCTCCATCACTACCGCAGCTACTCTGGAAACTGCTACAAGATGGGAGAGGGTAGGGCAGAGCAGCTTAAGGGGTCTGAACCAAGGGTCCAGCCCCGGGTTCAGGGTTGAGGGCAGCCTCAACCTCCCTCAGAGAGGTACCTACATATTGCCTTGAGCTGTCTGCTCTCAGAGGCCTTTTGTTCTGCATCTGTCCTTTTGCTGTCTAAAGCTCACAAGAGAAGAATGCCCCAGAGTCTGCTTTCCAGGCCTAGATAGACCACCTCTCTCAAGTAAAGTCAACTCTCTGACAGTGCTTCCTTACCTGTGGGATGAGGAGGCATTATCAGATGGTATAGGTGAATGACAGCCCAGAGGCTATGCAGGAGATGCTCACAATTTTAGGGCTCTCTGAATCTCTTCCCCACCCCCACCTGTGCCCCCCAAATGCATGCATACATATGCACATAAATGTACTACATACCCACACTTGTGCACACACTCACACATATGCACACACATACAGAAGGACACACACATTCACACTTGTGCATACTCACATGTGCACACATGCATAGGATACTCACTTGCACACATACACATATACACTTCCACAGGCATGCACACACACAGCCTAGCCCTCCAATGCTCAGCAAATACCAACAAACAGATGGAGATGAGAAGATGGGCTCCAGAACACACAGAAAGAAAGTGGCAAGTCAACACAGCATGACTCTCCATCCTGTCAAGCCCCCTCCACTCCCACCTCTGCATACCAGGAGGCTCCAATAACAGAGAGGCTATAACTCTGTCCCACTCACCCCAATTTTCTCTAAAAAGTGAGGACCCAAGTACTATGAAAAACCAGACAGGCCCAGAGAGAATAGGACAAGCCAAAGGCCACACAGCCTGTCAGTGGTAAAACTACCTCCACTCTAGAGCCAGGGCTCTGATAAGGGCTCACAAGGCTCCTCAGATTCTGCAACTAAGAACAGACACACTAGTGATCTCCTGGGCAAATAGTAGTCAGAGCCTACTTCAGCATTAAGGGCCAGGGTAGAGGCTGGGGATGTAGCGCAAGTAGCATGTAGCAACCACGGGTCCCTGAGTTCAAACCCCAGCTCCACAAAAACAAAGAAACAAAAAAGAGAGCTGGGCAACCTGGGCTCAGGGCCCCTACTTTCCCAGCCAAGTTTCCCCAATCCATCTCTTTCCAGATGTAGCAGACAAAAACAAAGGGCAAGATGACAACGGCGGAGAGGTGACTTTGACCCTTATGCACAAAACAAGTCCCTTCATCTAACCCAAAGCTCATAGAATCTTGGGACTATCAGACTGGTGATTCAGTTCAGAGGTGCACATGCATGGTGGGAATGGCCTCAATGGAATTGACTTTTGAACCTCAGGGTAGGTCTAGGCTGGGAGAGGGTGACAGCCCAGAGATGCTGGTATGGGGCCCAGGAAGGTACCTGCTCTCCAACCTTAGCACCTTATTGTCCTATCTTGCTTGGCTCCATGGCTAGGAAGGGTTGTCCTTGGCAAATGACTGGAGCTAGGCAGGGAGCAGAAGATGAACAAGATGGCTATTCCTCCTTAGATCACTCCTGTCCTCCAAGTTCACCACTTGGCTGGACTGAGTTGGCCCTGTTACTGGCTCCATGGAGAGTGCAGTTCCTGCCTTCACAGCCTTCCTTGTTCCTGCTGACGTTTCCAAGGTTTGCCATCCAGAGAAATATGGTCTTTGCTGCTTATGAAGGTGGTGGAAGCTGGGGAAGGGCTATGACTGAGCACCCAGCTCAAGGCCATGTCCCTCTTCTCACTTGCTCCACCCTGAGACTAGCAGATAGCTACTTTGTCTCCTGCTTACCATAGCAGGCAGACTGGGTCTGGGGTAACAAATGGATAAAAGGAGCTAATGGATAGGAACCCCTGCAGTGAGTAAGGAAGCCCAGCACTCACCTCCGTGCCTACCTTGACCCCTGCTCTGGCCACAGTACTAGAGGTAGCAGAATCAGGATGAGGTACAATAGATCAGACTAGGAAGGGGGGGTGACATCAAGGGGGACTTTGCTGCTCTTCCCAGAGGCTAGGGCCAACTCTTCAGCCCCTACCTCCCAGGTCTGCATTCCAGGCCCCTAGTTCTTGTGTCACCTGCCCAGCCCCAGAAACAGTAGGCAGGCAGGGCTAGGACCTCCAGGTCCTCTGGGCCAACAGACAGACAGGAAGGGGGATTACAGGGCTGCAGGGGAAGGTGTACAGCGCAGCAGGTGATGCCGTAGCAGAGGCCTCATTAATCACCTCTCCAGCCCCCAGCTCTGCAGTGGCGAGACCATATTAGATTTTAAATTGGAAAGCAGAGAACATGGCAGTTAGCAGGGAGCTCTCTCTACCCTGGGCCCCTGGTCACAGACTGAAAGGAGGGAGGGGACAGAATGGTGAAAAGACTAGTCCAACCACAGCAGCAGAACAGTGTCCCCACTCTCGTTCTACATACTCAGAGCCTGAGGGGTTATGCGAGACAGATGGCCCTGAGAAGGGTCAGGTTAGGGTCCAGGAGAGGGCAACATGAAAAGCAGGGAGCATGACAGCCATTTTGGGAGAAGTGCACCCTTTCCTCTAAGAGCTAGGGCCTTTCTGGGCTTGAGTTTCCAGGGTGCGAAATCCATGAGCAAGGACAAATGGTAATGGTTTGTGGCCAGTGCATGTGTTTGGACCTGTACACACACACACACACACATACAAGCACATGCTTGCATGGATCACATCAATGTAGTAGAAATGGTGATCCGTGATCCAAGGCTGTGGGCCAGCCAGACCCTGTTCAAGCCCTTCATTGCCACTTTCTCTCTAAATGAACTGGGATGGTTTACTTTGCCTCTCAGCCTTGATTTCTTCGTATGTAAAACATTGATTCTAAGCACAAAGGGTAGCCAGCCATTCTGGGTAGACTACAGCTCTTTAGGAGGTATGTGCCTGGCCCACAGGGAGTGCTTGGTAAATGTGAATTCCCTACACTGGCCCCAAGGCTGGGCAGCTGCTCTGGGACTAACTGCCCCAGGAGCCCTGGGGTTGTGGCCATGTCATACACCCTGCCCTCTGCTGCTGTGAGCAGTGAGGAAGGGCAAGTCAGTAGAGCAGAGCAGGCATTCCCATGGAACATGTATAACTCAGGCCCAGCCTGGGCCAGATCACGAGGCCAAAAGTTCCACCCATGAAATCCAAGTCTTCCTAAGTTAGCTCTGCCTGAGCTCCCAAAACTGCCCATCGAAAACCCAACCTGCAGAATACCAGGGGTTGGCCACAATTGAGAAGCAAACATCATCATTAGTAGGCAACTCTCCCTTCCTGGGTTATCAGTGAGTGACTAACAGCTCTGATTCTCCTGAGGTCTTCATGAAAACCATGGGCTCCTTCTCATCTTTCTTTGTCGAACACCATGCCCTGTTTCCCTTGGCCCAAAGGAGGAAACAGACATTCCATTTTAATTCTTTCCCACAGTGCTGCTAGATAACCCAGGTTTGAATCTGACATGTCCAAAGTGGTAAACTTGAGGACTGTACTTCCCAAGGTCTCAGTTTCCTCATCTATAAAATGCGATAATAAAAGTCCCATCTCATAGAGCTATTGTGGAATTCAGTGTGTTAATTCTGGGAAACCACATAGAATGTTGCTGGGCATGTAGTAAATGCTTGATAAATGATAGCCTTCAATAGTTTTATTCACAGAGCCCTTTGTGGTTCACTGGATTCTGGAATGTGAGAACAGGCAAGACCCTTTGATACTTTCTCCATTTTACTGATGAGGATATGGAGGCTTAAGTTAAGGAAGAGACTTATATAAAAAGACAGGGTCTAATCTATTAGGGGCAGGACCAGGAGAGGTGTCCACTATCTCCACCCATGCTCCTTGCACCTGGCAATAAGACCTCAACCCTGGAGATGCTGCAGCCTAGGGTTACTTCCCATCCCCACATAGGATGGTGGGAGGTGGTAGTTTCATGGTGGCTCAGGGGTCAGTGAGCTCTAGCCCTGGAGGTATGCCCACATTTGGCAGACTTTAAAGGGCTCACGCTCCAGAGCAGTTAGGTCAGGTGCCTTCCTAACCCAATATCCTCAGTCCCAGTCCTGCCCCAAGTTTGCTGTGTGAGCAGGAAAAACCCTCTAGATTCAATTTCCTCCTGAGTAAATGAGGGAGGGATGAGAGCTCATAGAGACAACAAGGGCTCAGGTTCTAGGAACCAGCTAGTTTGCTGCCACCTGGAACCTGGCCAAAAGGAGGTGCCCCCATTCATTTTGCAATCTTGACTTCTCCATATTGCCAGGGGCTGACCAGGAAAAAGAAAGTAGAAGTGAGAAGGTATGATGGGGATGGCCAGTGGCAGAGGAAGAGGGGGTAGACGGGTTGGTGCTCACCAACTTGTGCCAGCAGACACTCCCCATCAATTGCTAGTTGGGGCTGTGCTGGGGCACTCCCAAGGGCTGGCTGCCCATCTTCTCCCTGCAGAACCCACCTCTGCCCACCCTTGCTGGCCAAGGGCCAGGTGATTTGGGGAGAAGGGTGACTTCTGAATTTGCAGATAGGCAGAACTGGGACTTGGAAACTGTATGCCCTGAAGTCATTGAGCCTAGTATCAGGGACCACTGATACTCTCTATCTATCTAGTGGATAGAGATATGGGAAGAAAGATGTCTGATGATGATTCTTGCCCACCATGCAAGACATACATATGCTGAGGGCTCATCAGGAAGCGACTGGCTTCCAGGTAGGATTGGCTCCCTAGAGAGGGGACTGGAGTTGGGCCTTGAAAGATAGAGAGGGTTTTGAAGAGACCAAGGGGAAAAAAAAAAAAAAAAAACCAGTAAAGAAAGCACAGCAAGAGCAAATGGGATGAGAGAGGGAAGACACTGTCCTGGCCATGTGAAGATACCTTTAGTGTAGCTCTGTGCCCACCCAACAACTGCCTCTCTAAGACACCCCCAGGACTCCATCACTACAAGCTCAGGACTCCTCACATCAATGCCCCAGGATAGCAGCATCTAGGCTAGGGGGAAGATGGGAGGCCCAGGGCTGCAGCTGAAAGCCAGTGGGAGTAACAGTAGAGCTGAGCTGTGGGTTCTAGTCCTAGGCTCTGCTACTCATTATCTGTGTGATCTTAGATGAATTACTTATCCATTCTGGGCCTCAAAGTCTTTATCTCCTGGGATAATGACACAAACCTCCCTGGAGTGAGAGGAAGTTGAGACAGTATACGTGAGAGTGCTGAATGTATGGTCAATACATAGTGAGCACTGAGCCTGACCAGCCTCAGCTGCCTGGCTCCAAATGTGTTCATTCTGGCTCTACCATAGTTTCTGGGTGACTTTGGAAAAGCCACATCCAGCTCTGGGCCTTGGTTTCCCTATCTGTAGTATGGAAATTATATTCTCAGTCAATGCAAGCAATCAGACAGCAGTAAACTGACCTCAGAAGCTGACACTGGGGTTAATTATTTCAGTAGCACATGGAATCAGAAGCCTCTAGGACTGGACCTTAGGGGCTCTATGTGGCCTGCCAGCCTCTAGCTGGGATCCCTCAGTACAGGGGGCAGGGCTAGGCCATTGGAACTGTCATTGTGGAGACCTAACTGTGGCTCAGGAGGACCTAGGCACCCTGACACCCAGGTCCCACCTCCCTCCCTTCGGCTCTGGATAATAGGCCAGGCCCTCACTAATCCCCTATTAAACTTGAAAGGGGCCAGGAAACCTCCAGAATAAACTCATTAATTTTTATGGGATAATAAATGGTTCCCATTAAATTCCCATCCTCCTAAAGCTGGGCCAGCTTAACCTCTGGAACCTTCAGGAGTAGGCTCCCAACCCACAGCATCCCCTCATAGCTTCCTTGCACCCCCACATAGTCACACCCTCTCCCTCAAGCTGGGAGTTTATGCTGTTATAAGGTGAGGGTCCTGCCTGAACTCATCTCAGAACTTTGGGTCCTCTGCCTCTATTCCTGTCTCTGAGGTGTGAGAGACAGGAACAGGGGCCAGTAGAGGCAGAGGCCTGCCTGTTAAGCTGCCTAGCACTTCTTCAGGGGCTGTGGGAATGACAGAGGATGGGGACAAGGCTGGCAGGTGAAAGCTATGTCTGTCAGTAGAGGAGCCCTCCCCACCTCAATAATATTCCACAGAAAAAAGAGACAGATCACGTGCCAATGAGGCATTGATGTGGAATTGGAACCCAAGGCTTTCTGTCTGAGTGGTCCAGAAAGATACAGAAGCAAAGCACAGAGCAGTAGTCTGGAAGTGCTACCATTGCCTGGGACAGCAGATCCCGCAGGAAGGGGCACTGCATAAAGACTCAAGCTCCACTGCCCACCAGCCCTGTAATCCTGGACCAGGTTGGGCCGCTCCGAGCCTCAGTTTACCCATCTGTAAGACAGAGATCATAACACCTACCTAGCTGGACATAGAAGAAGAAGCCACAGTTATGGCTTCCTCTCTCTAAACAAAGGCTACCACCATCCCCATCCAGACCTGGGGGTGGAGGCGCTCACCTGTACCCTCATCCCGCTGGGCCCTGGGGAGGAGAGGGCCGACGGGCTGCCCTCCCTAGGAAGCCCAGGCTGAGGCTGGAGGAGGGTGTGGCCTCCAATTCCAAGAGGGGCCACCGAGGGGCGGCGCCGGCCGGGAGGCGGGAGCGGGAGAGAATCCACCGGGGAGGCATCCTGAATGGCTCATTAGTGCCGATGAAAGCCTTTTTTCATTTCGTCTAAATACTTTAAACAGGGCTTCCTCGGATGTCTATTTGCATAGCTTAAGAGCTAATGCGGGGGGAGGGCCCCGGCGGTGGTGGGGCCACAGCCAGAGCTGGGAGCTGCAGGGAAGCTCCCGGGCCTCCTAGCCTAGGAGGCTGCGGTGGGAGGAGAGAAGGGGTTTTTCCGAGACGCCGCCCACTTAGAGGCAGCGGCCCCCCAACCCTGTGGGAACAGAGGACCGAGCCGGCCCAGTACTTCCCTCTGTCCTGGCAGCAGGTGGAAATCATGGTAGTCTATCCTGTTGTGGTCACCAGTTTTGGCCCCCACTGACATGCAGGGCCTTCAGGTGACTGCCCTTAGGTGGATGGTGTGGGATGCTTGTTTTATGGATGACATGTCCAGGGTCACACACATTGCCACCCTAAATCCCCCAGAGAGGAGAAGTATCACCTTGGGAGCCAGCTCCTCCCTACCCTAGGCCAGGGTGCCCTAAGGTGGCCTCTCCCTCAGCCCCAGGACACTGCTATTTAGAGCATTCAGAGGAGTCAAAGGCATCTCTCAGAGGTGATTTGGCCAGGCTCATGTGACATATATATATATATGGTGGAGTTTCAATTCAAGGTCTCATGCTAGGCAGGCACTCTACCAGTTGAGCCACTCCACCAGATTGTTTTGTTAATGGGTTTTTTTTGGGTTTTTTTCGAGATAGGTTTGGGTTTCAGCCTTGATCCTCCTGATCTCTGCCTCCTGAATAGTTAGGATTACAGGTGTGAGCCACCAGTTAATGTGACTTTTAAGTGGCATAGTTGACACTTGAACCCAGGTCTGTGTAACTTTGTGCCCTGGCACTGTTGAGCAGTGTTGAAGTTCCAGTTTGGGTCCCAGATTCAGATATGCTTCAGGCACAGAGTGGGGGCTCCTGAGGTCCAGGCAGAAGGCTCCCACAACAGAATAACAGATGCCAGAAGCTCTGGTCCTGCCTCCACTTCGCTTGCTCTAGACCTTGGACTAGTCCATTACTCTCCGTGGGCCTCAACTGGCTAGAGTGTTCACTGCTGGTAGCTCCGTTCTCTTCCTCCCATGAGTCAGGCTGGTCTGGAAAGACTGGGGACTTTCTCCTGGGTGGACACAGGTTTAATTTCAGCTGCAGCACTGAGAGACTGGGTAAGCCCTCATCTCCCTGCTCTAGGCTCCAGATTCTTTGTAAAGCAGGAAGAAGATTCCCATCTCACAGAGTTGCCATGTCTGGAAAGAGCCTGACACACTAGGCTCACACTGCCTGAACTCAGGCAGGCAAAGAGAAGCCTGTGACCTCCTGGCCACAACCCTGGGAAGCTAAGGGATGTGCCCAGGACCTCAGGCCTCTAACAGTTAACCAGAGGTGCCTGGAGATGCCCTCCTCCAGAAATGCCTTATCATCCAGAGATTATCTTACCCTCTCTGACAGTGGGTGGTGCCCACTGGAGACCAAGTGGCAGCTGATTTTGGAATCAATTTGCTGGTTTGATATGCTATCTCCATCCCATTTAACCAAGTGCTCAGTCCTCCTAGATAACACAATCAGTGCAATCGACAGTGACGGGAGGTGCCCATTAGCTCCACTCCATTGCCCAGCATCTACCTGGCTGCCGGCAGGAGGGCTGTGCCCGCTATGGTCACTTTCTGAGTAAGAGGATCTCTTTGCACTCCCTCTTCCAACAAAGAACCCCACAGGTGCCCACCCTGAGAGCAAGGGGCCACATCTCTTGTTGGGCAGTCCTGGAAAGAAACCTGTAGCAATGTATAGCTTCCGGGGCTCCAGTCTACGTGATGAGAAGGCTCCTCTTCCTGTGTCATGCTAAGAATAGTCTCTGCTCACCTGGCAAAGACCAAGTGACATCTGGGAGGTGGGTAAAGAGAGTAGCCCTATCCTGGCATGTCACAGACACTACCTGAACCCTCCATCACTGATTTAGATAAAAGACACCTGGTATTGTTGGACCATCTGTTCTGGGGGGTATGAGCCTGGCAGGCATCTAGTTTGGACACTGTGATTTCAGTCCCTGGCATGAATGCCAGGGCATAAATGGGCTATTATAGTGGGCATCTCAGGACATAGCAGTTGGTCCCAGTTCTCAAGGCTTTGAGTTATTCAGGCCCTTGTAACCCAGAGGACTGGAGAGCTTTCCAATCTAAACCTGCCTCCCCCACCCCAGTTTCCTCCCTCCTCCCATTTGTCTGACACATCAGAGCTGCTATGGTCTCCTGAACAGAATGTAGGCCATCTGCCATTTCCTCACGCCTGCCAATCCATGGGGTGGGTGTGAGCCTGTGGAATGACAGTCCCACACTAGACATGCAGAGGAACCAAACTTCTCCTTGCAAACTCTGCTCCCACCCTGGCTGTATTTCCTTTCAAATTCTAGTGCAGCCATTTTGAGAGCTGTGGGGATCAGGAATAAGCTCTCAGCCTTCTCAGAGCTGGCAAAATTCTATATGAGCTGAATCTGGAGCCAACATCCATTGACCTTTTCCTGGCAATTAAGAATCTAGAGAACCTAGAGGGCTACAAGCAGAATATGTATCATTTCTCCAGTTGTGTAGTTAAATGAGTCAACATAATCAATAGCAGAGCAATCTATAGGTTTGATCAGAGATGACAAATAAGTGTCATCTTTTATTGCCTACCTAATGGATTGTTAATGGCTGCCTAAATAACCGTATTGAGAAGGATTCAGAAATCCTGTGTGGCCTCATCATGAAATAATCAAAATTGATCAGAAATGTCTGCTATAAAGGAGAGGTCATGCCAAATGTCCATTCTATCCCTATTTTAGACCCTGCCCTAAATGAACCTTGACTAGTGTCATAAGAAAGATAAAGAGAATTCAAGAGAACTTATCAAATGCGAAAGAGAAGTGGTATTATCTCAGTCAATCTTAAATAAGAAACTCCATTTTGTCTGGGCGCCAGTGGCTCATGCCTGTAATCCTAGCTACTTGGGAGGCCGAAATAGAGAGGATCATGGTTTGAAACCAGCCTAGGCAAATAGTTTGAAAGAACTCATCTCCAAAAAATAATCAGAGCAAGATGGACGGAAGGTGTGGTTCAAGTAGAAGAGCTCCTGCTTTATAAGCATAAAGCCCCAGGTTCAAATCCCAGTCCCATCAAAGGAAAAAAAAGAAAAGAAACTCCTTTTTGCAGATGGAAAAAAACTAAGGTTTAGAGAATTTAGGCTATTTGCCAGAGGCTTACACAGTCCCAGAGTGAGCAGGAAATAGTGCAATGATCGATTCGTAATGTCTGTCTCAGGTGCTGGAGGAGAAAAGTTAGCTCATGTGCCATCCTTGAAGTATGTGAAATCATCTCACTTCCAGCTCTAAAATTTTATAGCTCCATGATTCTCAACAATGATCATACTTCCCAAGGCTTTCTGTCAAAAGTGAGATGGATTTCCTACTGCCTGGGCTGGGTGGGATGCTGCTTGCTGTGGCATAGCAGGAGAACCTCTGATCATCCATTATTATTTCAGGACTCTCTTCAGAGGCCCCAACCATGAGGGAAGGGCAAGCCACAGGCATCAAGGAGACAGATGGGGAGCTGACAGCGGCTCCCACACCTGAGCAGCCAGACCAAGGTGTCCACTTCATCACAACAGCCCCCACCCTGAAGCTGCTCAACCACCACCCACTGCTGGAAGAATTTCTTCAAGAGGGGCTAGAGAGGGGCGAGGAAGAGCTGAGGCCAGCATTGCCCTTTCAGCCTGACCCACCTACACCCTTCACTTCAAGTCCCCTTCCCCGCCTGGCCAACCAGGACAGCCGCCCTGTTTTTACCAGTCCCACTCCAGCCATGGCTGCAGCACCCACACAGCCCCAGTCCAGGGAGGGACCTTGGAGCCTGGAGTCAGAACCCTCTGTGCTTCGTATTACAGCTCCCTTACCTCCAGGGCCCAGCATGCCCATGCCTACCCTGCGCCCAGGGGTGAGGCCCAGTACTACACCTCCCAATAGAGCATGGACTCCAACTGAGGAGGGTCCTGGAGACATAGGCAGGCCATGGGCTCCAGAGGTCTTGTCTCAGACTACAGGGATCGGGATGGAGGGAACCATCGCCACCTCCACAGCTTCAGGGGACGATGAGGAAACCACAACCACCACAACCATCATTACTACTACCATCACCACAGTCCAACCACCAGGTCAGCTACCTGCTGGCTGGCAGATTTGGAAGTGGGGATGGGGGGAGCTGTGGGGTCCCTAAATGCCTCTGTCTCTGACAGTGTGCCAACCTGCTCTGCCTTTTGGTACCAAGAGCCAGCCTGCAGGAGACATGTAAAGTGGAACCAGGTTCAAATCCTGATTCTTCCAACATGGTCCTATGAGTTTTATTTAACCTCTCTGAGGGTCCACTGTAAAACAGCACTAGGAAAGTGTGCCTCCTTGAGCCATTGTGAGAACTGAGAAACAATTGTGCATAATATGTGCTCAGTATATGTGCTCAAAATATGTGCTCCTCTTTCAGCAGGGGAATAGACATCCCTAGAGGTGAGCCTCACCATACACTATACACAAACACATACACACATGTATGTACACACACAGTTCAGCCTTAGCTGGCCCCACTTGACCAGAGCTGTGTTTAGCCTCATGTCTCCTCCTGCCTCCCAGGCCCCTGTAGCTGGAATTTCTCAGGCCCAGAGGGCTCTGTGGACTCCCCTACACTCTCCAACCCACCCTTTGATGTCGGTCTGGACTGTTTCTACTACATCTCCGTCTATCCTGGTTTCGGCGTGGAGATCAAGGTGAGTGACCTGAATCCATCCAGGGCAAAGCAGGGGTTAGTACACTGTCTTTCCCAGAAACATGCCTGCTATGGGCGGGAGGTACAGATGCTTAAGGGACACTAAGGGCCAGGGCTGGGAGAAGGGCCAAAAGTGTGGCTAGATTGTCCTGTGCAGCAGAGAGTGAAGAGGGCTACTGCTCCTATCCAGCAGTGCCCTGGGAGGGCTGCAGAAGGACAGGTATGCTCACCCTCTTCCTTCTGGGGCTCAGGGCAGCCTGAGGAGGGGGTTTTAGCCTTGGACTGGCAGGGGATTGGGTGAGTGTGAGCTCTGCTTGTGAATCTATATGGCTAAGTAGAGAAAACACAAGGCTGCCTGGTTGGGCCTGAGCCTTAGAACCTCATTCATGTGTTTATTCACTCATTTGTTCCTTCAGCAAATGCTCCCTAAAGCTCCTGAGGACCAAGCCCTAAACTAGCTCCTAGGATGTCAGGGTGGGGAAGACTGCCAAGGCCACACTGTCAAAGAGGTGACTAGCTGGTGGGAGAGTCAGATCTGTCCCTAAAATCCTGAGCCATCTCATCCCTCCTTTGGGATTTACTTTCTGTGAAGACCCAGGCCTGAGCCTGAAAGTCCTCAAAGATGTCCCACAGGCTCCTTGACCTCCACAAACCAAATCTTCCTTTTTTTCCCTCAAACCTGCTTGTCATCCCACTTTGTTCAGGTCAGAAACCTGGAGCAGGGCCACCATGGTATAATGGTGGATGGTGTCCACAGAGTTACACAACATGGGGTCACCATGGCCCTTCCCTCTCTCTCTTCTACTTCCACCAACTAATCCCCAAAATTCTCACACTTGCCTGCTTCTCTCCTATCATCCCCACAGTCATCATGGGGATGACTGTGGTCCAGCCCCACCCATCTCTTTCCAGTGATGCAGTGGCAACCTCACTAGTCACCCCTCCACAGGCTCCCTCTACCTCTCCCCTCCCCACTTACACTGCAGACACTTTTCTCACATGAAATCACCCCTGCCCAGTCACTTCTAAATTGGCAGCAGTCCACTGGGCCCATCTCTGGCACTTCTTCCCTCATTGTCCACTCCCCCTTTGCACTGAAATGGGTCAAGCCTTCTTTCCCCACAGCTGTGATTACAAATGCTGGTCCCTGTGCCTGGAAAAGTTGTCACAACACCCCCTCCCTTAGGACTGAACCCTGACATCACTTTTTCTGGGCATTCTTTCCTGGTCCTCAAAGCCTATGGCATCATTCCCATTCTTAACCCTTCTATAGGTCTGATTATACCCATCTACCTCCTTGGCTAGACTGAGTTCTGTGAGGGGTGCCTTGCAGTACAGGACCCAAGATGGATAAGGAAGAAAGCAGTGACATTGACCTGGGTCTTGGAGATGGCACAGGAGATGGCACTTGGATTCTGCCCAGCTGCAGAAATCAAACAGAGAACTGAGGGGCCATGGAGAGGAGCAGAACGGAAAAGTCTGGAGAGCAGAGCAGTGCTGCCTGCTTGCCTGCCACCTCTGGACCTGCTTCCTGCCCATCCCAACTTCCACAGGCCAGTGGATCTGGGCTTGCAGCCAGCTGCACCATTCCAGGGCAGTCAGGTCTAGATCTCTGAGCCAGGCCCAGGAGGGGGCCCTTCTTCTACCCCTGCTGGGCTCCTCCGTTCTTTCTGCAACTGTTTGCTCCTGCTCTGCCAGGCCCTGGGCCCCTCACTCTTAGATGACTGGAAGGGCAATTAGGAACAGCCACCCCCCTCTCAAGCCATTAGCACTCAGCACTGCTTAATTAAGGTAATTAATGTAAAATCATCACCTAATGAGAGGTGGCACCGGCTGTGGTTCATAGAGTGGAAGGTGCCAGCTGCAGGTGTAAGGGAGTATGAGACAGATACCAGGATGGGTCCCCCCACTCTGCAGGATGGTCTGGCTCCACCTGCCCCCCAAGCTTACCAGCCCCTCTGAGCCCACTGGGCCAGGTGTGGTCCAGCCGTGGTACCTCCCATCAGAAAAGGTACCAGATAATGGGGCAAGATGCAATACTGGCTCTGTCTGCCCCTGCCCTGGCCCTGACCTAGAACCAAGCCCCACCCCGGATGCCCACCCCCTCACACAGCTCTGGGTCTGTTGTCTGGTGCTGCTGGTTTTTCAGCAGAATGCAAAAGCTGTTACCAGGCAACCTTGAGATGAAGACCTGCCACAGCCCTGGAGTGCCGTCACGAAACATGGCACATGCTGGCCCACCTCTACCTCAGCACCATGGAGAAAGAGTCCTTGGGGACTCTTTCAGCCCCAATTCCCTGAGATAGAATCTGAGACCATGGAGGGCACAGAGTGGCTGGAACTGTGTTGGCACCCACTTTAGGGGAGGAGTAAGAGACAGAACAGCCAAGACTGAAGCAGGGGGTGAGATTCTTGTTCCAGGGCTGGTTCCAGCAACCTCTACCCGACTCAGGCCTCCTGGCCACACCACACAGGACACTTGGAACATTGCAGATTGATAATAACCGCTACATAGTTAAGGAAATTGAGGCCCAGGCAAGGAAAGGGAATTGCCTATATCACTCAGTTAATCATTAACTAATGGTTTTTGAAGAATGAATTTGTTTCACAAACATAAATTGTGGTTAGGAGTCATAAGCAATGACCACAGAATGCTCAGTACTGGTGGGGATGCAGATGGGGAGTACAGGAGCTATGGGAATTTCGGGACCTCAGTGCCCCCACCAGCCTGGGAGTCAGGGAGGGCTTCCTGGAAGTAAGGATACCTGCTCTGAAGCCTGTAGAATGAGAAATGAGCAGCCAAAACTAGACTGGGAAGGAGCAGGTGTGGCAGTCCTGGACTTTGGAGGCTGCCCTGGCTCTTTTGGAAAGGTGGCTTTGTTGCGTAGGAATAAGAGAAGGGGTAAGGAATAAGGATTATACTCCTGCCAGATGCTTAGCTCCAGAGCTGTGCCTTCCTGCCCAGGCTGACCATCCTGGGGGTAGGATGGATGAGCAGCTCATAAGGCCTAGAATGCTGCCCACTGCTTCTCAGGTTTGGAGAAAGGAAATTGCCTGTGGCTTCGCTCCATCATGGTAAACCCCTGCCAGCCTTCCCTAAAATCACAAGGATTGCCAAGGCACAGGGTCATGAAAAGGAGGGTATGAAGAGCCAGAAAGGAGAAGATTGCATTAGGGCTCACAAATCACACTCTTGAGCAGGTCAGCCAGATTCCAGGCTGAGCCTCTGCCTAAAGTCCAAACCCTGAGCAGGAATAATATATACATATAAGGCAATAGTAAAATTTATTAGGAAAGAAGCATACTTTCAATAGACTGAAAGCAGGTTGTCTCTAGAGTGAGAATACAACCTAATCCCTTTTTTTGTTAGAGCAGCCTCTGGGATATCAGAATCCCCAAAAGCCCAACTTTCCCTGGCTTGAGCCACAGAGCTACATAAACTGCTCTACCCACTGACCCCCATCCCCCACTTCATGGTACTCCAGCTACTGATGCCCTCTGAGGCCAAGGGCCTGAACAGGGAGGAGGCCAGGTTAGGCCTTCCATGGTCCAAGTAGGCTGGCCTGCTTAAGCTAGGGGTTAGGCATTGGGCTAGGCTCTTTCTTGAAAAGTCTAGAGAAGCACCTTCAGAATGGTGGGTATGAGTTCTGTGGCCCACATGGGTCCTGCCCCCTCCCTAGTAAGCCAGTCTTCCCCTGAGAGCTTCAGGCTTTTCTAGGCCTGGCTCCTGCCTCTCACTGCACTTGGCATTCCAAGAGCCTTCCCACTGCCAGCCTCCATCTTGGCTTAGCTTCTCTCTGTACCATCTGGAGCCTGGGCACATCTGCCTACAGTTCCTGCCCTCATGCCCAGGTGGCCCCATTGGCACACAGCTCACCCAGGCTAGGCCAGCTGTCAGTGTGATGGCCAGAACACCCTGTTCTGCTAAGCTGGGTCAGGACTAGACCTGATGTGAGCACTAGGAGTGGAAGGTGAGTGAAGGGGTGGAATTTCTGGACAACTTCCTGGCTCCAGGAAGGTCCATCTGAGGGGAATGAGGGGTGCCAGAAGGCCTGGCTCCAAGGATTTAGGTCCCTCTCCACATCCCTAAAATAGACCTTACTCCACAAGGTATTATGGATGAATGCAAGTTCAGAAGGGCACAGAGGCTGTGGTGTAGGACCAGGGCTCCAGTCCTGAAGCTGCAGCCCAGCTTTCAGTGACTGAAATAAGCCCCTGGCCTTCTCTGGCCTGTTTGCCTCTCAATAAAAAGAGGTTAAAGCAGATACTTCACATGGCCTCTCCCAGCCAGTCCCTCTGAGTGTGGCTCCTCCTCTGGGTTTAGGAAGCCCTTCCTGAGTTCTGCTGTGCAGTGGCACTTCAAGTTCTTGGCCCTGCTTCCTGGTAGCCATGAGTGTGGGCTTTTGCTGGAACACAAACACATGGGTGTGGTGACCAAAAGTCTGGTGGAGCTGTGGGCAGCATCTGGGGGTGGCACTCAAGTGCTGGAGAAGGGTGGTACTCAGAGGCACCCTTGTGCTCCTCTGTCTGTGAGGGTTTGTACTAGTGCAAACTTGTGCAAAAATGGTGGCACCATCTCACCTATCTGCAGGTCACACCACTGGGACATGTATTGGAGGCTGGACTGGCAGCTTCCATTGAGTAGACAGGATAGACAAGGCTGATGACCTGGGTGCTGGCAGCAGACAAAGTGTTTTCTAGCTGACCTTCCCCCTGGTCTGTTGGAGGCATGGCAGTGCTGGACAGTCCAGGGTCCTGTGGGGATTATCCTTAGCTCTCTCTCCTTCTGTCTTTCCTCCACAACCCCTCCCCCACTCCTGTCACTAGATCAGGGTATATGAAGACAACCCTTATGAGCAGAGCTGACATTTCAATCTGCCTCCCAGGCTCTTCAGATGCCTGCAAATTGCATCAAGACTTCATCTCCCCTCTTGTCCAAACCCAGCCCTGTCTGGCCCCTGTCAGCCTGGCCCTCAAACAAGTGACAAATTTCATTCCAGCCACTGCAGCAGGCTTCCAAGTGGGTGCTTGAAACCCAGGGGACCAGTGCTGCACGGATAGCCTCTGGCTGAGGACAGGGAACCTTCTAGATAGGAGCCATATCTCCAACCCTCATGCCAGGCTGGGCTAGGAGCCAGGCCATCTTGTGGGGCCTATGCCTCTCTCAGATCAGGGGAGGTCAGAAGTCTCAGCTCCCAGTTTCTCCAGCTCTCCAAGTTGCCAGGAGAGAGGATGGCTTGCGGGAACTCAAATCCTAACATCGTGAAAAGGCCATGCCAAATCAAAAATCTACGTCCCTCCTTAACCTGGGGCCTAGAGCCTGGGAATACAGATATCCAAAAGTCAATTTTTGCAGGTGATATCCCCAGGAGGCTGGGAAGCAAGAGTCTGTTCCTATTTTTGGGGGGGGTTTTTTGGTGGTACTGAATTGAACTCAGGGCCACCTGCTTACTAGGCAAGCACTCTACCACTTAAGCCACATCCCCAGTCTTTTTGCTTTTAGATTATTATTTAGACAGGGATATGGTACTTACTGCCCAGGCTGGCCCTCCTACCTTCGCCTCTTGAGTAGCTGAGATTGTAAGTGTGAACCATTATGCCTGGCTTTGTGTGTGTGTGTGTGTGTGTGTGTGTGTATGTGTGTGTGTGTGGTACTGGGGTTTGAACTCAGGGCCTTGTTCTTGCTAGATAGGTGCTGTACCATTTGAGCCATGCCCCTGGCTCTTTTTGCTTTCATTATTTTTCAAATAGGGTCTCACATTTATGTCCTGGTTGTTGAATCCCAATCCTCCTATTTATGTTTCCAGTACCATTGGGACTATAGGAGTGAATCACCATGCCCAGCTATTTTGTTGGTTGAGATAGGATCTTCTTTTGAACTCTTACCCACCACTGCCTCAAACTGTGATCCTCCTTATATTCCACCTCTCAAGTAAACAGGATTATAGAAATGAGCCACCACACCTGCCTGATGGCTTGTTTTTGAGATGGGGTCTCAATAACTTTTGTCAGACTGGCTTTGAATTATGATCCTCCTATCTCTGCTTCTGGAGTAGCTGGGATTACAGGCAAGACTCTGTTTCTTAACAGCTGTGTGCTCTTTCCCAAGTTCCTTAGCCTCTCTGAGCCTCTGTTTATTTGGGGAGGCAGATTTTATCACCTACCTAATAGATGGCTTGACACATTGTAGGTGCTTTTTGAAAGATAGTTGTTATTGCTGCCACTGATCCCAGCAAAGCAACAAGATCAGGAGCAGAAAGCTAGAGGTCAAGCTAGAGGTATATGAGGAACTAGAAAGAAAATAGTAAATTGATTTCTATATCTCTGCCTTGCTTTGGCAGTAATTTCCCTATGGTGAATGTCCTCCCTCCTCCTCCTCCTCCTCCTCCTCCTCCTCCTCCTCCTCCTCATCTCAGTGCTCAGCTCAGCTCTTTAAGGCACTCTGAGACCCACCTGCTCCATGTGCATTCTCTGCGTCTCCAAGCCCTGTGCTCTCCCCTCAAGGATTCCTGCTGCATGCATTCAGGGCCACTTAAGGCAGAATTGTATGCTGCCTGGCATCTCTCGATAATTACAGATTCCACGTGTGTGAGTCTTGTTTTCCCAACTTTAGAATCACAGAATCTCCAAGTTAGAAGGGACCTCATCCAGCCTCTGCCTGCTGCAGGGATTCCCTGAGGGATGTCCCCAGCAGATGGTCAGGCAGCCTCCACCCAAATGTGCCTGGGCGGTGAGCTTCTGGCAGAGAAGAGGAGCTTCTGCCCCAGCACCCTGCCTTGAGCTTTCTGTTCAGTCCCTCCACACCTATCAGACATTTCCTCCCAGGCAGAAGTGGGGACCTCTAACTGCCCAGTTGTGCTCCTCTGCAGTCCCCAGGGCACATCTATTCTAGCAGCCACCTTCAGAGGGATACTGAGTCTGGCAGCACCTATCTCCTTGGACCTGGCTGGGCTCTGCATCCTGTGCATCTCAGCTTATAGAGATCGTGTGAGGAATGAACCTCTCATGGCACGCACATTCTCTCTTTCTACACGTCCATACTAAGACTGACCAGCAAAGAAGGTAGAAGAAGTTATGATCCAAAATGCCACTATAGATTTTAATAGAGAAATGAGTAGGAAACTAGTGGGAGAGGGACTGAAGTAGAGGGACTGATAGCCTAGGCCTGGGAGGCAGAGGATGACTAGCTTCACCAGAAGGAAAGAAGGGAAGGTGTTCCCTGTGTCAGTGCCCAGAGGGGCTGAGCAGGGGAGCCTATGGCTGCAGGATAGGGAGACAAGGCTGGAAAAGCCACTGGAGCCACTGTGAACAGGAATTTTAGACCTTATCCTCTGGGCAACCTGAAGCTACCAGCAAGGTTTGGGTGGGTAGGTAGGAGAGAGACATGGTCTGATCTAAGGCAGCCAGGACTAGAGATGTGACCTGGGGATTAGGCCATTATCAGTGAGAAACAATGGGCAGGAGGTGATCAGAGCTAAGACAGCAACAAGAGGTAATAAGGAGGAACCAGCTGGAGCATTTGGAAAATAAGAGCGGGAAGTTTTTGGTGACTCACTGGATGCCACTTGCCAGCCCAGGTGGCTTCCTCAGAGCAACATGGTAAGGACCCGAGACCACGGACATCAGTGCCTTTCAATTGCTTGGGGATCTTACTAAAATGCAGAGTATGAGTTAGTAGATCTGAGGGAGGTTCTGAGGTTCTGCATTTCTTACAAGCTCCCAGGTGATGCTGATGCTACTGATCTAGGAACCACACTTCAAATGCAGAGATCTGCCAGATATGGTAGAGCATGCATAATCCCAGTACTTGAGAGATTTGGGAGACCAGGACAGTGAATTTGAAGCTAGCCTGGGGAATAGAATGAGACCCTGGCTCAAGCAGTAGAACATCTGCTTTGCAAGTGCAAAGCCCTGGATTCAAATCACAGTCACATCAAAAAAAAAAAGAAAGAAAGAAAAAGAAAAAAGAAGAAAAGTTTGAGTAGCTATTTTATAAAACAAGGAAACTGAAGCCCAAATAATTATGGTACTTTTCCAGGATCATATGTTCAGAATGAGGTCCCAGATGTCTGGGCTTCCAATTCAGTGTTCCTTTTACTAAGTCACATCATTTCCCCTCTGGGCAGAATCTGTCATAATCCAATCCTTGTTTGACTGAATGAAGGCATGATACCCAAAAGCATGCTCCAGGGATAGAGGACTTGAAGATCAGGGTGGTGGCAAAGGGGCCTGTTACAGCCAGAGGAAAGGATGGGAGCAAGAGCTTAAGGAATAGAGAGAACAGAATAATGGCTGATACATGGAGGGGTGTTATATTACATAAAGCCAAGCAGAGTAGCCAACAGAGGCCAAGTTGGTCAGGGCCTGGAGGACCGAGCAAGGAGTTTGGACTAATACTATGGGATCCAAGTACTCAATGGCCAGACATTGGCGGATTTAAACAAGGAAGCCTCATGGTATAGTCTGGGTCTATTAACTGGCTGCAATTCAGAAAATATTGATGTGAAGGGAGGAGTAGGTTAAGCTCTCCAGGAAGGGAGGCCAGCCAGGCCACCACAGTGATCTAGGTGAGCAATAGTAATGATGAGCTGACCAACTGGCAGTGGGGATGAAACCCTATAAACAGATTTGAGGTCTGCCTGACAGACTGAGTGACTGATTGGATGTGGGGGATGAGGAAAGAGGCAAAATGCCAGTTCTGACTTAGGCACTCAGGTAGTTAGCAAGCTCATCCTCTGATAAGGAAGCCAGGGGAGCTACTGGCTGGAGGAAGAGATGGCTCAATAAGAGGCAGGCTGGGTATGAGGAGCTTGTCTGGCATCCAACAGGATGTCCAAGGGAAGCTAGGCACACTGGTCTGATGCTTAAGATCTCACATTGCTGGCCAGGTCCTCAGATACCATCTAGCCTAATTCACCCACCCCATCCCTACCTTACAGATGAAAAAACTGAGTCTAAGGAGGGAAAGGACAGGAAACAGTTAGTGTACTTGAAAAGTTTTGGAGACAGAAAGATGTGCTTACAAATCCCAGTTCTGCTCATAATCTCTATGTGACCTTGGGTAATGCACTTAAAACCTCTGACCTTCAGGTCCAATCTTAGTCGACAAGGTAAGATGAGTTCCTCCTGCACGGAGTGCCTAGTGCAATTTTCAAGGGTTGCTGAAGACTGGCCATTAGGGGCCTACAGGAGCTGAAGGTCAGCAGGACTTAGGCAGAGGGAAGAAGTCTCACTGCCCTGTTCTGTTCTCTCCACTCTACCTGCAGGTCCAGAACATTAGCCTCCAAGAGGGGGAGACCATAACAGTAGAGGGCTTGGGAGGGCCTGATCCACTGCCCCTGGCCAACCAGTCCTTCCTGCTGCGGGGCCAAGTCATCCGCAGCCCCACTCATCAAGCAGCCTTGAGGTTCCAGAGCCTTCCACCACCTGTCGGGCCTGGCAAGTTCCATTTCCACTACCAAGGTAGGGCCTGAACAATTGAAAGACAAACTAGCCCAGACTGGTTGCCCTCCTAAGTGGTCTTTCATACTATTACTTCGGGGGTGGGGTACAAGGTCAAAGGGACTTGACAATGACCATCTAGCAGCTAGCCTGGCCTAACCCATCCAGCACCTGGCCCATGGCTCCATGCCCCAGTTACCTCAGAATACCTCTGGAAAGATGGAAGTGGCATGATGAAGTGGGCAAATCACAGACTCAGGACATGATCTGTGTTTGAATCTCCTCACTAGCTGTTGATCTTGAACAGGTCATTGAACCTCTCTGACTCTTCTTTTCTTGCTGCAAGATGAGACTAAAACATCCACTCCACAAAGTCACAGTTACAATTAGACAAAATGGTACATGTCAGGTGCTTAGCACATGCTCCATTAAGGAAAACAGAATTATACTGCTTGATGGATGGGGAAGGGAGGAAAAGGGACTTGGGGCTCTGCTGGTCCCCCTTCAGTGTCCTTTCTGCCCATCCCCCTTCCCGGGCATGGAAGTCAGCTTGATCCTTTACACAGATTAACTAGTTCAGACCTGAGAGTACTAATAGGGAAATAATTGATGTGAACAATCACAGCATTATCTTGTTTTGTCACAGACCGTTTCTGGCCCTGTAGAGGGGAAATAGCTCTCAGGCACTATGGAGCTGAGTATGCCCTGAACCCCACCTAATGAGTCCTCTCCCTGTCCTGGCTTCTGCACCCAAACTAGGGGAGCAGCCCCACAAAACAGTGGAGAGCCTGGCAGTGGCCAGGAGTTGTACAGGGGCTCAGCAGAGGCAAGGCTAGCTGAGGCACAAGTGAGTGTCTAGGAGACCCCGGCAGCCTTCCTAATGGCTCATCACTACTCCCTGGCAGCCGGCATAATTTCATGCCACCATAACCTTTTCTCCTGCTGCAAATTCCTTTGCACAGTACTCTAGATCCCCTCTCTGTTGGGCCGGACAAAAGTGGCTGAATGGCAGCAGCTCAGAGGCTCAGCAAGGGGGAGCAGACCCCAAGGAAGGGCGGGCTGGGAGAGCTGGCCCAGAAGCCCTCCCTCCTCCGCCCAGTTTTTGTCAATGATCAGCTCTTTCCTTAATGAGTGTAATTCCCCTAATTATAGGCTGTAATTAGCCCTGATCCCAGAGATGGGAGCAGGAGGAGCGTGTGCTCACACGTGCCTCTCATAGGCTAAGAAAGAAAGTGCCAGGAGAGGGGGTGAGGGGCCTTGTACCCATGCCTGCACTGGAGCTGTTCCAAATTGATGTTGGAGGTCACAAGGATGAGTTCCTACAAGGGCCACACGACAGGACCAAGTTCCAACTCCCCTCCTTAGCCTCCAGCAGGGTGGGGAGGCAGAGGGTCCAGACAGTTACCCCTCCTTCATCTTGAGAATTCCTGGCACTGGACTTAACTTCAGAAACACACGCCAGTAAGAAAAATAACTCAACAGATTGTGCTGGTGCAGGCTCCCCGGGGAACTGTTGTCATGGTAATAGGAGGAAGCTCGTCTTAGGAATCTGTGAAATTAGGGACATCTCTCCCCAAGTTTTGATCAAGTTCAGGGGAAGATGTAAGCTCAGGTGCTGAATCTGACTTCTGGCTCAAGGTACAGACCTTCTCGAGTGTCAAGTTACACACTCGACCCCTCCATTCTGGATACAATGTTCCCCACACCCCTACACTGACCTGGGGGGAGCATGTGGCTGCCCTGAACAATCTCTGAGGATGCCTTGTCTGTAACTGTCAGGTTTCTTGGACCCCTGAACCCAAATTTCTGCTTTAACTGGGGAAGCAGAGAGGGATGGGAAGCAGGTGGGCTCTAGAGCAAGGAGCTCGAGTTCCCACTCCACCACTTGCTTGCAGCGTGATGAGGGAACATGGGCTCTCTGAACCTCAGTCTCTCCAAACCTCAGTTTTCCTTATCAGAAAATGGGTTAATCATCCCTTCCTTGCTTCCTTCCTCCCAAGCATATTGTTGATATCAAATAAGAAGAGTGCCAAGACACTTTAGAAGCTGGAAAGTGCTGCAAATGTGAGGTGCTATTATTACTCAAGATTACAAACGGTAATGGCAGGCTGGGATGTTAGGTATGTGCTCTGTGCCAGGCACTGCACATACGCCCTTTCACCCTCCACAGCGTGGGGTGCAGTACTCTAAATGAGGAAACTGACAGGGATAACTTTCTCCAGGTGGCACAGCAAATAGGAGAGCCACCTAATACCTGCCAATCACAGCTAGTCTCTTCTTGCCCATTCTCTTAAGAACCCTGTGAAATGAAAGAGCAGAACAACACTCCTGCTTTCACAGACACAGTAACTAAGAGGAGGACAGGTGAAAGTCCTGAGACAAAATTCAAGCTTCAGACCATCATGTGCCCAGAGGCAGCCCCTTTTTCTGTTCACACAAAGGCACACAGAGGCATAACTCAAGCCTTTTGTCTGTCTTTCTCCTTGACTACTCCAGGACTTCTTCCCCACCTCTCAGACCCAAGCTGGGATCGCCATTTTTAACTACCACCTCAGTTTGGCCCCAGGACTGCCAGGTTGTTTTGTAGGATTTGCTGTCATCATGTGGCCATACTTGGTATGACAATTCCAAAAGCTACCAGGTTTCCCAGGACAACTAGTCCCGCCCCTCAACTTCAATGAAGGCAGCTTCTGTCTTCTCTCCCTCGCCCCTAGAGTCTTTGAAAGAAGTCCAGCACTATTGCCATCAAGCTTTTTAACACTTCTCAATGAATACTGGTGAAACCCTTACTGACTTCAGTCTTTTCATATTTGTCTCCTGCAGGAAAAATATTATCAACACTTTACATCAGTATAGGCTTTTCACTATTTCAAGTGTTTTCACATCTACCCGTCATTCCATAAACGCGCGGCGCGTTGGGGCTTGAACCCGCACCCTTGAGAATACTAAGCAAATACTTTACCACTGAGCTGTAGCTTCAGCCCCCATAAGCACTTCTTGAAGATAGATTATCAACTGGGTGCCAGAGAAACCAAGTTCAATAAAATACTATCCTGTGTAGCCTCACAATAACCATGTAGGTAAACTGGCACTTTGAACTACATTTAGCACATAAATTAACAAACACAAAAAGGTTAGGCAACCTATCCAAAATATTACAGAGCTCGGACCAGAACCCAAGCCTCCTAGCTTCCAGCTCTGAGCTAACGAGTCCAGGATGCTGGAAATACCATTGGCACCTAATAGGAAAGGGATGTGTCCTTTTCTGGAACTCCTACTACTTCTTCTAGGCCCAAATTACACCTCCAATCAGGCTGGAGCAGACTGGCACAAGTCTTCACACACATCCTCAATGACTCCCTCCCACATGATATCACCCATTCTTTCCCTGTAGCTTATCTCCTGAGCTGCCACTTTCCCCGGCGTCCAGCGTATGGAGATGTGACTGTCACCAGCCTCCACCCAGGAGGCAGTGCCCGCTTCCACTGTGCTACTGGCTACCAGCTGAAGGGTTCCAGGTTCCTTACCTGTCTCAATGCCACCCAACCCTTCTGGGATTCCCAGGAGCCTGTCTGTATCGGTGAGTGCCCCCAGGGGAGAAGGCTTAGTGCTGAGCACAGGAGCAAGGTGCTCTCTAATGCTATCTGGCACTTTCATTTACTCTCTGTGAGGGAGCCAGAAAATGGTCACACTTCAGTGGCATTCATTCTGCACTTATTGAGCACGTACTATATGGCAGCACCACAGGTATAACAAGCTGCATTAAGTGAACTCTGCTCTCAGAGCCCACAGTTCCAGAAAAGGGGGGAAGAAGATGGCACATAGGTCACCAATTTCCAGAGCAGGAAGTAAAAGGTGCCAATAAAGAAACATGAAATGACCTGGGAGGGGAGGAAGCAATCATTCCTAGCAGGTATTGAGGATGCTTCTTAAGGGATGTGGCACTGAAGGTTTGACATTTAGATGGAGGGAACAATGTGGGCAGTGACATAAGGGTGGGAAGGAGAGGGTGTTTGGAGACAGTGAAGACAGCCAGGGAGAGAGCGAAGTAGAAAAGGGCCTTGACTGTCAGGTCAAGATTCTAGATAGGGACATGTTGAAGTTTTAGAGGAAGGGGGAGGAGCTGAGAACTATTCTTCAGGGGAGCCATCCAAGATGGCTGTCTGAGGGGCTGGGAGGCCATGCAGGCAGCCAGGTCGGTTTGAACTTGGACAGTGACTTTGGGAATGGAGAGGAGGGAAAAGGTTCCAGGGACACTGATGAAGGAACCAGAGAGGTGAAAGGGGTCCCCCAGGTTCTAGTGCTGGGTGATCAGATGTCTGATTGCTGGCAACAGGAGACTGATGAAGGAAAGAAGCTGGAGTGAGTGTTATTTCTGGCATAACAGACAACTTGGGGTTTTTTTGTTTTTGTTTTTGTTTTTTAGAGGAAAGGGCTTCTGCTTTTAAACCTTATTTCATTCTATAAACTCTTCCTAGTGCTAGTCACAATCAGAGTACAATAAGACAGACATGTTCTCTGCCCTTGAGGAGCTGTTTAGTGGAAAGACTAGTGGATAGCTCAGTGCAGAGAACACTGTGATATGGGTGACCTCAGATATGGTGGAAATCCAGGTGAGGGAGAACAGCTCCAAACTGAGGGAGGAGACAAGGAAGGCTTCCAGAAATGCTAGTTTGGGGGGAGTGTGGATTCCTGGAACAGCATATGTGAAGGTGTGGAGGCACAAAACAGCATGATTCAGTGAGGATACAGGTGTGCCTGGAGAGGGAATGGGGGAAGAGACTGAAACTGAGTGGAGAGAGTTGGATACATAAAGAGCTTGAATGCCGTTTGGAGTTTAAACTCTATCATGAGGGAAACAGCCACTGAGTGGTTTTAAGCCAAGTTAAGGATGTGATTTCCCAGACAAGGTGAGAAGAGACTCAACCCAGGCCCCAAGACCCTTATTAGATTAAATATTCTGCTGGCTGGAACATTTGGAGACAATGGTAGTGTGTATGGACCACGTTAATCTGGTTTCTGAGAGTGGAAGGGCAGGGAGCTATGTGTCCAGGAGGGAAGAGCACTGCCTGGAACCAGTCACCTCCTCCTGCTGAGGCCTCTTCTCTGCCCCACTTACTTGCCAGGAGTTTGTGGCCAAGTAACCAAGTAACCCTCACAGTTGGACCCAGGAAAGCTACTCAGCTTCTCCTTGAGAGGACCGGACAGTCCCAAGCCACAGGGGTCAGTCTGGAGAAGCCGTTAGGGATCACCCCAGGAATGACAGTGAAGTGAAGCCTGCAGACCTCCTGTGGAATATGCTGGAAGCCATCTCTGTCTAGCAGGGTCTGCCAAGGGTCCAAGGTTTGGGGGTGGATGGCAGGCACATCAGGTGTTGGTCATCCCTGGTCTAGTCCTGCCTCCCTTTTTATATTCACTCACTCATTTTGTTCAGCCAACACTGAATAACAATTCTGTACCTGATCTGAAAAGACCTGCCCCCCTCCCTTTCCAAGGGTCCCAGTTAAGAGACAAACCCAAACAAATAAATGGGTTCGTTTTATTTATTAACTTACTTTGTAGTGCTGTGGATCGAACCTAGGGCCTCATGCTAGGCAAGGCAAGTAATTGGTTTTAGAAAAGTGGCATGAAAAGTATGGTAATACATGCCTATAATCACAGCACTCAGAAGGCTAAAGCAAGGGGATCACAAGTTCTAGCCTAACCTGGGCTACATAGCAAGACCCTGTCTCAAAAAAAATTTTTTTAAAAGCAGGAAGGGAAGGAGGACAGGATATAGGTAGGAAGAAAAAAAAAGACAAATAAAGAAAAAAGAAGGGACAGAGGTACCAGATGTACCCAAAAAAGTTGGAGCTAAGACTAAGAGCTTTAACTTAATAAAGTCTGCCTGGGGTTGAGTCAGAGAAAGTATCTTAGAGGAATCAGCAGAGAGGGGAAGTGACTTACCCAGGGCCACAAAGTAGGCAGTACAGATCTACTTACAGTCAAGAAAGTTGCACATTGGGGCTGGTAGAGTGGCTCAAGCAGTAAGAGCACCTGCCTAGCAAGCATGAGGCCCCGAGTTCAAACCCCAGTGCCACAAAAAAAAAAAAAAAAAAGGAAAGAAAATTGCATATGAAAAGTTTCAGAGGTGTGAACATTTAGGAGGTAAGATTCTAGAGTCGAGGCTGCCTGGGGCTGCAGGGTCATTTGGACTAAAATGTTGGCCTTCAAGATTATGACAGCAAAGATGGAAGGAGGTCCTGGCTGCCCTATGCAGAGGGAACAGGCCTAGGGAGGAGAGTTTGTGAGGCTGCCTAGGATGCAGTTAGGGGCCCAGGCTAAGTTCATCCTTGTCTCACAGCTGCCTGCGGTGGAGTGATCCGCAATGCCACCACTGGCCGTATTGTCTCCCCGGGCTTCCCCAGCAACTATAGTAACAACCTCACCTGCCACTGGCTGCTTGAGGCTCCTGAAAGCCAGCGGCTGCACCTGCACTTTGAGAAGGTCTCCCTAGCAGAGGATGATGACAGGTGAGGGGCTGTCCTGGTGGGATGAGAGTGCCTGGCCTAGTGATACCCTGCTGGAGGGACCCTCCCCAAGCCTGCGGCCATATCCACCTGGTTCAGCAACTAGATAGCTGCCACTCTCCTGGCCCAGGCTCATCATTCGCAATGGGGACAACGTGGAGGCTCCACCAGTATATGATTCCTACGAGGTGGAATACCTGCCCATCGAGGGCCTTCTCAGCTCCGGCAGACACTTCTTCGTGGAACTCAGTACGGATAGCAGTGGGGCAGCTGCAGGGATGGCCCTGCGTTATGAGGGTGAGCCTGCTGGGACCTAATGGGGGACCTTCTCCCATACCTTCTCTGTCACTGCCTCCTTTCCATCACTCCCCCTCCCTACCACTTTCTTCTGGTCGAGGACTCCCACTCCAAGTTTGCAGGAACCCCTTGCCTTGAGCCTCTTGACCCAAGAGAGTGAATTCTACAGATTTAAAAAATTAAAATAGGCACCAACACTTGGGGAAGTTCTACTTGGGGAAGGAGAACTGCTGCAAGAGACACTCTAGACCAATGCATGCATGCATGGGCTCATTAACTCACAAAAAAAGCCATTTGCTGAGCACAAAGCTAGGCAATGGGAATACAATGATATTCAAAACAGCCTTCTGAGCATAACAGAGATGGATGCAATGGACTGTCCCAGTCCCCCCTACATTCTGCTCTAAGCCCAGGACACACATTTGCACTGAGGAAGAAAGGTCCTGGGAAGGGAAACAGAAGGATGCCTGCTCAGCCTATCTCAGTTGAGGCTGAGCTTGGCTGGGCCCTGTGGTTTTCAGCCTTTCAGCAGGATCACTGTTATGAGCCCTTTGTCAAATATGGCAACTTCAGCAGCAGTGCACCCTCCTACCCCGTGGGTACCACTGTGGAGTTCAGCTGTGACCCTGGCTACACCCTGGAACAGGGCTCCATCATTATCGAGTGCATTGACCCACATGACCCGCAGTGGAATGAGACAGAGCCAGCCTGCAGAGGTCAGTAGGCACCTGTGGGTGGTTCTGCTGGGGCAGTGAGCAGGGTGGCTACCAAAGAGCAAGCTGCAGAGCCTGGGGGCACAGGGGCCCTAGGAGGAGGTGGGGGCTCCCAACAATGGGAGAAGACTCCTGTGGGCAGGTGGCAGTCCCAGAACATGGCACTGGGGTTGGGGGGAGAATGCAGAGGGGATGTACCTCCTGGGCCTCCCCTGCCTTCCAGCTGTGTGCAGCGGGGAGATTACAGATTCAGCCGGCGTGGTGCTCTCCCCCAACTGGCCAGAGCCCTATGGCCGTGGACAGGACTGCATCTGGGGTGTGCATGTGGAAGAGGACAAACGCATCATGCTGGATGTCCGAGTGTGAGTGTCTACTGGGTCAGGCAAGCCAATTCCTGAGGTCGGGGGACATCTCTTGTCTTGCCCACCCTGGGGTCCCCAGGCCTGCCCTGCCCTGACCATCCTGCTCCACAGGCTCCGCATAGGCCCTGGTGATGTACTGACCTTCTATGATGGGGATGACCTGACAGCCCGGGTCCTGGGACAGTACTCAGGGCCCCGTGGCCACTTCAAGCTCTTTACCTCCATGGCTGATGTCACCATCCAGTTCCAGTCAGACCCTGGGACCTCAGTGCTGGGCTACCAGCAAGGATTTGTCATTCACTTCTTCGGTGAGCTTGTCCCTGCCTCACTCGGACCCCAAACTATGGCAGGTCAAAGAGGCCAGGGTATCAAGTAGCATAAGTGCTCCTTCTGACAAGAGAAAGCGGGAAAGGCACCAGATGTCACCAGAGAAAAGAAGCCTTCTCTTGTAGCAGGAGGGGTTTGGGGAAGCAGCAGGAAGAACAAAAATAGGGAAATAAGAAAAGGTGTTGGTTTCTACTTTTCTGACAATCTGGAATAGAGTGACCATTTTTCTCACCCTACTTGGCCCCATCTTTCAGGCTTGAGGAAATGGCCAATGTGCTTTTGAAAGCAAGGCCAAGGCCAAGACGATAACCCTGGAATCTTGGAGACAAAGCCATGTCAGGGACAACAGAGAGGGATGAATCATTGAGCCTGCCCAGGCCAGTCTAGACCAGGTCAAAGGGACAGGAACCAGAGTGCCCTCAGGGAAGGGGGCTAGCACAGTCACTTTGAAGTCAACTGAGGGATTGTATCATGCCACCTCTGTGCCCCCAGAGGTGCCCCGCAATGATACATGTCCGGAGCTGCCTGAGATCCCCAATGGCTGGAAGAGCCCGTCACAGCCTGAACTTGTGCATGGTACTGTGGTCACTTACCAGTGCTACCCTGGCTACCAGGTGGTAGGATCCAGTGTTCTCATGTGCCAGTGGGACCTAAGCTGGAGTGAGGACCTGCCCTCATGCCAGAGGGGTGAGTGTACCTGTTCCCCATGCTCCCCTGCCCAACACAACCTCCAATCCTTTCTCCTGGATCCTGACAGAGAGTCTAGTACCTGTCCTCAGTCTATTATCTGCTATCCTTGATGTTCTTTCATCTTTCATAACCTCAGTGTCCTTATCTGTGAAATGGAGATAATACCTTCCTGTAGTGTTATCAGTATACCAAGTATTTTGTTCCTGGTGGATGGCCAGTTAGTACTTTTTGACCCTAATGAATGGGAAAGAGACAAATAGGTTTTTGACCCTAATGAATGGGGAGGGGATAACATCTGTAAAACAGTAGACAATCAGGCACGGTGGTACATAACTGTAATACAGCACTGGGGAGGCTGAGACAAAAGGATCTCAAGTTTGAGGCCAGACTGGGCTACATAATGGGATCCTGTCTCAAAAAAAGGCTAAGGATGTAGTTCAATGGTAGGGTGCTTGCCTGGCATGTGTGAAACCCTAGGTTTGATTTCCAGCACTGTGAGGAAAAAAAGGTAGAAAAATTTAAGTAAAGGGTGGAGTCATATTATATGAAGATGTTAGCATCTTAGAACAAAGTCAGGGTGGACTGGCATTTGCTGAGTCCTCCTTCAGCCACTTCTATCATCCTCCATCCACAGTGACTTCCTGCCATGACCCTGGGGATGTGGAACACAGCCGACGCCTCATATCCAGTCCCAAGTTTCCTGTGGGGGCAACTGTCCAGTATATCTGTGACCAAGGTTTTGTGCTGACGGGTAGCACCATCCTCACCTGCCATGACCGCCAGGCTGGCAGCCCCAAGTGGAGTGACCGGGCCCCCAAATGTCTCCGTAAGTGTCAGATGCCTAGGAGGACGAGGAGTCTTTGGTAGGAGATAAAACACTGCCCCTGGAGGCTAGGTGTGTGGCACCCTCACTACATTATGACTGTTTTGCAGCGGAACAGCTCAAGCCATGCCATGGCCTCAGTGCCCCAGAGAATGGTGCCCGCAGTCCTGAGAAGCGCTTACACCCAGCAGGAGCCACTGTCCACTTCTCGTGTGCCCCTGGTTATGTGCTTAAAGGCCAGGCCAGCATCAAGTGTGTGCCTGGGCACCCCTCGCATTGGAGTGATCCACCGCCCATCTGTAGAGCTGGTGAGTGCCCTGACACTCCCCCAAAGTCCTACCCAGCAAAGATGACCAATGTTGAGAATCAGAACCACCTGCCCATTATCCTTTCATGTTACTTTTGGTCTTCCCAGTTTCTCCCAAATTCTTCTGACCTAGCATCACTAAGACAAATGCTGGAGTGGGCTCTTCTTGGACAAATACTCCCCATGATCAGCCCACTATCTCTGTTCCTTGCACTAGTGGTTTGGCCCATTGTGCTCATCCACTGCCCTTTGTCCTCCCCTCTTGTTCTAGCCTCTCTGGATGGGTTCTACAGCGGCCGTAGCCTCGATGGTGAGTCCCCACATTTGAGGGCCAGGAAAGTGATCTCCCTGCATCTGGTTCTCATAGCTCTCAGGTCATGGACTCCCAAATATAGAAGGCAGAGAAAGAGTGCTCTTGGATAGGGAAGGGCAAAAAGTTTCTTCCCTCCCCCAGCCAGTTAGAGGGAACTGGTATCTGGTTGGGCAGAGGTGAGGGAAAATGGCCTTCAGGTGAACAAGGACCTCTGCTCCAATCCCACCCTCTGTTTTCAGTTGCCAAGACACCTACTGCTTCCAGCACCTTGGATGCTGCCCACATTGCAGCTGCCATCTTCTTGCCACTGGTGGCAATGGTACTGTTGGTGGGAGGTGTCTACCTCTACTTCTCCAGGTGAGTCTGGGTTCTCTTCCTTCTCTGCACACCTGACTCATTCCTTCCCTACACTCCTGACTCATAAGTTTCTCTGCTCCACAGGCTCCAGGGAAAAAGTCCCCTGCAGCTATCCCGAACACATCCTCGCCCCTACAACCGCATCACCATGGAGTCAGCATTTGACAATCCAACTTACGAGACTGGAGTAAGTACCCATACCAGCCTCAACACCCTCTCCAGGACTCAATCCTCTGTTCCTTTGGGCAGATAGCCCTGAGGGTCCTGCTAAACCCTCTCAATGAATCCCTTTTCCTTGGGAACATGGATTATGGTCTGGCAAACCTTACACAAGTTTCCAACTCCCAGAAGTCTCTTTCCTTTGCAGGAGATGAGAGAATATGAAGTCTCCATCTAGGTGGGGGCAGCCTGGGGACACTCATTCAGCCCTGCACCACAGTCCAGTAGCAGTGCTCCCAGCTTCCTGCTGTCCTTCCACCTTCTGTATATACCACCTGGGAAGAGATGCCATCAATCCCTCAAGAAGTTGTGCCCTTCCCTGCCTGCAATGCCCACCATGACCTATTTTCTTGGCACTGTTGCCCACTTAGGGCCCTTCCATGGGCCCAAGTCAGGGGGCACTTGACTCTTGAGAACACAGCTACAGCACATCATCGACAGCCAGCATTCTGACCTCCCCTGTGCCCTGACCCTCCTGCCTGGAAGTCACAGGCAGCCCAGGAATACCTTTCTCCTCATGGCCATCATTTAGCCCTGGTGTCTAGGACCCTCCAGCAGGGCTGACTTGACAGTGGTGGAAACTGCACCAGGGTACTACTCACAGGGTTACACCAGTAGTCAAAATTGCTCTCAACGGTGACCTGGAATGCCAACATCAGTCCCTCAGGGAGGTTTCTAGTCCTTCTCCAAAGCCCCAGAATTGGACAGTCCTGCCTTCTGCCCCATCTCAGTAGAAGAAATAATTTTAAGGGATCCTAAAGATTCTACCCCAAGCTCAGGTTGGGCTTCACCAGGTATTCATGCTCCACACCAAAGCAGGACACCCACTGCTCCCTGGCAGCCCAATATCCTAAGGAGAGTTCTTCCCTATGTTTATCTAGCTGTTAAAAACATCCCCTTTTCACTAGTTCCTCCTCTAAGCCACTTGCCAGGCTTCCCCTACTGCCACTGTGTTATGGCATAAGGGCAGTAGGCCTGCATATTCTGGAGAGGAGCAGAAGTCCAAGGACCCAGGAATTGGCATGGAGCAGAGGGTTGGAGAGTCCCAGGAAGAAGCCTAGGAGCTGGCTGAAGGCCACTTTGTACATGTAATGTATTATATGGGGTCTGGACTCCAGCCAGAGAACAATCTTTTATTTCTGTTGTTTACTTATTAAAAAGGTGTTTTTGAAAAAAAAATTAAACAATGGCCAAGTGGATGGTGCTTTCTTGGAGGGGAGAGGGTAAATAAATGGGGTGTGGACCTCAGGACCTGAAGGCATGCTGAACCCACCCATCAATCATCCCCAGATTTTATGAAACAGTTACATGGAGTTGAATAGGGATCACTGTCCCAAAAAGTCAATGCAACAAATGGCAGGTAAAATGATAAGCCACAATGGCTAATGCCATAGGAATGTGGAAACCCAGGAACCCAACTGCTCATCCACTCCAATGTCTCATTTACTCCTTTTTTCCAAATCTATATATTTTGTTGTTGGTACTGGGGTTTGAATCAGGACCTTATGCTTACCAGGGAGGCATTCTAACACCTGAGCCACTCCACCAGTTCTCTTTTGTGTTGGGTATTTTCAAGATAGGGTTTCGTGAACTATTTGCCCGAGCTGGCTTTGAACTGCAATTCTCTTGATCTCTGCCTCATGTGTAGATTGGATTACAAGCATAAGCCAGTGGCACCCAGCTCCTCTTTGCCAAATCTAGAACTATAGGGTGGCACACTCCCTAACCCCTTCTCAATGCCACTGGATTGCTGACAAGACCCAGAAAGTCTGATGCATCTCTCCTTCCCCTTCTTTCCAAGCAAGCAAAGCTTGGGAAATTGGAATAGGAGCCAGATAATTAACCCCCTAGACATGAGGCCCTATTTTGGCTTGGCCTCAGAAAACATCGATTGTCAAGACTAGATGCAATGCAGCTTAGGGGTATGACTCCTAAGACAGGTAAAAGCCCTGCCTGCAAGCTCTTCAGAGAGGTGACCAAACCAGATCTACTTAAGTTTGCCCCTTCCTGATGACCCCCAGAACTTCCTGAGATGAAAGGAGTTTTGGTCCCCAGTATGTATATGCATGGCTATTCTCTGAAGTAATATCAGGAGGCAGGTAATGGAGTTATGAAAACCCAGAAGACAAATGTCCCCGAAAGAAATAATAGCAGTAACTAGCACATTCTGCTTCTATAGCCGTCCAGTGATAAGGTCTAGACCACAAATGCTGCCCATCCCTTGCTCTAGCACAATCCACTTTGAATATTGGAGAAACTCCAGATCAAGCAGAGTGCAATGCCTATATTAAACACAAGAGGTCGTTTTCAAAGGTATCTGCATTCCACCTGCTTGCTCTCCCAGTTCCCCTTGAACATCCAGGGCTGGAGCTCTCCAAGGTGGCACCAACTTCTGCCCCCACTGAGCTGACCTCATCCTCCAAGCTCAAAGAGGAAAGGGGGGTGGGGGGACTGATGGAGTGGCTCAAATGGTAGAGTGCCTGCCTACCAAGTGTGAAGCCCTGAGTTCAAATCCCAGTACCCGCCCCCCTGCAAAAGGAAGGTGTGTGGAGTGATTAGTTCCCCACCCCCATACTTGTCAATAGAGCCAAGTCTTACTTTCCCTCGTTAGCCCATGACCTGCTCCTGTTCTCAGCTGCAACTGATGTTGATCAATGGCTTACTTCTGGACTCTGTAATGTCTTCAGGCTGACACAGCAGCACAGCTGGGCTCTGAGCAGTAGGAAGGAAGCCAATGAGAGGAGCACATGAGGATTCAACTTCTGAGGACTTGTGGTATAAAGTACAGCCCCAGGAGAGATAAAGCCTGACCTTTTCCATACAAGCAACATAGGTTGGCCCTCTCTTCTCAGAGGGTCATAGCTCAGGTCCACAGACACTAAAGCCTATTGTTGGCTGAGACTGACAGAAAGTAGAGAACGGTCAATTTATATGATATTCTCTCCCCTGACCTTATTCCTTCATGGCCATCAACTGAGGACCTTTAGTCAGAAAAACAAACCTAAGACTTCACATGTGGGCAGCCACACCCTATTTAGCTCATCCTCCTTACTGTCCCCCAAAGAAGGAGCAGCAACAATTCCTCGGAGGCAGTAAACTTGGTGTAGTGAACAATGGCCTGTGAATCAAGAAATCTGTTTCGTTCCTAGGTTCGCCATAAATTCACTACTTAATCTAGGCAAATTCCTCTCTGTGCATCTGGAAATGAAGGGATTAAATCACAGACTCTAAGCTAATTCCAGTTTTACGACTCTGAGAATGCTGTGTGCAGTAACATTGAAAGTAGGCAGGACACAGCTGCATCTCAACAATGCCAATTAAGTGCCCAGTGATAGGCACAGCCATGAAGCTCCCTTCTCAGCTATTTCATCCACAATCAGGCAGCGGTATCTGGCCATATCTAACCAAGGCGAAGGGCGGGCGCCCTGAGGGAAGCACGAATCCCCTCCCAGAATTCGTGGTGAAGACCTCAGACTACAAATCCCAGGATGTAGCACGTCAGCTCTGAAAAGCCCTTCCCGACAGGCTAATCACGGTCCCCCCCCCCCCAGTCCATCCTACCGTATAGTGCATCGCACGCACACGGAACTACGACTCCCACAATCCATCAAACCTATCGCGATTTTTGATCCCAGGGTACAATGCGCCCCCACTCGCCCTTTGAACCCTTTGCGCGTTGTAAACTGGGCGTTGGAGTCCGCTGCAGGCAGGTTAGCTGGGCGTTGTCAGGATTACACGCTCAGCTTTTGGCTTCCTCTGGAAGAGCAGTACTTAGGCTCAGTGCTCCAGAAAGGGTAGTAAGGGGCAGGTGGAATTCTCCTCGGTGTCACCACCATGCAAGGCAGGGATACACAGGCTAAAATTAACTGTCAGGAACGGAAAGAAAGTTACCCAACCCGCCACCAGAAGCGTCGTTTTTTTGTCGTAATGGCTTTTTTCTCATTACCAATATGGCGACCTGGTCCAGCCACACCTGATGCTGGAATCAAACAATTTACAACATCCCCATGAATACTGCTTTCGCAGACAACCTACCAGCTCCATTCAACACCACACTTTGCTCCTCCCTACTCATGCCTGAGGACTCCCAAGGGCATGGCAGTTCATATCCCATTATCAAAATGGCGAAAAGAGAAGCTTTCTTGTGAGGGCCTGCAGGTGACAATACGCCTGCGCGGGAGATGGCTGTGTTGTTATGGAGCGAGAAGGGAGCACCCCCAACACGCCTGCGCGGGAACAGACTCCTCTCGGTCTACACACAAACACCAATGGGTGAAGCGTCCCCAAGTTCCTGCAGCTGCGCCGTGACCCCTACGAGCTTTCCCAGACGCCTGCGCGCGGGCATAGGTCCCGCCCTTCTAGCTCAGTACGCTGGCGCAGGACAGAAAGGCGGGGCTTCTGGGCTCCAGACGAATGCCAGCGCGGCTGCGCGCTGGGGGGTATCCCCTCTCCGCGGCTGCGCGGGAGCCCAGCCGCCGGCTGTCACTGCGGTTGCGCGCGGCGAGCGGCGATCCCGGGGCGCCTGCGCGGGTGGCTTTGCGGGCGCTCGCGGTAAGTTTGCGCCAAGTGCGCGGCAGCCGGGACGCAGACGGCGGCGGCGGCGAGAGGCGGAGCCCGGGGACCACCCCCCATCACCCTCCCCCCAGTCACCTCACGTACCACAACCTCACCTAACCTCTCACCCCCGCTCCGATCCCCCCAACCCCGGGATGGCAGCGCCCGCCAGCCTTCCCGACCGGACCAGCGGTCGCCAGAGCCGGCTTTAGGCTGTGGGACTAGGCCCCGCCGAGGCCTGACTCCCGGAGTCGGGACCCACTCTGCAGCCAGCCGCCGGGCCAGGGCTGAGGGGTTGCTACCCCCCTCGCGGCCCGTGGGGAGGACGCTGCCGTCCCAGGGACTGGGGGCCGGGGGGAGGGGGGGAGCAGGGCGAGGAAGTCGGGACCGGTGTTGGGAAAAGAGAAGGGGAGCCGGGGTCAAAAGCACCCCTTTCCCCCGTTTCCCCCCTCCCCCCGGGGTTGGGGGGGCCGGAGCAGAGAGCGCCCAGCTCGGGAGGTGGATGAATGTGGGAGAAAATGGAGACCAAGACGATCGTGTACGACTTGGACACGTCGGGGGGGCTGATGGAGGTAAGAGTGGCCCTCCTCATCCCCTTCCCCCAGCGCCGGGAGGGAACCTCCGCCTTCCGACCCACAAAGCCGGCCCTAAGCTCGAAGCGCCAGAGGGCCGGGGGGGGAGGGGGGTTCTTCCTCACCCAACCTTTCCCTCCCGTCTTTGCAATTTGGGGGGCTGAGCTCAGCCTCCGAGGACGTTTGCAGCAGTTTCACCTACCCGCCGCCCTCGACTTGCTCTCCCGAGACTTCAGCCCACTCCATCTCGTTGCACCGGCGGACCTCCCCACCCCCTTCTTGTCGGTCCCTTTGTGCTTCTCCCAGCATGTCCGGGTACCGGGCTTCGGGCCTCTCCCGAGCCGGGCTTTGGAGTCCCCCACTGTCCATACAAGGAAGTGGCGAGAAGAGAACCGCGCACCCTTTCCCCATCCCCCTACCCTGATCCTCCCCATTTAGAAGAAGCTTTTCTCCTTGTTGTGTTGCAGGAACGTGGTTAGGGTGGGCTCTCCCTGGTTCCGGGGGCTGAGAGGTTCTGGGAGCAGCCTGGATGGGAGGAAGAAGGACAAAAGGGAGAGGGGTGGGTGACGGAGAAGCTGCACCGGGGGGGCGACGGACCGCCCGGGAGCTGCGAGTGTGCACACACGCCGTTTGTATGTGTGTGCAGCAAATCCAAGCTCTGCTGGCTCCCCCCAAGACGGACGAGGCAGAAAAGCGGAGTCGGAAGCCCGAGAAGGAGCCCCGGAGAAGCGGCAGGGCCACCAATCACGACAGCTGCGATAGCTGCAAGGAAGGTGGAGATCTCCTGTGCTGTGACCACTGCCCGGCCGCCTTCCATCTCCAGTGCTGGTAAGGCTTGGGGACCCCTTTGGAGGCCCTTGGCGCACCTCCCTCGACACATTCCTTCACCCGGCCTGCCCCTGCCTGCCGAAATAACGGGCGTTTGCAGCCGCTAGCTGGCTCTGCAGCCGCTGGGGCGAGCACCTCCCCGCCCCCGGGTGTCTGCGGGAATCCGGCCGTTTTGCGGCGTGGAGCAGTGGGGTCCGACCTCGGGGTGGGGGGGTGTGGGAGGAGTGAGGCTAGCCCTTTCTGAGATTGGAAGTCGCTGGGGGAGCCGGGACCGAGCGGGCCGCGTACGCCCGGCAGTGGCGGGGGAGGAAGGGGAGGAGCTCTGGGTCCAGTGCCGCTGAGCGGCCGCGCGCCCGCCGCCCTCAGGGTTCCTGCGCGGCCGGGCTGTCCTCCGAGTGGGTGCGCGGAGCCCTCCGCCGCCCAGCTTCCCTAGTCCAGACCCCGGCGAACCGGTGCTTGCGGCTGTAGAGGAAATCATGGAGGGTGTCTCTCCAGTCTGCCTCTTCTTTGCCTCTCTGTTTACAATATGGCGACCTGCCTTTAAATTATATTTTTATTCTCAGCGCCATTTTGGCTGCATATATGATTTGCAAACGTTCCCCGGAGAACGGTGGGGGCAGTCCCGGGGTCCCTTCTGGAGAAGCTCCTCCGGGGCTGGGGTTTGGATCTTGCCGCTTTGGTCCCTTTCTCTGTCTCGGCTTGGCCCTTGTTGCCTCTTGGAGCTGCCTCCCTCTTCCCTCCCTGCGCTTGCTGCCTGTTAGGAAATCGGACCGGGTTAGACAATTAAAATTGCCCTTGGGCGCCGATTTCACTCCTCCGCTTCGGATCCGCGAGCCTTTCGCCGCAAAATTCTTTGCTGCCGGGGCACGATTGTGTGCTGTGGTTCCGGAAAGGCATTTTTAATAAGCTGTGAAGTAGAAAGGCGTGCGCTTCTTCCGCCCCCCCCCCCCCCCGCCCTTTCTGGAAACGAGGGGAGGGGAGAGACCGAAGGAGGGGGAGGGACCTGGGTTGTTAGCCCGATGCTTGATCCTCTTCAGCAGTTCAACCCAGAACAATCCCGCCAAGAGTTGAAACTCCATCACCTCTAACCTTCACAAAAATCCCACATCCCAGATCTGCTGGGTCTTGTTCTGTTGTTCAACAACATTTGACTGAGGCAGGCATCTGAGAGGAGGCAGGCTGGAGAGAGCGGGAAGAAGAGGGGCTGTTAACGTTTGTTCCCACCAGTGGGATTTTCGTTTTAGTTTTTGCTTTTTATGTTGTCTTTTTTAGTCCTCTGTTAAAAAAAGAAAAACAAATTTCCTTTAAGGTTTCTCCACAGTTCCGTTCGCATTCCTTTTTTCAGTTTGTAGAATAGTGCCTATTGTATTTGTGCTAATTGAAGGTTTTGGAGCATTTATTAGACAGATGACTGATGCTGGGCAAATTAAGTCTGTGGTCAGAAGTTATGTAGGACACTCCCATTATCATTCCCATGACACTTTTGCCTAGGAGAGCACCCCATCTTGCTTGTAATGTTACAGGACAAAAACTATCGTGGAGGAAGCTTTCCTGCTGGCCTTAAGTTTTTATTACGAAGTGAGTAATACCAGAAGTAAGGGTCTGTGGTTATGTAGCCTTTACTTCCTCTAAAGTGTAATCCACCTGGAAAAAAAATCTCTGGTCAAGTTTCCTTTGCTGTTCCTTGAACACAGAAGAGAATTCTACCTGAATGTGTTGTGTTGCTTACCAATTATTCCTGGTTGCTTACATTTTTTTATTTTTATTTGATACATGTACTGGAAGTGTGGGCTAATGTTTTATACTAGGATGAAGCGGGTGTTAACCCTGTTGAGTGAGCATTTGGTAAGCTCTATATTTTTTGTCTCATTTGTTTAATAAAGTTGTTGCTTATTAGAAATCTGAGGCATGGGAAAAATTACACTATTTTTCCTGAGATTGGATTTTTAAATTCTAAAAGCTAACCTCTGAATCTTTTAATTAGATGAGTCTAAGTCTTGTCAAATTGTAAAAATTAACGGTTTCCGCTTTAGCTGGCAGGAGAAAGGATGAGACTCGGGCTTGCCCAGGCTGTGCGTTTTTTCATTGAATACTTTTTTTTTTTTTTTTCCCCTTTCTTTTTTGAGACCTTGAATGGGAACTGGTAATCAGAGATTTGAGAATGGTAGTACATGAGATAGGGATCCTTTCACACCTTCAGTTCTCCCTTTGAAGATAGCAGTCCCAACATGTACTATTTACTTATCTGAGTTATTATTTAAATCACAAAACATTCTAGGTATTGGTAAAAAGGCAGGAAGTCTTCTTTTAGACAGGAATTCCAGGATGAGTTTCATTCATTAAGTGCGGTTTATTCCACTTTTCCTGCCTCCTAGTAACTTACACTCTCCAGCAAAAGTGAAGTACTTCATTAACCAACTCAGCCAGAGTTGTGAGGTCAACCTCAGGGCCTATACCTTGATCTACTCCACCAGTCCTTTTTTTTTTTTTTTTTTTTTTTTGAGATAAGGTCTAGTGAACTATTGGCTGGCTTTGAACCTTGATGCTCCTGAGTAGCTAGGATTATAGGTGTGAGCCGCCGGTGCCCAGCTAATTTGTCCTATTATTTCTTACTTGTATCATATGGGAGCAAGGTAAGGGGTATGGCTGTTTTCTCTTGCTTCCCTTTTGAACTGGTTAAGAGTAAATTATTTGGATAAGCATAGTAATGGTAATTTCTCTTACATACAAAATGTCCAGGAATAAAGTTGGAATTTTACAAATGCTGTAGGTCATAATTGCAGTGCTACTGTGCTCCTCTAGTGTCCCTTGCCAGTCTGCCTCATAGTGAACAGGATCTAGTAAAATGTTCCAGAAGTGATTCCTAGGCAAACTTTACCTTCTGGGCTTAGTGACATAGCCATAAACCACAGGGGATTTTTTTTTTCTAAAACCAACTATTGAAGGAAATGACTGGTCAAATATGTTTTTTTAATTGTCTTGTATTTTCTCAGGGGCCAGTGCACTATTAGGAAGAACATCATCTCTTCCAGTTAAATGAGGAGCTCTATTTGTGGGGTTTCTGTAATGATTATCTGGGTTAGGGAATAAATTGTATTATGACCTCACTTAATTAAAATTGAAGAGCTAATGTCTTCATTTTGTTTAAGTGATATTATAATGATTTTGTCCAAGTTTAACTGATTTATCAATTATTAAGAATGATATCAGGGGTTACTAAGCCTGCCCCTGGAGAATTGGAAAGATAGGTTTTTAAGTGTTCCCTGATGAACCTGACCTTTGTCATAAATAGTCATGCATAGATTGAGCTTTCCAAAAATTCTGATCTCTAAAAATCTGTTAAAAAGTAGAATAACTGGTGGAACTTTAGTTGTCATTGACCCATCTTTCTGTTTGAGATGGAAAGGATTATTGTCTTTAATGGAGTGAGTATCATAGGACATTAGTAATGAAGTTGACTGGAAATGGGCTGGTTTCCTCACGTGGCTTTTTCATGGCATTTTTGCTCCAAAGAAGACAGGGACCAAAATGGTCTGATTGAGAAGTGCATCTACCTCAGCAGACCTCAGCATGGTCCCTTCCCGTCAGACAGATTTCTGTAGCATTTGCCTCCGCATGTTATATTTGGAATTGTTGGCCAGCTTTCCTCTCTCTGGTGTTGGCAGCAAAATCCAAAATGAGGTTTTCGAAGAATGAGAGTAAAAAGGTCTCTGTGCACAGGCAAAACTAAGCTCAGCTTGGAGTTTTGCATATTTAATTTTCAGTGAGTCATAACAAAGGTTTCACATGTAGAATAGAATCTAGAATAGATTTTCTGCAAAGCAGAAAATGACTTTTTTATTCTGTTTTGTTTTGTTTTTTGAAACAGTCTTGCTATGTAGCCCAGACTGGCCGGGAACTTGTAATCATCCTGCCTCAACCTCCCAAGTGCTGGGATTACAGGCATGTAGCAGCAGGCCTGGTTAGATTAACTTAAGGCAAATATTTAGTGGTATTGTTGTGGAAAAATTTTCATTTGGGACCTGTCCTGAAATCAGTTACTATACTTAATGAGAGGTAAGATGCAGTTATAATCTCATCAATGTCCTGCTGCTCTGTAAGGCTCTGAGAGTACTTTACAAATGGGCTCCACTAATATATGAGGACAGTTTTTGGCCTTTGTAAATGCTTTATGCTTTTTATAGACATAAATGCACAAAATATATATTTGGGTGTACTGCCTTCATTTGCATCTAGAGATGTGATTCACATTGGTCTATTGTAAATTCTTAGTCAAGTATGCTTCCAGGAGTTTTTGTTTGTTTGTTTAGTCACATCAGAGGAGTATCCAGTAAATTATCTAATTTGAACTAAAAGTGAATTTAAGTAGTTTCTACTGTGTATTGAATGAAACTCACTGGTTTTGATAACCTTTGAGTGAATGTACAAGTGATGTATAAAATCAATCTCAAAGGGCTCAGTGTTCATCCTCATAGCATTTTGTTAGTATTTCATTCCTTTTTATAGCTGAACAATATTCCATTAGATAGCCATCCCAGTTTTGTTTATTCATTTATCAGTTGATGGACATTCGGATTGTTTTTACTCTTTGCTGTTTTGAATAATGTTGCTGTGAACATTTGGGTGCACATTTTAGTATGGAAATTTTTAATTTCTCTTGAATGTGTACTTAGAGGTGGGTTTGCTGGATGTATGGTAACTCTTAACATGTAACCTTTGGTTTGGTAGGTAGGCACTTTACCACTTGAACCACACCTCCCAGCCCTGTGTTTAACCTTTGGGAGGAACTGCCAGGCTGTTTTCCGAAGTGGCTGCATCATTTTACTTTCCTATTTATTTGCTTTATTTATTGCAGTGCTGGGGATCAAACCCAGGGCCTTTGTATACTAGGCAAGCACTATACACTGAGCTATACCCCCAGTTTTTTATTATTGAGTTAGAAGAGCTCTAGATATAAATCCCTTGTCAAATATATGATTTGCAAATATGCTCTCATTCTGTTGGGTGCCTTTTCACTTCCCTTATCTTTTGTTTTTGTTTGGTTTTTTGGGGGGAGTTCTAGGGTTTGGTAGGCAGGTATTCTACAACTTTGAACCACGCCTCCAGCCCCCTCCACCTTAATGTTACCTAAAAGAAGATGGTTGATCTAAGCACAGTTTAGTGTCTGTGCATAAAGAGTGTCTTATGAGAGTCACTCAAAATGGTATATCTCCGTGCAAAGAACATTGTAATGTGGTTTCTTATGTTGCTGTTTCAATTTTTCTGGGTGACTTTTCCTAGCAAAGAAGTCTAAGGCTGGAAGGTACCCTAGAGGAAGTATTTAAAACAAACAAACAAACAAAAAAACAAGCAACAACAACAACAAAAAACTCACCACCTGTCTTTAGGCAGGATGCCCACTAGGCACTCACCAGCCACAATAGAAAATTTCAGTGTACAGGCACTTCTCACACTTGGAGGCCCCTAGCTTAACAAGGAAGGTTTTAATTGGTAACAGCTTGGAGTGGAAATAACTCCAGATCAATTAGTGTGCTGTCTTTTGGAGCTGGGTTAGCAAGATCAAAAAGTTGTTTATGCACTGTAGAATGCTCACCTGTTTATTTGTGTCTTTATGTAAACCTAGATAGTTATAAATAGGGAGCCAAAGTGCAGAGAATACTTGCTTGAAGATTTTATATAGCTCATAAATGAAATAGTCTGCTTAATGCTCTGAAGAGGATTTTTGCTACTTAGAAATGCAGATGTCCTGCTTTTTTTTTTTTTTGTGGTACTAGGACTTGAACTCAGGGCCTACACCTTGAGCCACTCCTAGCCCTTTTTGTGTTAGGTATTTTCAAGATAGGATCTTGCAGAACTATTTCTCTGGCCTGGCTTTAAACCTCGATCCTCCTGATCTCTGCCTCCTGAGTAGCTAGGATTACAGGTGTGAGCCACCAGCATCTGGCACATGTCCTGCTTCTTAATAGAAATGGGTACATCTTCTACCATTTGAGCCACTGTACCAGCCCTTTTTTATGTTGGGTATTTTTGATATGGTCTCATGAACTATTTGCCCGGAACTGGCTTCCAATCTCCATCCTCCTGATCACTGCCTCCTAAGTAGCTAGGAGCCACTCTTACACACCACCTGCACCTGGCAGATGTTGTATGCTTTTGATTATAGGCAAGAGTGTTCAAATCCGCTTCAACTAACTTCCTTCCTTCCTTCCTTCCTTCCTCCCTCCCTTCTCCCTCCCTCCCTCCCTCCTTCTCTCCTTCCCTCAGCACTGGGGTTTGCAAGTCAGGCACTCTACCACTTGAGCCACTCCACCAGCCCCCATCTCACCTTGTCCCACCCTCAGCACATACACAGTAATTCCTTGGGTGTGTGGTTAAGTAAGCTTCCCTCCTTGTTAGAAACTTCTCATACCCCTTGCCATGTCAACGCAGCACAGACACCGTTCTTGTTTTAAGGAACCAGAGTTTCAAGTCACCAGAAAAGAAAAAAAATGCTTGTTTTTCCCCCTCCACTGGACTCCTCTTTTGACTTTGAGGCCCTTGGGAGTACAACATGGTCAGCTGCATCACCATTCAATGGAGTAACACTTATAAAAGCACCTCTACATAATGCTAGCCTCCCAAGAGACACAGGACAGGAGTACAGCTGTCCCCTTGCCAGTTTCCTGAAAGAGAAGGACATTGTATTCAGTACAAGTCCTAGACCAAACTTCAGAAAGGCACTTTGCTATTGCGGATTTGTCACCATGCCCAGGATACATGCACAGGTCACTAGCTTACTACTTTTCCCATGACTTGAGAGCAGTTAAGAAGAATGAGAAGGTGACTCCTTTTTCTGCCTGCTATTTCTAGATGTCAAAAATCTTCATTTAAACCTAGGGTTATTTCTCAATGTAGATCTCAACAAATAAGAAACAAGATGGATTTTTAGCACATTTGTATGGTAGGGAAAACTGAGGAGAAAAATAGACACTGATGAAAGGAGAAGTCATTGATTTTTGACCTATCAGCAAGGAGAAACATCACTACATAGAGCAGTTGTTGAATTCAGTAAGTAAATTTCAAGTGTACCTTGCAGATTGGTGAAATTTACTATCATTTGCTGATTTGGTCATTCCCAGCTGCTGCTGCTTCTCTTTTGCTGTCATTGTAATGAATAAGTACTCATTAAAGTATTTAAAAGCTAAAAGCTGACCCTTTTCCTCTCACTTCTGCCTGATACCTAGTGGTATTAAAAGTGAGAGACATGCAAAGATAAACTCTTGCTAAGGAACAGAAATGATACCTGCATTAATACAAATATGAGGTGACTATTCCTTTCTCCCTAATTACATTTGCTTTCCTATATGTTAATCACTTCAGTGTTTAATTTTCATTTTTCCCATTTTCTGGCAAATTGTACAGGACATCTCCCAGGAAATGTTTCCCAGTTTTCACAAGACAAAAGACACATAGAGTAACAACACGGAGAGGGAGAAACTCCATGCCAGAACCTAGCATTAGTCTTTCCCACTGGTCTGGACTGTGCATGAGGATGTTTTTGGAATAAGCTTGCCAGACACTAGTGGCTCAAGCCTATAATCCTAGCTACTCAGGAGGCAGAAATAAGAAGGATCGTGGTTCATTTAGGACAAATAGTTCCATAAGACCCTACCTATCTCAAAAAAAAAAACCTTCACAAAAAACGGCTGGTGGAGCGGCACAAGGTGTAGGCCCTGAGTTCAAGCCCCAGTACTGCAAAAAAAAAAAAAAAAAAAAAAAAGAAGAAGAAGAAGAACAAGAAGCAACTTGAGTGAGCAAGGGAGGACTCTGCAAGTTTGATTTTTAACCACATCCTAAAGACATCGCTTCGCCTCCAGGCCAGCCAGGGGAACCTTTCAGAATTGCTAGCAAGCTTGAGTTTGAGGAGGAACCCTGTTTGTGACAAGACCAGCATACTTGCAGGCTTTTACTCAGTTGTGACCTGCAAAGGGAGGTGGAATATTATTTTTTCTCCTGAAGCGAAGTGCCAAGAACTTTGAGTAATCTTAGACTAGTTTCTGCAATATGAAATCAGGCAACACGAACTTGCTCTTGATTTTTTTTCCACCACCCTGTGGCTCCTGTGATAAGCGAACTTCTTAATTCCCACATTCACTGAATCATCAGCTAGGGTTCTGCTGATTCTTGGTTTTAACAAAACTTTGGTAACATTAGAGGGAAGCTTTATGGTGAACTTTTTTAATAGAAAGTCATCAATTATTGGTCAGACTACATTATAAAAATTATACTCCATGAATCTCTCTAAATGGTTTTTGAGTAGGTAGGCTGTCTTTAACTTTCCTTGATCTTGTTTGCCACTTTTTGTAAGAGCATCATCTTAAATATAGAGAGAATTGTGTCACTAATTTTGGCTTTTTGATAAACATTGTTTTTGCTTTTATCATTTTTGTCTGCTTTATCCCTCCTTTGTGGTCCTCACTGTTTTGCTTGGCATAACCATTCTAACTGAACAAACTACCATACCGAAGGAAACGCCTAATTCTATGATATCAGACACCTTTGCAAGCTGTGATTTGTTGGTGTTGAAATAAGCTGTATGTTAAGAACATACAGTTTTTTTAAGTTATGGCAAATAACTTATGTCCAAGGCTTATATGCTTGCTTCATTTCTTAAAGGGCTCTCCTCAAATCTTAACATTTGTGTGCATACTTTTAAGTTAAGGTTAAGGACCATCTGAAAGAAAAGTGGGCCAAAGGGAAAAATTATGGCTCTCTATCTCTGAGAAGTATATTCAATTCCTAAATAGGTCCCTGGGGGTATAAACTGGAGGCTTTGGAAGCCCAAGTCAGCACTTAGCTGTGGCATCAAACCACGACAGCACAGTTTGACAGCATGCCCAGGAGATTACTTCAGTCCCAAAGGGTGGGGAGCTTTGAGGTTTATGAGTAGAATTGGGGGATGGGAGACAGTAAGGGTGAAAGAAGGAAGGAATGAGCCCTATACTGTTACAGCCCAAATAATACTATTTTCTCTCCTCTTTTGTTTTTTTAGACTCTGTCAGTAGAGGATAAATGAAGCAGAAATCTCTCTTTAGGGAAAAGCAACTGGGTCTTAAAACTAGAAACTTGCTATCTAGAATAGGTTGAATTTTTAAATAAAGCCATTGTTAGTGTTTTTAGTTTTCCAAACGTTTATAGAATTTTAAGTCCAATACCTGTAATCAGCCCAGATTGGCTAGTTCTCTTTTCTTGGTGGTTCAATAAGCTTTAGCAACAGAATAGTATTTAGTTTTTTGTTTGTTCATTTGTTTGTTTTGTTTTGTTTTTGCAGTACTGGGGCTTGAACTCAGGGCCTGATACTGCTAGGCAGGTACCCTACCACTCAAGTCACTCTGCCAACCCTTTGATCCTCCTGATTTCTGCCTCCTGAGTAGCTAGGATTATAGGACTGAGCCATCAGCACCCAGCTTAGTACTTAGTTTTTTATACTTCTGAGACTCTTCAGTTGCAATTGTTGATTCTTCCTTCCAAAGGAACATTCTCTAGGAATATTAGAAAACAACTATTGAGGGCAGAATGTTGACCTTTTCCAAAGCAGGTAGCATCTATCACAAAATGAATGAATGAAGCCCCTTTTTAAAATGTTTCAGCCAGCCCCTCTGGTATTATGAAGAAGCCAGGATTGCAATAGCCAACCCAGACCAATGATAGATCAGGCCCTGTGGCACTGAGCCCAGCTTGTAGAAAAGGTAGTAGAAACAAACATCTGGTATAAAGTGCTGTAACCTCCCTTCATCCTTCTTTCCCTGCACTAACATGTAGCATTCTTCTCCAGGTGTCCTTTGCTGGGAGGATGCCATAGCCAGCTCTACATAGAAGGCGATAAAACTTGGGGGCACAGTCAGCTAGTTTGAAAGGATTGTATGCTTGTGGAAGTGATGCAACTAGCTGAGTTTGTCAATGGGGCATTTGTAGTAGCCTGGCACTTCATTGGTTTCCTTGTTAACACTGCCACTGAGGCTTTGCATGAAAAAACCCAGCAGTCCTTGTATTTTTTATGTACTTTGTGGCATTAGCTGTGTTTGAGTGAGTGGCTAAAAAGAAGGAGAATAAGGCATTAAGATTCAGGCACGCAATGAACTTTCTGCTTTCGTCTTTCAATATCCTTCTGTTATGGCCATCATCTTTGCCTTTGAAAGGTAGGCCACACTTTTAGATAAAAGCTGACACCCACACAAGGGTCCAGACGAAGATTGCTGCTTCTCCTGACATTTAAATTTCGTTAACTTTTGTTCTCTTAAAGCATACATTGTGCTGGATGCTGGATGCTCATGCCTGTAATCCTAGCTACTGAGGAGGCAGAGATCAGGAGCATCATGGTTTGAAGCCAGCCCAGGCAAATAGTTCGTGAGACCCTATCTCGAACAAAAACCCTTCATCAAAAAAGGGCTGGTAAAGTGGCTCAAGGTACCACATTAAAAAAACATAGTGTTAAATTTGGATGTGTTAATATGGCTTTTAACTTAAATTGGAAAAAAAACATAACAGCACACACATATAATCCTAGCACTCTGGAGGCTGAGGAGGGAAGGTACAAGTTCAGTGCCACCTGAGCTACTTAAGACCCTTTCTCAAAAAAAGTTTTTTTTCCAAATTAAACTTCACCTAGCACCTCTTAGCTTTTCTAAGACATAGCAGGTTTCAGTTTATAAATGCCTTACTTTCTAAAGAACTTATAGATAGGTCTAGATAGCTGCCTGGAGGCTGAGGCATGACTGTGGTCCTATCACCTTACTCCGCATTTTAGCTACTACCAATATCTTTTCTGTGCTAAGTACAGCAAGACCAGTCTAAGAGAGAATAGGCCTGCCTGAGCGTGTATTGTCATTTACTGTTGCTCTTTATAATGCCACTAAATGTAATTGTAGGATTTTAATCTGGTGAGGACCTTGAATGGATGGATGAGATGCATGAACTGTGAAATTAAAACTCAAAACTGTCAGTGCTATCATTTGCTTGATGAACCAATACCTCTTTCCCCCACTAAAAGAAGGTAAATGACATACAGATAAAGGTGGGGACAGTCAAATTTTTCTACTCTGATACTTTATTTCAAATGGAACTGCTATAAATGACTAGAGAGCTTGATTCTTGGAGACTGATGGGTTCTGACAGGAGGGACCTTACCAGTTCATGTGACTGACCTCTTTTACAAGAGAATTGGAGAGAGGTTCCTGGTATATTGTGTACAGATAGAATGTTTGTATAGTGTTCCTATTAAGTATTTGTATTACATTGACTATTTTGTCAGCCCAGGAATAGAAAATGGAGTGTGTTCTTAAATATTTTTCATGTCTCTCAGGCTGCCATTGGCTCAAGTTTTATAATGTCATTGTCACTTAGGTAGACGGACAGTTGCAAGGCACACATCAATAACCGCATCTATTTAATAATAATATTAAAAGTCTAGAGCCCAATACATTTTTATCTGAATGTTGTAACAAAAAAAAGTTCTCTGAAATAAAAGGCAGTCGTTCTGCTTCAAGTGTCCCTTTCTCCTCTTCCTTTTGTTCTCTTGTTCCCCTCCCTCTTCTCCCTTTCCAGTTCCATATGGAAAAAACTGCTTGCACTGGATGTAATTAACACAGTGCCATAAAGCAACAGGCCCCACTGGTGACAACTAAATCTGAAGCAAATTTTAATGTCGTGGGGGTTCACATGTATTAATAGGCTAGGGAGATGAGTGAGGTTAGACTCAGATCAACCACACTGGTATAGGACTTGAAATAGGCTCTCTTAATTAAAGATCCAAGAACCATGACAACTGCCGACATCTTCCACCTACAGTGGTGAGCTGCAGCCTCCTTACTGAATGAAAGAAGCATTCTAAATTAAAACCGGACTCCATCCTTTTCCTGTGAGTTGTGATCATCTGGCTTCAGACTTTGGGATGTGTGTTTGTGGTATTCTTATGACTCCAGAAACAGATCATTCTAGACATCCATCTAGAGATGGCCCATTTGGATTTGTTTATAGGAGCCTGGTTACATTGGAGTTACTCAGCAGTGGTTGGCTTTAGGAAGTTTTAGTTTTGAAAAAAATTAATGTTTCTTGGCCAGCTTTCTAATTGGTTTGTGTAGAGATATTATTGTTAACAGTTTGTAGGCCTTCTCCACCCTCACAGAGAGCCACACCAAATGCTAAAAGGCATCTCCTTCAATTGAACATATAATCTCTGGAGATTCAGAACTTTATTTTGGTGGGACTGCGGTTTAAACTTAGGGCTTTGCGCTTATGAAACAGAGACTCTGCTGCTTGAGCAACACCTCTAGTCCATTTTGCTGTGGTTATTTTGGAGGTAGGGGTCTCATGAAGTTTTTGCCCAGAGTGACCTTGAACCAAGAGCCTCCTGATCCCAGCCTATAAGCTAGCATTTCAGGTATGAGACACCAGCACCTGGCTTTTATGAACTATTTTATAGCCAACAGAATGTCTTTAAGATCAGGTAGTGGTTATAATAAATAATGAGTTAGAAGTTAATTCAGTCACTTTCTGGCCAGGAATTGCAGATCAGGGCTTTTTTTTTTTTTGTGGTACTGGGTTTGAACTCACAACTTCACACTTGCTAGACAGACTCTCTACCACTTGAATCACTTTGCCAACCCTTTTTTGTGTTGGGTATTTTTGAGATGGGGTCTTGCAAACTATTTGCCCAGGTGGGCTTCAAACCTCCATCCTCCTGATCTCTGCCTCCTGAATAGCTAGGATTATAGATGTGAGCCACCAGTGTCCAGCACACCAAAGCTTTTTAACAAGTGATCTGAAAGGAAACAAAACTTCAGTAGTGAAGATACTCTGCAAGAGCTCCATCCTCACAAGTCACTCTCTTCTCTACCTGTGGAGATAGTGCCTGTCTCATAGCATGACAGGCCATGTTCTTTCAAAATCAGAAAATAAAGTAGACGTCCTTGCCCTATTGGCAAAAGAGCTACCAAATTTCCAAACAAGCCAGCCTTGGTACAGAAGCTATTCCAAAGCTTATCCTCCTAGGATAAGCAGTGCTTAGAAAGAAGCTGAAGGTTCAAACACTATTGTGCTGTAAATGGATTTAAACATCCACTGCAAGAAATATGTTCCCATTCCCGGAACCTTACCTTTATCAGGTAGTTCTCAAAATGCAGAAATAAACTTCTGAAGCTATGGCTTCCTTCTGAATCTGGGAGTTCCTTAACTTTGCTGTCTGTAAAGGATCACTGGCTAAAGTACTATTTGCTTAATAGCTCTGAATTAGAAAAAGAATGTAGGGAAAAAGCTATTATCACCTGAGATACCAAATGACCTATGTGGGTCTATATGGCAAGAATCAGTTTGTAGTTGATTGTATGTGGTCTCATTACTAATGTCCATTTCACTTTGTCTCTGGCCTATAATAAAGGAAGGACCAAGTTTGAAATCCCAGCACTTAAAACATTGCCTAGAATAAAGTACGTCTCCAGTAAATGTTTGGATGAATGACTTTGGTCCTGTCCCTGAGGCTATGTTTTTAATGGGGTAGTTGATCACTTTGTTTCATCCTCCAGTAAGGTACCTACTGCATTGGTTAGTAAGCAGTAGGAACTCAATAAATATTGACTGATGTAGAAGGAAATGCTTGACCTTAAGGTTAAGGAAGTACCTTGCTGAGTATTTCTCTGTGTTCCCCAGAAATAAGAGTACTACTGTTGTGTCTGGGAACCTAAAGGACAGATGAGTGAGTCAGTATCCCATCCCCCATGCAGAGCACTATGAGCCCTGCACCATGAGGAGGAGACACATGGCCTCATAAATCTGCATGGGGCTGATAAATAGAATGCCTCAAGGTTGTTTCCCACCATGAGGGGCAAACAGACCAGCTCATTGAAGAGAACCCGTGCACGCATGCACATGATTCCAAGGCCAATGGAAAAAACCCACCTAACACTTACCTTAACCCAGAGTTAAAGCGTCCATAAAAAGCCCCAGCCTTTACCTGAGCAGGGAGACACAGGTTTCCAGGCTCCACAGTACTGCTCTAGCTGTAGCCTTTTCTTTCTCTAATGAGTCCTACTTTGTGTGTCAACCTTGTCCCACAAGTCAATCCACTGCCTCATGAGCCAGTTCTTTGACCTGTGAAGGCAAGAACTTGACACTGGCCCACAACACTACTAAAGGTTCTTAACCAACAACTTGGTCTCAAGTTTGGAAAGAGCCAGGAAACTGATTTAGGTTCCAATTCTTAATTACTGGCTCTATGGAAATAAGAATTATCTCATAGTGTAGTAGTAGTAAATATCAAATAACAGTATCTGTTAAAACACTGTGAACTGTAATACATTAGATAGAAGATGAAATTATCAGTTTCCTATTTCTAGGCATTAGTGATTAGGAAGCATACTGATGTCTTTACAGGCAGCACTAGCTCGTAGCTTTTTCATGGTTTTCACTGCTGAGCAATTAAAACTCTGACAATAAACTTACTGTTACCTGATTTTTAACTTTTAGTGATTTCCTTTTATAAAGGATGGCCTCCAGCACCCTGTCTTCAGTGACATATAAGGATGAGAGGGCACTGGGGCAGAATCTTGTCTTTATTTCTTTCTTTGTACTGGGGTTTGAACTCGGGACCTTCCACTTGCTAGACAGGTACTCTACCATTTAAGCTACAGCCCTGCGGAATTTTGTTTTTCTTGACAGGCATCTCATACTTTAAAGACCTTGCATGCATATATAATTGTTTTGGAATTGCACATTAAACTAATGGGAGCACAGTACTTAGAAAGAGCTTGGTTTTTGTTTTAGTGGGGCTGGAGTTTAAACTCAGGGCTTCTTGATAACAGAGCAAGCTCTCTACTGCTTGAGCCATGCCTCTAGTCCATTTTCTTCTGACTCTTTGGAGATGGGGTCTTGCAAAACTATTTGCCTTTACTGCCCTCAAACCAGGATCTTCCTGATCTCAGGTTGCCAAGTAGCTAGGATTACAGGCATGAGCCAGCAGCTCCTAGCTGCAAGGAACTTTGAATTAGGTAGCTGAAGTGGAAGTCCTTAGAGTGAGTGCATGAGTAGTCTGGCTATAGAATCTTCTTTCTCCTTGGAATCTTTTCCCCATCAGCTATGGAGCAAACAGCTTCTTTTGGAACTGGTTCCTGAGCTTACCCCAGTAACAATCTGTCTTTTCTTGAGCCCTTTCATCTGAATTGAAAACTGTATTCTAAATTTCTTGAAAGAAAGGCTGAGGATATGGCTGAAGTGATAGACCACTGACCTGCAGGCTGAGTTCAAACCCCACTACCACTAAAACAAACAAACAAAAAACTTTGAAAGGAAGTGCTTGGTGCTGTGAAGAAATATAAACTAAGAAAGCAGCAAGTTTTGACAAGTAACAAAATGGCCTTACTCTTACAAATATTGGGTATTCATCTTTGAGACAACATTTGAATTTCCTTGGACTATTCTTTAAACTCATGACTCCTTCCCCATGCTTTAGGGCATACCTAACAAAAGGAATCTGTGGCTATAATCTAGAATTCTGAGAAAGGTGTTTTTAAACTTGGTATCTCTAGTGATCTTTGGTATCTAAAGTGATCCTTTAGAAACCAATAAGGAACTATTTTTGAAAGCATCTTAATGCCAGTTTGGGGGTGTTTTTGTTTTCTCTCTCTCTCTCTCTCTCTCTCTCTCTTTCTGCCTGGGAGATCCTCCTACCTGCGGTCTCCTATATAGCTAGGATTACAGGTGTGCACACTATGCCCAGCATAGATTATGTTTTGACTCCTGTATTCTCATTGTTTTGTGACTTGGAAGACAGGTAATTTCATGTGTGATTTAATGACCAAAACAAGTGCTTGCTCAATTGCATGACGTTGGAGGTTTTGTACTCACTTCCTAAAAGCCTATTCTATAAAGCGTAAATTGAGTATCCACAACATGCCAGGCATTGTGCATGGTGTGGAGGTACAAAGATAAATGAAACATAGAGAAGGGGATTTGGGTGCATAATAGTTTGAGTGGCAGAGAAACGCTATGAGGAACCAGGGCTGTCAGAAAAGCTTTATGGAGAGAATCTTGACATGCGACGACTCCTCAAAAGATAAGGAGTTCTCCAGGTGAAGGAGTAGGAGAAGACGTGCATGATTGTAGATTCCAGCACTGGAATGAGTAGAGGCACAGAGATGAGAAACAGCGTGGGCTGTATAATGAGCTATCAGACTGGTGGGACTAGAGAAAGAGGCAGGATCCTGGCCATAGGGGTCTTACCTGTAATACTGAGGAGCTTCAAATTTATCTTATAATGGGTGGGGGGACAATGCCATCAAGGGGCTTTTTAATCAGTAGAGTGATAATGATCACATTGTGGGATTTTGTTTGCTTTTACTGAAACAGAGCCTTCCTATATAGCCCAGGCTGGCTTCAAACTCTTTATCTTTCAAACTCTGTATCTTCCTGTGTGTTGGGATTCCAAGCATTCTCCATGCCTTGCTTCAGAATTGTGTTTTAAATAATCACTATCAACATTGTTGGGAATAGATTGAAGAAAGCGTGAAGGTTGGCTCAAAGATCATTCACAGCTTGATGAAAGATCTAAGCCCATACTACTTTGCCTTGCCCTTTTCTTTTTTCTGTTTGATTTAGGATATCTTGGTACAATGCCAGTGGGAAGATGAAAAGAAATGATGAAAAACAGAATTGGAAGTGACAGCCTTCAGGGTTAATTTTAATATGACAGCTGCTGAAGCATAGCAGAGTCTGTAGACCTTTGCAAATGACATGTATGCGTTTCATTAATTTGGATGAGGCCTGTTGCAGAAATACATTGATGAGAACTAGGGAAGAGTTTATAGGTAACATTCATCTGTGGTCCTCTAGGGCTTGGAGACCTGTCCCAATAGACCACTGTGTCTCCAGTTTTCTGCTTCCTAGTAAGCATCCTCCTGAGATTCCACTAAGGAAACAGAGGAAGGGAAGCAATGAGCTGTGAAGGCTTGGTGAGCATCTGACATGTATGCTCAGGGCTCCAGGGAAACATAGCAAAGCAGGAGCTAGGAACATTTGCCAGGCCAAAGTGCTGCTTCAGGTAAATTGTAAAGTAACATGGCAGTAAGCCCTAGGACTTAAAGGCCAGTCCAGGTATATTGTAAAACATACACACATATAAATGTTTGTTTCTTTGAAGAAAATTTTTCTTACTACTTGAAGTAGGTGACCCCAAGAGCTTAAGAAAGGAATTACTTAAACATAAATGTAGCCTTTTGCTATCTAAAAGTGTTTTTTAGACTTTGGTGTTCAGCAGTATCATCTTTAGACTTGCTTGTTAAACACGAGTTGCTAGAGTTTCTGATTCATTTGGCCTCAAAATTTGCATTTCTAATAAATGCTACTGCAACTAACTTGCGGAAAGCACTTTGAGAACAAAGTATCTGTTGTACAAGCCATATAAATATGACTCTCCCAAGGATTTAATAAAGTCCTATATGGCTCTTGGTATAACCTTAATGGAAATCAGTGACCTGGACTATCTGTAAGGCCCAATTCTACACAGCTCTGTTTTTTATTCAGTCTTGACTTACTAAATGACTACCATGTACACAATTTTTAGTGTAAAGATACAAAGAGGGAAGAGGTACAGTATTGTCTTGGTCCTTCTAATAAAAAATAATAATAAAAGAACCGTCACACAAAGCAAAGCATAAATACCAAAGGAGAACTAAACATGTAAGTGGCACAAGAGGAACTGTGTCTGGTTATCTATTACTGCATAACAAACTACCCCAAAACTTAAGTGGCTTGAAACAGAAACTAGTTATTTATTATCTTTCACAATTCTGAAGGTTGACTGGATTCAGCTGGATGGTTTTTTGTTTAACATATTGACTGGGACTGCAATTATTTGGGTTTGGAGACTGATTGAGTTGGTATGTCCAGGATGACTTACTCACAGCAGTAGTTGGTGCTACCTATTGACTTGAAGTTCAACTGAAGCTGTTGATTAGAGCCCCACAAGTCTCTTCCATGTGGCGTCTCATGGCATGACAACAGGGCCCTAAGATGGAACATTGCAATCGTATAAAAGTGGGATCTACAGATCTCTTAAGGCTGAGGCTTGGAAGTAACAACATGTTGCTTCTGCTGCATTCTGTTGGTCAAAATAAGTCATAAGACACGCTCAATTCAAGTGGAGGGAAATGAACTACCTGTGTCTAGGAAACTAAACAAAGAATTTGCAGCCATGTCAAACCCACAAGTTTTAAAAGACAAGTAAAGTTTTGACAGATACAGCTTTCCTAGATGACAGTTACTCCAAAAGAAGAAATAACAAGTTTTCAATTTAACTAGGGGAACAGCACCTAAAAGAGGTCTGGAAAGATGGAAGACTTATGTGACAGGGATTAAAATAGTATAGAAGATCTCTTGGTACAGAGTTCAGGAATGACTCTCCAGGCTCCAGATTAGTTCCTTATACCTTTTCCTGTAAGCCTAGTGTCAATAGATAAGGAATTGACTCCTTTTTCTAAGGTGTGAGAAGAATGATCATTCCTTAGGGAATTATAAATATTTAAGGTTTTTTGTTGTTGTTTTTGTTTTTTTGAGATAGGATCTTGCTGTGTAACTCAGGCTGGCTTTGAACTCAATCCTACTTTAGCCTCTTAAATACTGGGATTACCAGTGTGTGCCACCAGTAGGCATTTTAAAGATGACAGAACTCAAGCAGTACTACAGGACTAGCCAAAATAGTTCAGGGACTTGCAGCTTGTGCCAAAACTACCCAGCCTTTTTCCTGCTGCATCCAAGGGTTAGTTACTTAGTCTTGCCCTTGTCTTTTCCCCACAGTAACCCTCCACTGAGTGAAGAGATGTTGCCTCCTGGGGAGTGGATGTGTCACCGGTGTACTGTTCGCCGAAAGGTAATAATGCTGCTTTCTGAAGGCTTTGCTCAGGATGCCAGATCTAGAGCACTGATACTCTAGAGCTAAAATGGCCTGGCCTTGAAGGCATTTTCATCCCTTCTTGTCTCTTCCAGCCCTAGAATCTCCCTATTCTCCCTGTAGTGACTGTAGTGGTCCTAAAATCCAAACATGGGCCACTGAAGGGGACCAGAAGTGTGTTAACTCACTAAGCCATGATTAGTTGCTAGTGACAGAAGTAGTCTGATCTTATTTTTAATGTTCTCGTAGTAAATGGCCTGAATGTGACAGCCTTACCCATGGCTGCTTCTCCAGTTTGATGAAAAAGGGTTTTTCTCTCACCCCAAAATAAAAGTCATTGGATAGTAGTATCAGCAGAGAGGATTTTGAACCCATTTGTACCCCAGTTGCCTCCTTAGCTCCCCTTCCCTCAGTTTTGTTAAGTCAGTAGTGGCTGAATTATAAACATGGTTCATTTTCTACTTCGAAAATTTTCACAGGGAGCAAGAGCTAAATTCTCTCTTATCAAAAAAGGAAGTAGTGTGTTTCCACCCAGATTATGTTTGACCCAACCTTCAAGTTATAGACTGTGGGTTAGAATTCATGAATTGCAAGCCACCCCATTAGTCTCCCCCCATACTATACACAAAGCAACTTTCCTTTATTGTGACATCACCGCTGTTTTCCTGGCCCCTGAACATGATGTCAAATGAGTGATGACTTCCTTGATTGCAGAAACAGGATGAGGAGATGATTCAGAGATTGTGGTTTATGTGTGTAACAGTTTTTGGCCTTTAAAAAAGAAGGTAAACAATTGGGCAGCCATTGTTTTTCCAGTATGCGCACAAAGGTTCCCATTAAAAAGCAAGTTGGAGTCAGGTCAACCACCTAACTGCAGCTATAGTTCAATTTCTTCTATAATGTCTACAACCCAGGCCTATCCACCTTCTAAGATCCTTTCCTGTGCATCCCCTATTAGAGTAGGGCCAGACCTGCCATTCAGGAAGCCTTTTGGAAACCTGCCATGCAAAGAAGCTGGGCCTAAAAGTGTTGAGAGCAGCTGAGGGAGAAGACATCAAGATAGAGAAAAGGAACTAACATTATGTCAGGCATGTTTACTACGTTATCTCAATCTATGCTGCTATCTAGGTAGGCCAGTAGTAGATCTCCAGTTTAGAAAAGAAGAAACTTAAGACTGAGAAATGTAGAATAACTTTCCCAAGGACTGAAAGGAATCAGCAGAGCCAAGATTTGAGGCAAATTTTGTCTTGTTCCTAAGTCTAATACTTATCTTTGGTTTTCTAGAAACAGAGCTACTTGCTAGGGCTTATAGTATGCCTTTTCTAACATAGGGTGTTTTTCCTGAGATGCTGCTCTGGCCTACTTTCACATGGACCTCTTTGCCTATTGATGCCAAATTTGCCTTTTCTGTCTCTACACCACTCTCCTTTGGCCTCTTGTATTTACACTGTAATGGATTGAAATGAAAAAGATACATCCTCTGAGCCTCATTGACCTCTGATGTTCAGGTCCTATCATTATTCCTAGTAGAAGCAAAGTCTTCCCCCAGCTCAGAGCTGTCCCTTTCATATATAGGACCCTCTTCACCAACATCATATATCCATCAGAGGAATAGAAAGGCTTTACTGGTCTCACTTCATATCTTGTTTTTTAAATTAATTTATTTTTTTACTTATTTGTGGTGGCACTGGGGTTTGAACTAAGGGCCTCATGCTTGCTAGGCAGGTGTCCTTACCACTTGAGCCACTCCACCAGCACAAGTCACCCAAAGTCAGAGAAAATTGGTGACAGACTGGGACAAGATCCCAGCTCTCCTAACTGGAAACCAGTGTGAAATCTTCCTTTGGCTACTCTTATTTGTGAAGGAAAAACGTACTATCAGTCATCCATTTCTACTGAGTACATTTCAGCTTTTTCTGCTTCCCACTTTCTAAGAAGTGTTACTTTCAGAGTTCTAGATAAAATTGAAACACTGAAAGCCACAATTCTTGGACACCCTTATTGCTAGGTCATTCCCCTCCACACATCACCTCTCTAGCTTGTAGCACAATTGTCTTCCATGGTAGCACCCAATCTCCCTGAGAAGGGAGCTCTATTGAACTATTTTACCTTTTACCTCTGCGTTTGCAGACTTTCTTTATTTTGAATAACGTTTTTAAAACCATTCAGAAGATCAGGAGGCAAACAACAGTGCCCTCGTTGGTCACGTTCTTACTATGTTCATTTTTTTAGGCCTTTGTTCTATACTTTGTATGTAGATATTATATGTCATATGGTGAGTTTGAGTTAATGATGTATAATCTTCATAGTTGTTTCTAATTTTACATGTTGTTAGTGATTCCCTGCTGTAATAGTTTTCTCAGCTTTAGTTAGTTCAATTTTTTTATAGTTGTGTCAATTTTAACAGACCAGTGTCCCAGTCCCTAGGTAGATTCTGGGATATGTAAGGGACTTTGTAATTTTGATTAGTGATCTAACAGGATATTGTACATCCTTCTTTCTATTTTGTGGTACTTTTCATGATGGGCGCACCTATTCATTTGTACAGAAACGAGAGCAGAAAAAGGAGCTGGGTCATGTCAATGGACTGGTGGACAAATCTGGCAAACGGACTACATCCCCCAGCAGTGACACTGACTTGTTGGACAGATCAGCTAGCAAAACTGAACTCAAGGCCATTGCCCATGCCCGGATCCTAGAAAGGAGAGCCAGCCGGCCTGGCACCCCCACATCCAATGCCAGCACAGAGACCCCCACCTCTGAGCAGAATGACGTCGATGAGGACATCATTGACGTGGACGAGGAGCCAGTTGCAGCAGAGCCGGACTATGTGCAGCCCCAGCTGAGGCGGCCTTTTGAGCTGCTGATTGCTGCTGCCATGGAGCGGAACCCCACCCAATTTCAGTTGCCCAATGAACTGACTTGTACCACTGCACTACCAGGTTAGCCACACCATCATCATATCTCCTTCCCCATCCCAGCTTTCCCAAATGATTATTACCCAGCAGAAGATCAGTGCTGACTGCCCTTGTAACTGTTGTCTCATGTTCCTATTCTTGGCTCTGCCTTTAGAGATCTTTGAAGGTTTTAGCTATTACAGTGCTTATTCAATTTTCCATTTTCTGATTCTACAAACTCCTTTCCTGTACCTTCCCCATTTCATTGTCTTCTTTTTTAAAGAATAGGTATACAGTCACATAGTTCAAAAACTAAAAATAGGGCTGGAGGTATGGCTCAAGGCAGCATAGTGCCTGCTTTGCAAGTGTGAAGCCCTGAGTTCAAACCCCAGTTCCCCCCAAAAAAAAAAAAAACTTAAAATATATATAAGCCAGGTACAGTGGTGCACACTTGTAATTCTAGTACTTTGGAGGCTGAGGCAGAAGCAGGAAGATTAAGAGTGCAGTGCCTGACTGGGCTCTGGTGGCTCACACCTGTAATCCTAGCTACTCAGGAGGCTGAGATCAGGAGGATTGTGATTCGAAGCCAGCTCTGGGCAAGTAGTTAGGAGACCCTATCTCGAAAAAAACTATCACAAAAAGGGGCTGGTAGAGTGGCTCGAGCGGTAAGAGTACCTGCCCTAGCAAGTGTGAGGGTCTGAGTTCAAACCCTAGTGCCACCAAAAAAAATTAAGATTGTTCAAGGCCAGCTTGGGCTACATAGCAAGACCCTGACTCCAAAAATAAAAAGATGGGGAGGAGGGATGTTGGAATGTAGCTTAGTTATAGAGTGCTTGCCTAACAGGTAATCCCCAGTCAAAAAAAAAACCATATATATATATATATATATATATGTATATATATACATACATACATATATATGGCTTACAGAGAAAGATGTTCTCTCCTGATGTCTACCTTCATACCTTTCACAGATAACCAGTGACTGGTTCTTATGTGACATTTTAGATTTTTTTTGTGCGTGGGTAAGCAAATACAGCTATAGGCTTATATTTTCCCTTAAATAACATACTAGATACATTATTCTACACCTTGTTTTTTTACTTTACAATATTCTTTAGAGGTCTTAACATAATAATATAGACTTTCCTCAGGGTTTTTTGTTTTTTATGGTTCCATAATAGTCCATTGTACAGATGTGCCATGATGATCTAACCAGTTTCTAGTTCTTATTAATTGATACTGAAGTTGTTCCTAATCTTTTATTACTAAAGTAGTGCTTCAAATAACTTTAGATGTGTAGGTATATCTATAGGAAGAATTTCTAATATTGGAATTACTGGGTCAGAGCTCTCATTTGTAGTTTGGGGTAGGTATCAAGTCACAGCTTCTATTGTTACCACAAAGGTTCTATGGCTTAGGTTTTGTTTTATTTATCTCCCCCCTCCCCCCCCATCAAGATAAAGAGAAATTGGTGGCAAGCTAAAAGGATGCATATGGAATCAGGGCTTTTCTGATTTATGTAAAAATGTGGTAAAATTATAGTCTTTTCCTTACTTACCTCCAAAGGATAGTCCTGTTGACCATTTGACTTGGCATTTATATTTCTTAGGTTTCCAGTATCTATCACAGGTTTCTGATGACTTCATGTTTGTAAACATGTGTTTCTGCCACAAAACAGGTGACTTTTATACCACAGTTCTGACTTAGGTTTAAGTCTCCTTTTTCCTCGTTTCTTGTCTTTTTTTTTTTTTTTTTTTTTTTTCCCCTCTCACTTTACAGCCGTGGGTGCCTCAGGAGGGATCCATATATCTGGGCCATGGCATATGTTTTCGCTGAGATCTGTTTCTTTCACATAATGTTATTTCCATATTCCAGGCAAGAAACTCTGAAGCCAGGGACAGTTCAGCACCACCAATCTCTTTTGTAGGTTCTAGCAAGAGGAGAAGAAAGGAGGAGACCACAGGGAAAAATGTTAAGAAGACACAGCATGAGTTAGATCACAATGGTCTTGTTCCCTTACCGGTCAAAGTCTGCTTCACATGTAACAGGTATTTTCTTCCATACAAAGGGACTTTTCTTTATATTCAGCCAATGATGTGCTTCTCTCTCCCATCGCCTCATCCAAACCATTTATGTTAAATGTGGATGACCCATGCTCTGATGGTATGAATGCAAAGAGATTGACCAACTAATTGACCAGAGCCTTTAATGTGTTAATGACAAATTCCTTGAAGAATCACAGTACAAGAGTACTGTTGACTGTGTTGATAGAGACTAGAACAAGAAAACTTGGACTTAAAATGAAGCACTAGGTGTTTAGCTAGTAGTATTACAGTTACAAATTATAATCGACATTTGCTTAAGCCCCCTCCTTGAATCATGCTTACATGAATAATTACAAAATCATTGTTCCACATACCTCTCTGAAATGTTTGTTTGGTTTTTGGTTTTTTGGCAGTACTGGAGGGTTTGAACTCTGGGATTTATATTTGCTAGGTAGGCACTCTTAACACTTAAGCCATACCCCAGCCCTCTGGTTGTCATTTTTGCCAAGTGCTTCATGCAGAATCTTTTTTTGATGTAGTTAAGATTCTTATCTAGAAAGGTTACTAGTGGTTTTTTAAATGAGGTATTTGCTTTCTATAAGATCAGAGCCAGAGTTGGCCATCTTTCCCCCACAGAGGGTATTGAGCATTGACCATTCTTGTTCTGACAGTCATTTTAACCATACTCCAAATGAACATTTATGTCTGCACAAGACACATTCTTCTTAAAAAAGAAAATAATGGAAAGCCTGGCAGTGGCCCTCTTGTTTATCCACCTTTCTGATCAGGAGTCAGGAATCCTTGAAGGAAGGAGATGTGGAAGAATTTTGTTGGGATTAAGAAAGGGAGACTGTTCCACAGTACAGAAGTACAGAATTAGTTTGAATTTTCTCATTTTGTCTCAGAAATGACCTTTTTTTTTTTTTTTTTTTTTTTTTTTACATTTTTTTTATTTTTATTTTTTTGTAGGAGTTGCCGCGTGGCCCCACTTATCCAGTGTGATTATTGCCCACTCCTGTTTCACATGGACTGCCTTGAGCCACCGCTCACTGCCATGCCCCTGGGCAGATGGATGTGTCCAAATCACATTGAACATGTGGTGGTAAGCACAGCAGCTTTCAGTCAATCTACTATAGGCACAGATGGGTTATGGACTAATTCAATAGAAAGTATATTAAGATTAGCTTTATGTCAGTGTTCACTATGATCTCGTAGATGCTGGTCTCTACAGACAATCCTACTCAACTCTGTTTTGACATACCTCAGCTGTGCATTTCGCCTTGTCCCACAGTACCTGTTTTGGCTGCACAGACAGATTTAAGCCATTAATGCTTGGTTGTATATTCTCCCACAGTGAAATAAGCAGTTGCTGTTACAGCTCTAAAAGGAGGGTTTGTTTAAATTCAGAAGAAGTAAATGACTTTCTGTAATACACATGTCCCATGTACCAAATTAGGTTCTTTCCCTTTTTTTTTTTTTTACCTTTTCATTACTAGGGATTGAACCCAGGGCCTTACAATTCCTAAGCAATGCTCTACCACTATCAGCTGTTTTGTTTTTATTTTATTTGTGAGATAAGATCTTAAAAACTCGCCCAGGTTGGCTTCGAACTCAAGATCTTCCTACTTCTGCCTCCCAAGAAGCTGGAATGCAGGGATGTACCACCACATCTGTCTGTTGTTTCCCTTCTCTTACCTTACCTCATATTTGCTAGGTAGGCACTCTACCACTTGAGCCACTTCACCAGCCTTTTGTTTAATCCTTTATAACCACCTTGTGTTGGTACATAATAGGTATTCAACAAGTAAGTTTTTGAATGAATAAATGAGTGAATGGTATAAGGGTCAATCGTCTTATCTTCCAAGAATCTTAAGTTTTCCACACTGAACAGAGCTATTGTTTACAGTCTCCAAGAGGGTTAAGACTTCAGGCAGTCACTGATAAGGTAGAATGGGAGAAGCTTCAGGAGGAGGTGCTCCCTCATAAGAGCATCCTTTCCAAATTTAAAATGTTGCCACCTAAGAATGGCATTGTACTCATGGTAGAGCACTTGCCTAGCATGTGTGGAGGGAGAGAGAGAAAGAAAGAAAAGAGGGAAAGGGGAGGGAAGAAAAACAGTTTACCCAATTCAAAATCTTAAGGAGAAGCTTTGCATCAGGTGAGATATTATTAATTGGTTAATTTTTATTAGCCATCTAGAGGTTTTGTCTAATTTACTAGTTATGAAAAACTGTTGGAGCAGATGCTTTTTTTTTTTTTTAAACTCTAGGGGGCAAGATACAGAAAGGGAAAGTGGCATGGGTTCTCTGTGCCTTCTGTAGGCTACTGCTCTTCTTCTAAGATCAGGCCAAAGTTTTCCTCCTATGAAAAATGTGATGCCAAGGTGGTTCACTAATGCTCCCTGGTACCCTGAAGCAGGAATAGGGTGGGACACTCAGGATTCTGACCCAATTGGGTACAAACCTCTTCTGCTTCCTAGGAGAGATCTTCTGACTGGGAAGTGAGTCTGGATCTTTTAAAAAAACAAATAAACAAACAAAAACTTAGCACTTTGGCCTTGTAAGACAGGCGCTCTGCCATACCTCCAGCCCTTTTGCTCTGGTTATTTTGGAGATAGGGTCGTACTTTTTGCCCAGGCTGGCCTGGAACCTTGATCTTTCTGATCTCGGCCTCCCACATAGCTTTGGATGTCAGGTAACACCACTGTATCCAGTTATTCATTGAAATAGGGTTTTGTGAACTCCCTGCCCGAGCTGGTCTTGAGCCATGATCCTCCTGATCTTAGCCTGTCAAGTAGCTAAATTGCAAGTGTGAGCCTCTGGTACTCAGCTGGTTTGAGTTTCTCTTTATTTTTTGGCATTACTGAGGTTTGAACTCAGGGCTTCACACTTGGGAAATAGGCACTGTACTGCTTGAGCTGTGCTTCTGGCCCTAGTCTGGATTTCTCAAGGCCCTTCATCTCTAAAATGTACACTGCTGAGAGGTACCTTCACAAGGTACTCTGAAGCTGGAGCAGAGTATGATCAAGCTGAGTTTAGAAGGGTACTTACCGGCTAATTTCTTATCTTCCTCAAGCCTCTCTAGGGAATACACTAGATCTCCTCCATTGAACTGGGCAGGGCTAAGGGGAGTCCTATCCATGCCTCCTTCCCCACTAACAGAAGTGTTGACATCCTGACTAAAGGAACCATGTAGCTGAAAGCTTATTTTTTAAATCCAGAGAATGGGACTGACTGGAAAGGGGCAACTTTAGAGGCTTCCCACAGAGGTATTTCTGATTTGTCCCTAGCTGAACCAGAAGAATATGACACTGAGCAATCGGTGCCAGGTGTTTGATCGTTTCCAGGACACCATTTCACAGCATGTCGTCAAAGTGGACTTCCTGAACCGAATCCATAAGAAGCACCCTCCTAACCGCCGTGTGCTCCAGTCAGTCAAAAGAAGAAGCTTGAAGGTGAGTCACAACCCAGTGCAGGCAGGATGGGTGCACTCTGCCTTCATGGGGTAGACAGAGGATCGTTGTCCCATTTTTTTCAGGAAGCGAGACTGAAACTACAGAGATTTGTCTTTGGTGCCTCAGTAATGAATGTGTCTTTATGTATTTATACTTGAGAATGGTAGTCAGGATTATGGGGGCCAAGCCCCAGGTGTGCTTTTAAGTCTGTAGGTCTCTAGTTCTCCAAGGATAAGCACTCTAAGCCCATCCCACCAAACCCAGTTGTGTTCCTGTTGCCACTAATCTGATACTCATCCTGTCTGTCCCTGTTACATGGCCCCTGTCTGAGAGCAGGTGATAAGCAGATTCAACCATATGAGAAATGAGGCACTGTTCTCAACTGAGGAACTTAAGAGGACAATGTCTGAAGCAGAATCAATCTATATTTCCAAGCTTTGATTAATATATCACCAAAGCTTTATATTGTAGCACTGCTATAATACCTAACATTTCTTTGTACTTAACAGTTGCTAAACTGTGTCCACAGAGATTGAAAGAAAATTTCCCTTTGTGGAAAAGCATTTGCTGTTTCTCATAAAGCATTCAATCTCTTCATTCAGTTAATCTAGAGGACCTAACACTACATGCCCATACATAAACATTATCTTTCTGTTTGGAAATAAACCCACAGTCCTCCTTGCCAATGGAAACCAGCAATTCTCAAAAATAGCCACTTGGTGGCAGCCACACTTTAGACTCAATCACACTACTCTCATCACCTCCAGTGGGTGTCAGAGCTAACAAGATGCTAACTGTTGGAAACTGTATAACAAACTCTTGACTGGATAAATATTTATACTTCAATAGAAGCACAGTTTTCTAAAATTAAATTAAAGTGTTTCCTGTTGGGAGAAAGGGATATTGGAGGTGGCATGCCTCATACCTCAGTTAAGTGGCTTTAAAAGTAATCCAGACTGTGTAGTTCTCTGTGTAAGTTTGGAATAGAATCTGACTGATGAATTGAACAGGCAAGAAGGCCTTGGTTAAATTGCATCATTATATTGTTTTCTTTACTCCTTTTAAAAATGTTTCCCTATAGTTGAAGACAATGAAGGTTATTAGTTATCTGAAAAGCATTTTATTTTTGGATAGTTTGAGAGTGAAATGGGGATTATAGTACCGTAAGGTATGCAGACCAAATCTGCTGGGACCTTTATATGTGTGTTGGGGGCTTCCTCCCTACTCACCTTTTCACTCTTCCCCAGGAGGCTGGTTATCTCAGAAAGCCCATGGTACCAGGTGATAACTCCCAACTCCACCCACGTTCCTTCCCTTTTTCCTCATACCCAGATGCATTATCTGCCTGCAAATCCCCGACACCTAAGTGTCAGTTTGCCCAAGACTAAATGTCTTCTGACTGTCCAAAACCACTCTACCCCCATATTTCCTATTTCAATGAATTGCAGTGACCTCTGCCCGGTTCCTCCAGCCAAAATTCTTGGAACACTTTCATCTTCTCTTCCCTTCCCCCATAAAGTATGGTGACCAGATCTGTTGGTTTGCCAGATATTTTCCAAATCCACCATATCTTTCACATCTCTTCATCTATCTGCCTGGAGTTCCTTCTCAACTTTGAAGTTGCAGTTTGAATACTGACTTCCTATAAAGTCTCCCTAATCACAAACTTCCGTCCCCCAAAGTAAAATAAGCACACTCTTGCACTTTTTTTTGGCAGTACTGGCATTTGATCAGGGCCTAACGCTTACTAGGAAGGCACTCTACAACTTGAGCCACTCCGACAGCCCTTTTTTGTGTTGGGTATTTTTGAGATAGGGTCTTTCTAACTATTTCCTGGAGTTAGCTTCGAACCTCAATTCTCCTGATCTCTGCCTCCCAAGTAGCTAGGACCATAGGTGTGAGCCACTGGCCTCCAGCTCCTGCACTTTTTTTTTTTTTTAAATAGCATCCTAAACATGCCTCTATTCTAGGATTGCATTGTAATATAGTATTTCTGGTTTTCTCCCCACTAGACTGTGAGCTCTTTGAGGGCAAGGCTTAAGTTTTATTTGTCTCTGCACCTCTAGGACTTGGAACAGTTCCAGACTCAGGAGGTGCTCAATAAATGTTGGTCGAATGTATGAATGACTCTGCTTGTGTGGCTCTTTCATTCTTACATGGTGTGAGTCAGAATATGTCTTCTGTCTTTATATAACAAAGCGGTCTTTAATTGTTTCATGAGTCACGAATGGATGGATGACAAGAACTAATGGATTGAGTGTTTATATTAGGCCTCAAACTGAGCATTTCCACCATGAATGTGACCTCATTTAACTATCTTTCAGTTACTGCTCACCCACCTCCCAAACTTGACACTGCAATAAGAATCTAGAGTATCACTCTGAAGCCCTGTCCATTGTCAGTCTTACATGTTTAAGGACAGAGTAGAAGACAGCATATAGTAGTTTCTGAGTTCTGCAGGCCTTGGACCTTAATGAAGAAAGATGAAGGCCATACCTACCGATTCTATTTCTATGCGATTCCATTTTCTATGCTAGTGTGCTATATCAGAGTCAAAGGGTTTACAAGCAGTTGCAGCACACTGAGCCTCTTTGTCCTCAGTAGACCCCAGAGTAAAAGTCTATAGAGCACCAGCACCACAGACAGAATGTTGTGCAGGGCAGAATCAACTGTACCTGTTGGCACTATCTCCCTTTCCTTCCTCCTTCTGTCTTGAACAGGTTCCTGATGCTATAAAATCTCAGTACCAGTTTCCGCCCCCTCTAATTGCACCTGCGGCCATTCGGGATGGGGAGCTGATCTGCAACGGGATCCCTGAGGAATCACAGGCGCACCTTTTGAACTCTGAGCACTTAGCCACCCAGGCAGAGCAACAAGAGGTGAGTGACGGCAGAGCTGGGATTCCAAATCCAATCTTCTGTCTCACTAGAGCTATTATTGGAAGCATCCTCAGTGTCTATCATTCCCATTTCTACCCCACCCCCACCCAAACCCCCCAAGAGTTGAGTATTTCATCGAGAACCTCTGGCTCAAATCCCAAAGACAAGTAAGAGAGCAACTGGGCTGCTCCTCTCCATTGGTGCCCTGGTGCTGCAAGCTAGACAAATCTGTATTGTAGGAAGAGATAAGTAGACTTGGCCAGGCATGTGGCACAGCATTTAAGGCTAACCTGGGCTACATAGTAAGATCCTGTCTCAGAGAGGGACAAAGAGCAAGAGCAAAGATATAAACAAGAAGCAAGGGAGAGCCATAGAGAATGCATGAAATGAGTAGACCTATAGAAAGGTTAGGTGATAGTGTTTGGATACACAGAAGGTACTCAGGTACTTTCCGAATATTGGTCACAAGGTGAGCCTTAGGGGCAGAGCCAAAACAGGAATCCCAAGCTCTGCTGACTGGGTGTTGCCTGCCGAGTGTACCAGCAAGTATTGCTTGGGAATGGAAATGGAATCCTATCAAGAGTCAAGCCCACCCTTTCTGGTCTTTCGCACTGGGACCTTGGAAACAGTGTTTATCATCACTGCTATAGCCCTGGCCGTGGTGGCTGGATGGACCAGCGTCTCCTCTCACCCTTCTCTTCTCTCCTTTCCTTCCATTGCAGTGGCTCTGTAGTGTTGTTGCGCTCCAGTGCAGCATATTGAAACATTTATCTGCTAAGCAGATGCCTTCGCATTGGGACTCTGAACAGACAGAGAAGGCTGATATTAAGCCTGTTATTGTGACTGACAGCTCAATCACCACCTCCCTGCAAACTGCTGACAAGGCACCTACACCTTCCCACTACCCCTTGTCCTGCCCCTCAGGGATTAGCACCCAGAATTCCCTGAGCTGCTCTCCACCTCACCAGCCCCCAGCCATAGAGGACATCAGCTGCAGTTCTTGTGCAGAAAAATCCAAGAGAGCTCCTTGTGGGACTGCCAATGGGCCAGTGAACACAGAGGTGAAAGCCAATGGCCCACACCTATACAGCAGCCCCACTGATTCCACGGACCCCCGGCGACTTCCAGGCGCCAATACCCCCCTACCAGGCCTTTCACACCGGCAAGGCTGGCCCCGGCCCCTCACGCCACCAGCCGCTGGGGGCCTTCAGAACCACACCGTTGGCATCATTGTGAAGACGGAGAATGCCACTGGTCCCAGCTCTTGCCCCCAAAGGAGTTTGGTTCCTGTCCCAAGCCTGACCCCTTCCATTCCCAGCTCTTGTGCCAGCATTGAGAACACCAGCACTTTGCAAAGAAAGACTGTCCAATCACAGATAGGACCTCCGTTGACAGATTCAAGGCCTCTGGGTTCACCCCCAAATGCCACCCGGGTGCTCACTCCCCCCCAAGCAGCAGGAGATAGTATCTTGGCCACAGGAGCCAACCAACGATTCTGCTCACCAGCGCCATCATCAGGTGAGTGCTTCTCAGCCTTGGGTAATTAGGAATAATTTTATGCTCTTCCTGGCACATAAAGACTTAAGATTTCAGAACACATTCTGAGGACTTTGACCTCTGTTTTGTTTGTCCTCCTGTATTTCTGTAATAGAAGAAGGATGTGTTATCTTGTTCCCATGTTATAAATTGGATTGCTAGAGCTCTGAAAGCTTAAGTGATTTCCTTAAGGTGACCTACCAAGTCAGTGGCAAGAGTGGAACTACAGCCTGCATCTCCTAACTCCTTCTCTCACCCTGCAGGCCTAGTCTTCTGTCTGTCTTGTTTCATCACTTTAGAAGAAAGCAGCATGCTCTCTGGAACCACTGGGGTCAGCCTGAGGTTTTGGGTAATGGCCTCAGTATTTTATGATCCACATGAGACTAAAGCCACGCATCATGCAGATTCTCAGAGTCAGCCATTTGAGGAACTTCCTTGTCAGAGAAGCAGGGACAGAAAGCTGCACTACTTTTCAGAATAGCTGCAGATTGGGATGTCCTCAGAGGTTGTCTGGCCTAGAAGCTTGCCCTTGGGCCATATGCCTAAGGTCAGTCCTTTAAGTCTATTCTTGGCCCACTGTGGAGCTATTCTCTCAGCTGTCCCCAGTCAGTACTCAGGACCTTAAGGTTGCTGACCCCAGCATCTGAACCAGGTTTCAGATGGTGTTGGAAACTCCCCTCTGTTCTCTCCCATCTGAAGTGAAATTGATCTTCTAGTCAGCTGGGAGTCTCGGTAACCAGGTGACTGTAATTTCTCTGCATGGTGCCAGGATGGCCCTATTCTCAGACTGTTTTCCTGTCTGTGTCTCTGTTTCATACCAGCATGGATACATGTTACACACTGTGAGTCATTTTTCAGCAGGCAGGAATTACAGGGGCAGGCGCCACTTCTATAAGAATACAGACAGCAGGAAAGTGGTCATGGTCCAAAGGATGAAGCTACCCCAGTAGACTGCAGTGGTTCCCAGTGCTCTGGAAACTTTTGTGTGCCCAGTTATATTGTTCCATCTGCCCTTCTCACCACACGTTTTTAGCTCTAGGAGTTCCAGAGCCTATGGGTTGAGAATCAAGAAGGGAACATCACCTTGGGTCCGAAATCCAGACCTGTCTCAGCAGTGGGGGATTGGACCGGTGGGTTTCCCTCAGGCGACGTAAGTAACAGTCTTCCTGCTCCGTCCCCAGATGGCAAGGTCAGCCCCGGCACGTTATCCATAGGAAGCGCTTTAACCGTACCCTCTTTCCCAGCCAACTCTACTGCCATGGTGGACCTCACCAACTCACTTCGAGCATTTATGGATGTCAATGGAGGTGAGTGAGTGAGCTGCTATGGTAAAGGTGCTGTCCCTGGGCAACATTCAGCTCATTTGAAAGGGAAAGAATAGGGCTGAAGGATATGGCTCAAGTGGCAAAGCATCTGTTTAACAAGCATAAGGCCCTGAGTTCAAACTCCAAGTACACCAAATAAAAAGGAAGGAAAAAAAAAATCAGAACAGATATCTGATCTCAGAGGACTAAGGAGATGGGGATAAGGAGTATCCACTTGAGCAGAGGAGTGGGATAAGACAAAAGGCTCTATCTCTTGTTTCTGCCTTCTACATTTGCACATACACATAATCAAAAATGAAAGGAGAACACAGTTAAGGTGAACCAATGAGAAAAAACAGAATTACTATAGGCAGATCACCTGAACTTGCAGAACAAAAGCAGGAGCCTACTCTCAGAGGAGGGCCTCATCTGGGAAACTCCAAAGTCAAGGAGAACAGGAACAGATCTTGATGTCTGCGCAGATGGTGGGTAGAAAATTAAGTCTTTGGTGGGGAGGGCACAGGTGGGTGAGGGGGAGAGATGGTAGGGACAAACCTAACCAATGTACAATGTAAGTATATTCCAAAATGTCACAATGAATCCCCCCCTGTATAACTAACATATGATAATAAAAATGCTTTGGGTAAATAAATAAAATGTGGGATAAATATTTTTTTAAAAAAGCAAAGAAAAAGAAAATTCAAGCCTTTATCAGATACTCTCCCATAAACAGGCAAGTGAATTATTTCGCTCTGTCCTATGGGAGGCCTCTGCACAGGCTACACTAGGTTCCTCTCTAACTGCAAATGGCAGGTGAAATGCCCAGCTCCAGATCTTTGTACCTCTCAACTTTTTGAACAAAAATGACTTTGACTGAACTATTTTGTCTTGTAACATCCACATTCCAGTTTCATCTCAGCCTTTTAATCTCTTTCTCTTTGGTTGATAGAAATTGAGATAAACATGCTGGACGAAAAGCTGATCAAATCTTTGTACCTCTCTATACTTTTTGAACAAAAATGACTTTGACTGGACTATTTTGTCTTGTAACGTCCACATTCCAGTTTCATCTCAGCCTTTTAATCTCTTTCTCTTTGGTTGATAGAAATCGAGATAAATATGCTGGACGAGAAGCTGATCAAGTTTCTGGCCTTGCAGAGAATACATCAGCTTTTCCCCTCCCGGGTCCAAACTTCACTGGGCAGTGTTGGGACACATCCACCGGCTTCCGGAGGGCACCACACAGAAGGTACGCATACATATACCTGCCACCACACCATCAGATCTTCTGATGTGTGAATGATCGCCTTGCCTCTATGGAGAATCTCAGCTTTCAGTAGCTCAAACTTCCTTGTGTGCCTTTGATGGGCTTAAGAAAGCACCATGTTTTGTTTTTTTTTCAGCAGGAACGAAATGACAACCACAGTTTTCTGATCAGACTTGGGAAAGTCTGCCATAACTTTCTTTCATACAAGTTCACTTTGAGACACAGCAAAGCAGCTACTGGTGCTTTGGGGTGTATGTGGTGTGCTTTCTGCTCAATTGCTTTCTAATATTTGAATTAGGGTTTCTCAAGAGAGAACCTTTGAGTTCAAGGTGAGAAATAGGATAACAGTGGATAAGCCTCCTGTTTATTCTCAAGTGTCAGTTCTGCTTGGTTTTCTCTGAATATTAGCCCTTAAGAGCCTTGCTGCTTCAAACAAAGTGGTACCCAGACCAGAAGCATCACTGTTCCCTGAGAGGTTATTAGAAATACAAATTCTAATCCAGGCGCCAGTGGCTCACACCTTTAATCCTTAGCTACTCAGGAGGCAGAGATTTGGAAGGTTGTGGTTGGAAGCCAGCCTGGGCAAATAGTTCTGGAAGACCCTATCTCAAAAAACCTATCACAAAAAAGGGCTGGTGGAGTGGCTTAAGGTGTAAGCCCTGAGTTCAAGCCCCAGTACTGTCAAAAAAAAAAAAAAAAAAAAAGAAATACAAATTCTAGGTCCCCACCACAACTGAATCAGAATTTGCCTCTTTTGTTTTTTTTGGGGGGGGGGGCGGGGGTTGTTTTTTGGTTTTGCTAGGGATTGAATCCAGGTCCTTGCTTGTGCTAGGAATGCACTCTCACACTGAACTGAATCTACATTTTAGTGAGGTCCATAGGTGATTTGTAAGTACATTAAATCTTGGGAAACTCTACCTTCTGTTTTTCCATGTTCTCCCTTTAGTATCAGCTGGAATGTCTTTGGTAAACTAGTCAGTAACCCAGGAACTTAAAGTACTAATATTCTTGAATTATGTAACCATCTTCAAAAGGAGGTCCTCCTCCCCTATCTGTGTTGGAATGCTGTGGGTGGGGAGAGAAGGCCTCATGCTGAAGCAGCTCAATGTCAGATGTGAGTTGGCAAACATGAGTCATACAGTGGGATTTTCTCCAGACCACAAACCAATGGTCCAGGTTTTATTGATTTGTATTTGGGTCACTGGTTCTGAGTTTCTGAATGATCCTATTGTGTTTGTCTTATAGTGCAAAGGAAGGAGGTACAGGCCCGAGCTGTGTTCTACCCCCTCTTAGGGTTGGGAGGAGCTGTGAACATGTGCTATCGAACCCTCTACATCGGGACAGGTGAGCCAGCCAGGAAACTGGGAGACACTGAATCTGTTCAGCCCTAAAGATCAACACTCTTACTCACAGAAGCTAGAGAAGGGTGAAGGAAGCCCTTTCCACGGTTGATGAGTTTAACCCAATGGATTTCTGGACAAGAAAGACTAAGAAATAGTACAATCAGGTGCTTCCCTGTCATAGGCCTTTCGCTGTCTGTGCCTAATATGTCATTATCATAGATGAAGTTGACTCTGACCTCTGCTGGGGAGGCAACTGAAACACTGAGAGGAAAGACCCAAGGAGAGGTCCACTGGACATCTTTGAAAATATTTTTTCTTCTTTTTTTTGGTGGGACTGGGATTTGAACTCAAGGCTTCACACTTGCAAAGAAGGTGCTCTACTGCTTGAGTCATACATCCAGTCCGTTTTGCTCCGGATATTTTAGAGATGGAGTCTTGCGAACTGTTTGCCCATGCTGTCCTCAAACAGCAGTCCTCCTGATCTCTGCCTCCTAAGTAGCTAGAATTATAAGGTGTAAGCCACCCATACCCAGCAATGGATGTCTTTGAAAAGTGATGAGCTCAAACATACCCAGCCTTCAGCTAGCCCTATATCTGGTACACAGGGCAGACAGATTAGCCATTAGCCTAGAAATTTCCCTTTTAGGTGACATGGCATACAGGCCCTATATCCTCATGTGTACTCATGGAAGTATGCCATCCTCTTCAGTAACTCAACTGTTCCCTCTGGATAGCAGCCACATGTTCTAAAGTAGATCAGCTGACAAGGACAACTAACTGTTAGCAGGGGGTTGGAAAAGACACAGTATTTGTTCAAAAATACAAGGAGAGAGTCCTGGGCTAAGTATCCCTGAGGTCTCTATTAGCACCTACCCAGAAGCTAACTCCCTCCTCCCTCATACATACACCTTACAGCCTATTTTCTGCCTTCCTTTTCCTCTACTCCTGCCACCCTGCAGGAGCTGACATGGATGTGTGCCTTACAAACTATGGTCACTGTAACTACGTGTCGGGGAAACATGCCTGCATATTCTATGATGAGGTGAGAGGTGAAGATGAGATGGGAGGGAGCTTCCCCAACTGGAGACCTCTCCCTGGCTTTGAGTCTTTATTCTCTGCCCTGGTGGGGAGGAGGGGAAGAGTCTGGGGTTGTCTCCTTTTCTTTCCTCCCTGTCATTCCTGGAGTCTCAGTATGAAGTGTGAAAGGACATTCTGCCATGGCTACATGGCTAACTGCCTCCAGAAGCAGGTCTCCCTTTTCTACTGAGGTTGCTCACAGGCTCAGTAGAGGAAACTCACCCTCAAGTGGGGCCCCAGGGAAGAGAGACCAACATAGAAGGAAACCAACCCCTGTTGATGTATCCCTGTGAGTTTAATCAATGTCATGTGCCATCCTATCAATGGGGGCCAGTGCTAAAGAGACAGGAAAGGACCAGGGTGTAGGCAGGCTGTCCCAAGGAGATGAGCCTTGAGTCCATTCTGAAAGAATGGGGTCATGACTGGGGAAGAATATGAGAGCTCCCAAGGTAGAACAGCACAGCTGCCTCCTTACATCCTTTCTCCTGTTGGCTTGTTACATCCTTTCTCCTGTTGGCCCCAAGCCCCACAGAGCAGACCCCACATCTTGTCTCTCCTCCTCCTCCTCCTCAGAATACCAAACATTATGAGCTGTTAAACTACAGTGAGCATGGAACAACGGTGGACAATGTGCTGTATTCATGTGACTTCTCTGAGAAGACCCCGCCAACACCCCCAAGCAGTATTGTTGCCAAAGTGCAGAGTGTCATCAGTAAGTTGGAGCAGAGGCCTTTGGCCACAGAGCTAAGGCCCCAGTCACAGTGGTTTTGCCATGCTGCCTATGACCTGCAATCTTTTGCCTTCTCGGTCCCATTGGCCAAGTTCTCCTTGCTGGTGGGCCCAGGGAAGGTCACCAAGAAGCAAGTGCTGAACACCCACATGTGTATCAGACCTCTTTGGGGACTTCAGACTCCACCAGCCCTTTCAGAGTGTCCCCCAACCCCTGGTCATATAGTAGTTGGAATGGGGAGATGCAGGGGCCCAGTTCTGGCAAACAGCCTAGACAGGTCAGCTGCTGATTTTTCCTCTCCTGTGACCATACACCTTTTTCCCAGGGCGTCGCCGGCACCAGAAACAAGATGAAGAGCCAAGTGAGGAGGCAGCCATGATGAGTTCCCAGGCCCAGGGGTCCCAGCGGAGACCCTGCAATTGCAAAGCCAGCAGCTCAAGCTTGATTGGGGGCAGTGGGGCCGGCTGGGAGGGTACGGCCTTACTACACCATGGCAGCTACATCAAGCTGGGCTGCCTGCAGTTTGTCTTCAGCATCACTGAGTTTGCGACCAAACAGCCCAAAGGCGATGCCAGTCTGCTGCAGGATGGGGTACTGGCTGAGAAGCTGTCTCTCAAGCCCCACCAGGGCCCTGTGCTGCGTTCCAACTCCGTTCCCTAGGGCTGGTGGCTACCCTGCTGCCTACCTAGACACTCTCCCCAAGACTCCTGCAATGCAAAAATGTACACAAACCAAGCCTGGGTGTTTTCTATACCAGAAACCCTTCAACTACAATCTTTGCATGAAATGAAGAAAACCTTTTGACTTTTTTAAAATTCCTTTTTCTTTTCTCAAGTTTTAGGGGGCATTTGCACATATATTTGTACTCAACATTTCATGGGAAAGCGGCAGACCCGAGCTGAGGAACAGCGTGGGCAGGGAGGGGAAGACTGTGGTCTGGACACTTCCTCCAACACAAGCCCTTCCCCCCACCTCCTGCTCCCTCCCCTTCTCTCACCCTCCAATGTAAAATAATCAGAAACTTGTTCTATTTTGTGGCAGTGACAATAGTTTTATATTAAAAGAAAAAAATACAGTTTTCATACAGCAAAATCTATACAATATCATTGTTTTATTTAATATAAAAATCGCTACCCACCCTCCTTCCATATTTCCCATCTTCCAAGTTATTTTACCTTTCTGCAGCAGTTGCACTACAGGTAGCTACTGTGTATTATGGACAAATGAAAAATGAATTCTTTTTTCCGGCTGTCCATCTATTTTATTTCAAATAAGGAAGTGTATTTGGATTTTGTGTAAATACATCTAGTGACATTTTTTCAATGTTTTTTAAAACTGTGTACAGTACTACATGTGGTAGAGCGTTTTCTCAAGTTGTCTATTGTAGCAAAAGCGTTTTTGTCGTAAACCTGTTCTGTCTCCTTTTTTTGTTCTCTTGCCACTTCTCTTCCTCCCAATCCTGGCTCCCTCCTCTCCTTCCACCCCCACAACTAGTACCAATGTACATAGTAAATGTAATGTTTTAGACTTTACAGAAACTTTCCTGTATTCTGTATATAAAAAAGAAAAATACTTCAAATTATGTTTTCTGCCTGTCTGTCCTACCTGTCATCACCCTTAGAGGGAATCTTGCCGGAGATCTGGGTCCCAACAGTTGGGGTATATTTTGAACAGGTCTTGTTCCCAGCGACTTAGCCTCCAAGGGAAGCTTGGGAGAGTACGGAGGTATTAGAATGACCCTAAACTGGGTGGAGGACAGTGGGGCAGTAGGGGTGCATCTGTTATGTGAGTGCTGTTTCTCTGGAGAGCCCTAATAAGAATCTGGTCTCCAGACCTAGCTGTGCCACTTCTAGTTAATGTGACTCGCAATCATTACTTCTCCACTACTGGTGTTCCCATCAGAAAATGAGTATACCTTAATTGTAAAGCTGTGGGGACTCTGGTTAAACCAAATTCCTTTCCTTCTCCAGACCTTAGTGAGAGGCTTTCTCCCTAGAGAGCACCTCTTTGCTGTGTTCCAGCACTATTGGAGTAGGTGGTATCTATTTAAAAGTCCTATCAGGACTTTTCCTTGTGATCTGAGAATGAATACTGCCTCCAAAGCCTCCTCCCACAGCATTTATGCCTAATTATACCCCCAGTCCACTTTGCAGCTAAATAGGAAACCTACCCTACATTCAGGTTTTCCTGGCTCCCATCTAGCCATCTAGTTTTGTCTCAGCCACTCTACTCCCCCTGCCTGATGAGCTTGAACTCCCTATGGACAGAAGGTTTATTGTGCTGCATAGTGTTAACTAGGGTATCCATACTGCTTGGCACACCATAAGTGCCAAACATGCAAATCATACTTGGTGGCTTTCTCAAGTTCCTGCCATATCACCAGGCCAAGAGTGCCCTTAACCATGCCTCTCTAGCTGTCCTTGCCCACCAAGCTGCCATAATCACTTCGGTTGAGCAATGGAGCATCTTTACTTATTTCTGCCACCTATGAAAAACATTCCAGAAATATATTTCCTCTTGATGTGCAGTAACAGATTTTACTATCTTCTGGCTTCCCTTCAGAAGGAGGGGGGAGGTGCATAGTGGTGCACCCCTATTATCCCAGCACTCAAGAGGATTGATTGAAGGTTCAAGGCCAGCCTGGGCTACTTAGTGAGCCCCTATCTCAAAAATACGAAAGAAGAAAGAAACAGGAAAGGTAGGGTGGAGTGGGATCAGGGACATAGAGGGGAAATGGTTGAGTGAGTCCTGACGACCCTAACCACCAGTGCCACCTTGTTCTCTCGCCTCTCTAGCCTTGAATAGGGAAGAATCCTAGAAGCTGAGGGCCGGATTATGTGAAGATGAGAACTTGAAGGGTTGGTTTACTGAGGGAAAGGAGTCTAGGACTGGGCTCTCCAGAGACTCAGCCCATTCATGGCACGCGACTCCAGAAGGGAAGGACTCCGCTGCATATTCACACCTAGAGTAAACAGAAATGTTCATTCAAGCATAAGCGTTGGCAGAGAGACAGATGCATGTGCAGCCTGGAGGCACAGACACCTACGTGGTTTACAACTCACCCTGAAGGGCGATCCTAAGACCCGTGGGCACATGCACGGAGATCCATGTGCATACCTGGCAGGCACATGAACACACACCTAGAGGGCGCTCCCGCGATTCAAAGCACACCCATACTTCGAAGGTGTGCTCACGGCACGCCGCCAGCGGACGCAGACACACGCCTAGAGGGCGCTCGTGGGACCCACGCGCGCGCACACGCGGGACCCACGCGCGCGCACACGCGGGACCCACGCGCGCGCACACGCACACGCACACGCACACACACCCCTGTCCAGCCTTCCGCCCGCGTCCGCCCCCGGTGCTGGGCGGGGCGGCGGCGGCTGCGCGGCTACCCGGGGCGGCGGCGGCTGCGCGGCTACCCAGGGCGGCAAGGCCCGGGCGGGAACCCGGAAAGCTGTAGGCAGGCATGGAGTCCCTGCTGCTGGGCGCGGGGCTGCTGCTGGGCGCTTACGTGCTGGTCTACTACAACCTAGTGAAGGCTCCGCCATGCGGAGGCATCGGCAGCCTGAGGGGCCGCACGGCCGTGGTCACGGGTAAGTGCACGGGTGTGGGCGGGCGGCCGGGCGGCGGCCCGCGGCCCGTCCGGCTCACCTGGCCCCTACTCGCCGCCCTCAGGCGCCAACAGCGGCATCGGGAAGATGACGGCCCTGGAACTGGCGCGCCGGGGAGCTCGCGTGGTGCTGGCTTGCCGCAGCCGGGAACGCGGAGAGGCTGCCGCCTTCGACCTCCGCCAGGTGAGGGAAAGAGGGGACAGGTGGGACGGTGAGCCGAGGACACATCGCGATAAAGAGGGGCGAGCGAAACGGCGCGGGAGATCCAGTTCCTGAGAGGAGACAGCCCCTTGGTTCGTTAAGCACAGCAGAGGGGCACAGAGTACTTCGGACAGACACGAAAGGAGCTCCAGAACCAAGTTGGGGAGGAGGCTTCCTTAAGGAAGGATTCTTATCCCAGACGTTTAAGGATCTGTAGGAGTTAGATTAATGAAGAGCAGCAGGAAAAGGGAACAGCAGAGAGAACAGACAGCGTGTGTAAAGACCCCGAGGCAAGAGAGTCTGATTTGAGAAGCTGGTGGGGGAAGATTTAATGAAACTGAAGTACAATTTAGAGGGGCAAATTGTAGGATCCCTGAGCCAGGGCCAGGTTTTGGAAGCCCTAATAGACCCTCATTGAGGAGCTTGGACAGCAGAACTCAGGGAAGCAGGCTAGCCTTTGGAATGCACTCTTTATTGCTCTATGGTCCCTGGACTGGCGGAGGTAAGAGTGGGTGAGAGGAGACCAATAAAAACTCTGTTACAGTAGGTTGTGGTGACACCTGTAATCCCAGCACTGGGGAGGCTGAAGCAGGAGGATGGTGAGTTGGAGGCCAGCTTGGGTTACATTGGAAGACTGTCAAAAAAAAAAAAAGTGGAAGATTTTAGGGTAAGTGATAGTGGAGGGAGGGGATAATAGTAATAGCAAATACTACACAGTGCTGACTGGTATTTTACATATATTAACTCAATTCTCACAATAACTCTGTAAGATAGGTCACACTCTAATAAGAAAAATCAGAATTTAAATCCACATACATTCCATTACATTCTAGTGCATAGGGGCAGATTTTAGTTATAGTAGAAGGTAGACTCTTAGAATTAGGCGCCTGGGGAGAGGGAAGAGGAGGGAGGTGCCTGGTGACAATCCCAGCCCTTGCCGCTCCACAGGAGAGTGGGAACAATGAGGTCATCTTCATGGCCTTGGACTTGGCCAGTCTGGCCTCGGTGCGGGCCTTTGCCACTGCCTTCCTGAGCTCTGAGCCACGGCTGGACATCCTCATCCATAATGCTGGTGAGGGGCAGAAGGCCCTGCAGGGGGGTGGTGGGTGGCCAGGAGCAGTTGCCCCCTCCATTTGGGCCCTGCCAGGGGCCAGTAGACACATGGGAAGGATGCCCCATACTCCCATCGCACACATGGGGATGCTGAGGGCTGTGGGGCAGCTCACATCTAGCTCCTGCCCCAGGGATCAGTTCCTGTGGCCGGACCCGTGAGGCCTTTAACCTACTGTTGCGGGTGAACCACGTCAGCCCCTTCCTGCTAACACACCTGCTGCTGCCCCACCTGCGGATGTGTGCTCCTAGCCGTGTGGTGGTGGTGTCCTCAGCCGCCCATCGACGTGGACACCTCGACTTCACACGCCTGAACCACCCAGTGATTGGTTGGCGACAGGAGCTGCGGGCATATGCTGACAGTAAGCTGGCCAACGTACTGTTTGCCCGGGAGCTTGCCACCCAGCTTGAGGGCACTGGTATTACCTGCTATGCAGCCCACCCAGGTAAGGCCTGACTCTTTGGCTGCTCCTTATTCCTCCTCTCCCATCCTTACCTCAACCTGTGCTCCCCCAGCCTCCCACTGAATCACAGGATCTCAGAGCAGGAAGAGTCATGGTCCAAGGAGATACCTGTTCCCTGCTGATCTTGGAACCTGGCTCTTTTTGTCTGAGTTCTTCCTCTCACACCACAAGCTTGGTATGACCACTGGATAGGGTATAGCAAGAATAAGACCCAGGTTTTACTCCACCAAGTCATCTATACTGACTAAGCTGGCTATAATAGTATGATGATGGGGGTCAGGGATGGAGCTCAGTGGTAGAATGCTTGCCTAGCATGGGTGAGACCCTGGCTTTGATCCCCAGCACTGCAAAAACAAAATGTTATGATGGTGATGATGGTAGCTAATAATTATGCATTCAGTTATTCATTGCTGAGTACCTACAACATGTTAGCCTTAGTCATGGCACTGGGGATATAATGGTGAACAGAACAAAGACCTCGGACTGAAGTGCATAACTCAGTGGTACAGCACATGCTTAGCCTACAGGAGGCCTTGAGTTTAATCCCAGCACCCAAAAACAAAGAAAAAAAAACCAAAGATCTTACCCTAGAGTTGTATTCTAATTTGGGGCAAGGGGAGACAGCCAATGAATATATACAGTGGTATAAAGTAATGGGGAAAGATAAAACAGTAAAAGAATATGGAGTGCTGCCAGGATGTGCTATTTTATCAGTGGGAGTCAAGGAAGACATCTGAAAAGGTGACAGTTGAGCATAGTCTTAAAGGAGATGAGGAATGAACCATGTATCTTTCTGGAGTAGAGCTCAGAAAACAGCAAATAGCAAGTACAAAGGCCCATAGACAAGTTTCTGGTGTACTTGAGGCTCATGTGTCTAGAACAGAGTAAGCAGGTAAGTGACGAGATGAGGTAGGAGAGCCAGGCAAGGTCGGGCAGGATTTGGAGGTACACTGTAAATGTTTTGGCTTTCACTCTAAGTGGGATAATTGGTGGACAGACTCAAGGATAGGTTGCACCAGGAGAACAAGATCTGCTCTTCCATCTATTATCATACTGTGTTTTTAGAAAATCATTGCCTAAGGCTCATTAGTAGTTATAAAGATAATAATAACCACAACTAACCCTTATTAAGCTTTTATAACAACTCCAGATCTCTAATACCTAAAGCAGTGGTTCATGTACCACAGGTGCTTAATAAATGCTGGCTAACCAAAGGAATGGGGCTCAAGCTAGAAGAAAAGATAGAGACTGAGAGACAGGGGGCACAGCATGACCACAATCTAGGAGATGGGAATTCCCCGATTTGTTTTTGGTTTTTGTTTTGGTGGAGCTGGGGTTTGAACTCAGGGCCTCACACTTGCTAGGCAGGTGCTCTATCACTTGAGCCACACCTCCAGCCTCACCAGTGATTTGGATGGAGGGGAAGAAGAGGCTTCCTGTAGGAAATGAGTGAAGTCACCTTGTAGGGGCCTGAATACTTGGTTCCCTAGAACCAGATTCTGCCCTCATACTCTTCCAGCTCTATTCCTGCTACTTACACTCTGGGCCCTCACCCACTATCCTTCCCCAATTTTTTCTTGCTCACAGGGCCTGTGAATTCAGAGCTGTTCCTACGCCACGTTCCTGGATGGCTGTGCCCCTTTTTGCGCCCACTGGCTTGGCTAGTGCTCCGGACACCTGGAGGGGGTGCCCAGACACCCCTGTACTGTGCTCTACAGGAAGGCATTGAGCCCCTTAGTGGCAGATATTTTGCCAACTGCCATGTGGAGGAAGTGCCCCCAGCTGCCCGAGATGACCAATCAGCCCACAGGCTATGGGAGGCCAGCAAGAGGCTGGCAGGCCTTGAGCCTGTGGAGGATGACAACCCTGATGAAGAGATCCAGCCTGAGGATCCAGGGGCCCCATCTTCTTTGAGCACCTCCCTTCCTGAAGAGCCCATAGTTTCTGAATTTTCCCCTGGCAAGCAGAGGTCACAAGACTTTTCTAAGTTGACACAACGAATTCAGGTTAAAGCTGAGCCTGAGCCCCAAGGCTCCTAACTCCCAGGCCAGGATACTTTCTGTAGTACTTCCTGACCCCGGAAAACCTTAGCTGTGTGGCAGGGCACCCAGGAGTTGCCATTTTTACCTCCGTGATTACTTTCTGGGGCCTCTAGGTATGTCCTGGGGAGCTCTTTTCCTGGTGGAAGGAAATAATGGATAACTACTTCTTCCTAAGAGAGATAGTAACCCCAAATTCAGGGGTGGAGGGTAATGAATCTGACACTGTGTTTCTCAGGAATTTGAGTTTCAGATCTCCAGCCCTATCCTGGATGATTCTGATCAGCTCTGGGGCAGGGTCAGAGAATTTGTGATTTGATGCACTGCCAACGTTGAGCATTACTGAACTGAGCCCTTTGCAACCATCTAGCTAGGTAGTTATTCCCATTTCGCAGAGGTGGGTTTAGAGTCTGGAGGGAAGGACTCAGCTATAAGAAGACCAAGGTCTGGGATTTGAACCTGGGGAGGAGTCTGACACCAGGACCCGCTGCTGTAAGCTGAGTGTCGGAAGGTCAGGCAGCGTAGGGCAGTTGTTGCGGAGGTGCCCCCCCGAGGAAGCAGGGAGATGCCTTCCGGGGTGCTGTAGGGCTAGCCACTGCCTAAGTCCCCCGGTAATAAAGCAAGTTGACTGTCGACCAGCGCGCTGGCTCCTGCCTCTCTCAACATGCCGGCCCCGCCCTCCGCCGCCACACTTCCGGCGGGGCTGCGACCACAGAGGGGCGCGGGCGGGCGGCGCCGCTGGGGGTGGCGAGATAGGCTGGGCGCGGCCGACGCTGCGGACCCGCTGCTGCTGCCCAGGTCCGTGCGGCCGAGGGCCTTCCGTCCCGTCGGCGCCATGGGCAATTGCCACACGGTGGGGCCCAACGAGGCGCTGGTGGTTTCAGGTGAGGGGGAGGCGAGGTAGGTGGGTGCTGGGGAGACAGAGAAGGGCTCCGAGGGTGGGGGGCCGAGGTCGGGCGCCTGGTGCTGGGCCTGAGTGCCCCGCGTGCACACGGCGCTGTCTCCCCCCAGTCGCACCTGAGACCCCTTCCTGAAGAGACTTCCGTATTCCCGGGCTCCGTGCCCGCGGGCACCCACCAGGGACTCCCCCTCCCACAATGTCCTCCTGTATTTATTTATTGCTTCCTTTCTCCGCCTCCTCCCTAGGCAGGCCTCCCCTCCGCTCCACCGAGAGGGGACCAGTGGTTCCCGGAACACAGCAGTTTGGCTGGATTCTAGCTCTCGGAACTGGGATGGGGCGCGTAGTTCTGGAGGGCAGGTGCCTGTGTGGGGACGGGCTCTGAGACGCCGGTCCTTTCTTGGGGCGTAGTCAGACCCGTTAATTCCAAACAGGCTGCGGCTTGCTGGGTGTTACAGGCATTACCCGCCCTGGAAACGCGGGTGCGGCCTCCACAGGTTGGGAAACCCCGCTCTGGATTGCAGAAATGCTGCAAGCTCCAAAATTTCTGTCTGGGTGGGGTTCGGGAACTGCAGCATTGGGGGTGGGGGGAGTGTATCTTGTCCTAAGGCTGCAGTTTTACACTGTGTTAGGTAACTAAAGCCTTTCGAGCCATCGGGTGGTTCAGCTTCTGTCCCGGGTGCCGGGGAGGGGCCTGTTGCTACCGTCTTACTTCGCATCATTAGTGCTGATGGTAGGGCTGGCTACCAAGGAGGGTAGAAGCCTTGAGCTAGAGCTTAAAGCTGCCCGTCTTTGAGAGGTGTGAAAAATGAAAAAAAAAAATTCACCCCAAAACATAGTCTTAAGCTTAATTTGGATCTCAAAATCATGATGTCTACTGAGGCATCCCCACCCTCTCCTCAGGACCAGAACCCTGCTCCTGTGGAGGACATAAGATACTTGCCTCACTCCCAAGACCAGAGATAGCCTTGGGGACAGGAGGGAGACCCTAAAGAGCATAGAGGCCAACTTATTCCTCTGTAAGACTGGGGCTTGTCTCCCAGTCCCTACCCCTAGAACAGGCTTTTAGGAATGAATTTTTTTTTTTTGACAAGAGTCTCTCAAAAAAGGCTGGCCTGGATCTTGCAATCCTATCTCAACTTCAGCGCTAGGATTACAAGCATGTGCCACCACACCTGGCTGCACTTTGTTTTTCTTGTGGAGTTTATTTCAGGAAGCCAGACTCTGGGCTGAAGAGACAAGAGCCTCAGTTCTGTCCTTGTAGAAACTCTTGTGATTACAGAATGAGAGGAGCCTCTGAGATGGGCTGCTCTGTCACCTTCCACTTACTGGGGACTTGGTCCTCAGGTCAGATCCAAAGCATTGCTGGCTTGGAAGCTGTTTCAGGGGTGGGGAGAGGAAGCCAAGTGAAGCATCAAGGGTGCTGGAATCAAAGAAGGGTAGAGTGGGATAATGGCTAGCATAATAGTATCTTGGGATTTGAGACAATCAAGTTGAAGTGCATCTCTTTCCAGAGGGTGACTTTCCAGGAGAGCAGAGCAGAGCAGGGCAGCTACTCACGGCCCTGCCCCACTGGCCTACCATGCCCCTCAGACGTGCCTTTCAGTCCAAAGGCATCTCACTCAGCCCAATTTCAAGAGTATGCCGATAAATCCTGTGGTCATCTTTTCTTACTGTCTGATCTCCCTCCATTATATAACATAAAACTGTTTTCTCTCTTTCTACTTTTGAAATTTTTAAAGGAGAGGCTGGGGGTGTAGCTCAGTGGTAGAATACTTGCCTAACATGTGCAAGCCCCTGGGTTGGACCCAGCTCTACAAAAGCAAATTTTATTCTCACTAATAACTGAAATTGTCTCCTATGATTATGAATATCAGACGCAGGCCAGGATAGTATTAGCAGATATTTTCCCCCACGGTGTAGTTGTTGCAGGTACCTTGAAAAATCATTGACACTCATCTCTACTTTGAAATTAATACAGTAATCCAAGTACTCAAGAAGCAAAGATCAGGAGGATTGTGGTTTGAAACCAGCCTAGGCAAATGGTTTGAGAGACCCTATCTCAAAAATACCCATCACATGGGGTCTCATAAACTTTTTTTGTCCAAGCTGACCTTAAACCATGATCCTCCTGATCTCAGCTGCATAGCTTGGAAGGAGAGGCCCATACCACTATGTCCAGCTATCGGTTGAGATTAGGTCTCTTGAACTTTTGCCCAGGCTGGTCTTGAGCTGTGATCTTACCATTCTCAGCCTTCCAAGTAACTGGGATTGCAGGCATGAGCCACCAGTGCCTGGCTCATAGTTTTCAAATACTGGTCAAGCTCTGCATGGATTTAATTTATCAGTAACAAGTGCTGACACAGTACAACAGAAGGCAGTTTCCAGGAACCAATAGCATCTCAACCTGAGGACCACTGAGAAGCATAGAAGGCTGTGGTTATCTCCATGTGCTTTCTGGAAAGACTGCATAGTGCACAAAACTCCAACATGAGCTTCTTTTAAAATGCAGTCCTCGTGACTTTAGTGCAACAGTTCTTCTCATTCCTTTTATCTGGAAAGATAACTGAAAGTCCACCCTTGATTCAGGGTTCCTTAGCTGACAACTTCAGCTGTCAGCTTTATTCTACACAATGCTATCCCAGCTTTATTCTACACAACGCTATCTCATATAGTAGTCACTAACCACACGTGACTACTGAGGAAGTGAAAATACAAATTTGCACAATTTTGATTGCTGCTCTGCTGACCATTGCTTACAGGTAACATGTCTAAACAATGACAGCTCTGATCCAAGCAAACTACTTTTACCAATGAGATATAAGAGGCACTGGAACATAGCTAGTGAGCAAGATGGCAAAGGGTAAAGTGGTATGAAATGACCACTTACACAGTAAATGAAATTTCATTTTATGTGATTTTAATTAAGTTAAAATTAAAAATGGATATTGATTCAATAATTGAAAAACCTCAAGTATTTTTGGAACAACTTCAGTATGTGAACCTTTCTCACCTATAAAATTTATGAAATCAAAACACAGATCAAATTCTAGGTGTAGTGACATAGGGCTATAATTCTAGCATTTGGGAAGCCGAGGCAGGAGGATCATGAGTTTGAGGTCAGCCTGGGCTGCACAGTGAGTTCAAGGCCAGCCTCAGTTACTAACAAGACCCTGTCTCAAAAACACGAAAAAGAAACAGATAAAGCCAGATACGATGGCTTAGTCCTAGCTACTGAGGATGTGGAGGTAGGAGGACAGCTTGAGTACAGGAGTTTACAACCACCTTGAGCAAAATAGTGAGACCACTATCAAAACAAACAAACAAACAAACAAAACCCCCAGAATCAAAAAAAAAATAAAATAAAAAAATAAAAAAATAAAAAAAAAAATACCCATCACAAAAAAGGGCTGGCGAGTGGCTCAAGGTGAAGGCCCTGAGTCAAAAAAAAAAAAAAGATAATAATTAGATCTACCACTAGATCTTATTTAATGTATTAATAAAAAGGTACATATTCTTGAATCACGCATTTGATTGTGTTAGCATTTTGTCAGTGTTCAATATAATTTTTTCTTATGTAATTTTTTTTGTGTGTGTGTGCAGAACTAAGGTTTGAACTCAGGGCTTTGTGTGGCATGCACTCTGCCATTTGAACCACACATCTAGGCCTTTGTAAACATTTTGAGAAAGAGTCCTTAAACATTGCTGAACTGCTAAAGGGATTTATAGCTCAAAAGGGGCTAACCTCTTGAGGGTATGGTCTTGCAGTAGGAAGAAGGTGAAGGAGGGTCAAGAAGGGAAGGGACTGCGCCTAAGAGGGCAGTGGTGGACTTTGTCTTTGGAGAGGCAGAGAGGGTAAAACAGAGGTTAACATGGGATATTTTATGCTGCTTCAGCATGATTGAGTACAGACCAAGGAAAAGCAACTTAGTTTAGAGAAAGTGAAATAAAATTAGGCGAAATTCAAAGGTCTCAAGATGAGTTGTGAGGAAGGGAGGTCAAGGAAGAGGCACCTAACTGGTTCCCTTACAACCAACCACCCAGGCATGGTGGCCCTGCAGGAAGATCATGAATTCTAGGCTAACCTGGGCTGCATTGTGAGATTCTGTCTCAAAACCACATCAATAAAAAAAAACAAAAAGCCTTGGGAAGGGTGCTCAGGGCTCAGAGTGACCAGGAAGCTGGAAGGAGGCTCCAGGGGGCCAGGCAGCCTGCATTTCCCAGCTTCCTGTTATTGCTGCCCCTAGGAACCTAGTATGTTGTCCTTGGCCTAGGCCCAGCTTTAGCTGCAGGAGCCTGCTCCAAGGTCAAGAGACTTAAGTGAAAGGTAAAGGTAGACACCCTCCATGTCCCCCCACAAACCCTCTCTGCCCCCCACCTCCTCCCACAGCACATCAAAAAGGCCACTGGGGCTAGGTAGCCATGCCCCACCCCCCACCAGGCCAGAAGATGCAGAACAAGCTGATTTTTTGGCCCTCTTCCAGTTTCACTTGATCCCAAGATGCTTTGGGTTTTAAATTGGCTGCCTGTCCTCAGAGGACTTCCCACCAACACCTCCTAGGGCAGAAAAGCCCACAAAGGCTTACCTTGAACAGCAGCCCTGTTGTCGACAGGTGTTCCCACCGAAGAGAAATAGAGACCTAAGACCTCTTACTGCTCCCGCCACACTATAAGGGGATGTTCTTTGAACCCTGAATTTCTGGTTTGGCTACAAGTTGACTATCCCTTATTCGAAATGCTTGAGACTAAAATTTTTTTCAATTTCAGGGGTTTTCTTGGGTTTTTTTTTTTTTTTTTTTGGGGGGGAGTATTTGCCTACATCTTGGGGAATGAGACTCACACTAAATTCATTTGTTTCATATACATCTTATATACATAGCCTAAAGGTAATTACATACATTATTTTAGTGTGCCTGTGTTTTGACTGCAGCCTGTCACATGATGTCAGGTGTGGAATTTTCCATTTGTGGCATACATTTGGAGCTCCAAAAGTTGATTTTGAGCTGGGCTTGGTGGTTCATACCTGTAATTCCAGCATTCAGGAGACTGATGTAGGAGGATAATGAATTTTGAGGCTAGCCTGGAGTACATAGCAAGATCCTGTCTCAAAAAACAAACAAAATACATAAATTCTCCTGGGTGCCAGTAGCTCATACCTGTAATCTTAACTATTTGGGAGGCAGAGATCAGGAGGATCGAGGTTCGAAGGCAGCCTGGGAAAATAGTTCAAAAGACCCTATCTTGAAAATACCCAACACTGAAAAGAGCTGATAAGGTGGCTCAGGTCATAGAGCGCCAGCCTAGCAAGCATGAGGCCAAGTTCAAACCCCCTCTTACCACCAAAAAGAAAAAAAAAAATTCAACTTTGGAGTATTTCAGATTTTGGATTTTCAGGTTAGGGATGTTCAACAGATGCTAGAGCTGGGAACAGGTTATAAGGGGAACATGGCTCAAGTAGTAGAGCACTGCCTAGCAATTGGGAGACCCTGGGTTCAATCCCCTGTACTGCAAAAAGGAAAAAAATGCACCAATGCTTTGTACACTGTGACAAACCCAGCAAACGGGATTGGCTGCCCCATGAGCAGTCTCAGATGCCCAGACACCTGTTTTCCAACCTTTCAAGCCCACCCCACTTAAAAGTGACAGGAAGCTGGGCACCGGTGGCTCTCCCTGTAATCCTAGCTACTTCCGAGGCAGAGATGAGGAGGCTCAAGGTTCAAAGACAACCTGGGCAAATAGTTTGTGAGACCCCCATCTTGAAAAACCCATCACAAAAAAGGGCTAGTGGAGTTGCTCAAGGTATAGGCCCTGAATTCAAGCCCCAGTACCACCAAAAAAAAAAAAAAAAAAGTGACAGGGGTATGGAAAGTCTTTGTTCCTTTTCCTTCATCCATCCAAAGCTTGTCCCCAGTTTGATGCTGTCACCATTGTTCACTAATTTTCATTTTCATGAAAGCTTCAGATATTTGCCATGGATCTGGGTAGTTTTCTGTAGCTGGATTATAGGGTCTCTGAGGACTCATGGCAGGGGACAAGGTGAGTAGAAGGGCAGAGGGTGGGTCATGGATCTGTGCTCATGAGTCTCTTGTTTGGTTTTTGGCCTTACTATACCTAAACCTGGACTCCAGTGTTGTAACATGTGAAACTCAACAGCCACACATGACTAGTAGCTCAACACAGATGTAGAACATTTCCACCATTCAGTACAGAAAGTGTTCTTGGGCAAGATTGCTTCAGAAGTTATCCCCCTATAGCAGCCACCAGTCAAAACACCTGGGTTACACTGCAGGAGACATCTACCCAGTCTCCTGACCTCAGAGTCTTCCTCCTTGTGCAAAGTGATATTGTTTCTAAAATGCCATTGTCACCTCCCAGCTTAAGTCCCCTCATGTCTTCCCATCACATGCTTAGCTCCTTAGCCGTCATAGAAGACTGTCCATAATCTGGCTTCGGTCCCTCTTCCTGCCTTGTCCACTGCCATGAGTCCTCAAAAACAGTATAACCCTGCCGAGCACCGGTGGCTCACACCTATAATCCTAGCTACTCAGGAGGTAGAGATCTGGAGGATCACGGTTTGAAGCCCGCTGGGCAAATAGTTCATGAGATCCTATCTCAAAAAAAAAAACAAAAAAAAAAACATTGCAAAAAAAGGCTGGTGGAGTGGCTTAAGGTGTAGATCCTAAGTTCAAACCCCAATAACGGGAAAAAAAAAAAATGTATAACCCAGCATTAGAAAATTACCTAGACCCTTAGCCTTGGAAAGCAAACATCTTGAAGCTTTCATGAAAACCCAAAGTTTTTTCCCCTCAAATTTTATTTCTTTCAATTCATCTGTTTCCTGTACATTCCTTTTCACTCCAAGTCAACTCCCTCCCCAGTTTTTACTAAAGCATCCTGGAACTTGATGAGTAATTTGTTATTAACAGAGGAGTACACAACAAGAACTTCAGGAATTGATTAGTCTTATTTCTGGGTGAAGAATGTGCTGAGCATGTCCATAGCCTGGATCTGGGTTATGGCTGAATTAGCTGTTTAACTGATACACAGTTTCCAGGAACCATTTCCTTTTGAAGCCTTTTCTCTTTCTCCTCACTTCTGTTAGTACCACAAGTGGATCTTAGTTTTAAGTTCTTCCTTCCCCACCTGCTTCCACAAGGTGAGCAAAGACACTCTGAGAGTAAAGTGGCAGCCTCACTGAGATGTGTCTGCAGGCACAGTAAGGCTGTCATCTTGGCTCAAAGACTTTCCCTACTACCAGCCCCTAGTGCTGTTCCCCTGCATCTCTGTCCAGTCTACCATGATAGCAGGTAAGCTGCATGGCATTATATCCTAGGAAACACTTGGAGACTTTTCTTCCTCCTTGCCTCACCTACTGACAGATAGGAATTGTGTCTGTCTTTATATCCCTAGCACAGAAAAAAAACTGTACTTGTTTGTTGGATAAATAAATTAATAGTTGAATGAAAATGGAAGCTTTTCCATTTCTGTCCACTGACCTGTCCTCTGGAAGCACTTATATTCTGAACTATTCAGTGAATATCCTTTTTGTGCAAATTGCCTACATACCAATGTAGATTCTAAATCCCTTAAGGGTAGGGAGAATTTATCTCTCATTTATGTATAATCTCAGCACCTGGCACCCAACAGTAGCCATTGTCAAATCTCAGTACAGGTAAAGGGCCAGAGTTGCTGTTAGAGTTGGGGATAGGTAAACTCAGGAACTGACTGACCAGCAGTGGTTTGCTTTGCTCCCCAGGGGGCTGTTGTGGTTCCGACTATAAACAGTACGTGTTTGGCGGCTGGGCCTGGGCCTGGTGGTGTATCTCCGACACTCAGAGGTAAGGGCCTGGGGTCTCCAGAATCTGTCATCCTGGTGGGCAAGAGAGAGGGAGGTTTCTAGTTTCTTCCCTTCACCCTACAGGCCAAACCAGAGTATCTGCCATTCCACTTTCTATATGGTTGGAGGTGGGGTTTGACATTAAGGAACAGGTAAAATTAGCTGCCCAAGGATGCAGGAGGCACAAGTTTGTGAGCACCTCCTTATTAGGTGTTATTTTTCTACTAGAGGTCACAGAAAATTCAGGGCCACCCCCAGGCAGAAGCTCACTTTCCACAATCAAGAAGACTTGTCAGTAGTGATGTACATGTCTGTAATCTCAGCACTTGGGAGACAGAGGCAGGAGGATCATGAGTTTGAGGTCAGCCTGGGCTACATAGTGAGACACTGTCTCAAAAAAAAAAAAAAGTTACTCAAAAAGTTTTAGCTGAGCCAGGTCCCAGTGGCTCATGCCTATAATCCTAGCTGCTCATGAGGCAGAGATCAGGAGGATCGAGGTTCGAAGCAAGCCCAGGCAAGTAAGTTGAGAGACCCTATCTTGAAAACACCTATCACAAAAAAGGATGGCTCAAGGTGTAGGCCCTGAGTTCAAACCCCAGTACCAAAAAAAAAAAAAAGTTTTAATTAGGACTGAGGGCATCGCTTAAATGATGGAATATGTGCCTAGTGAAGCACTGAGTTCAACCCCTATTACAAAAGAAAGTCTTAATTATATACCATTTGGAGGGGATGTACAGAGGGAAGAAAGGACAAAGAGCTCCTATATAAACCCTTGATTGTGCAGGACCTGGGACAATTTAGGCAGGGCTAAATGGTAGAGAATGGATGTTTAGTCAGAAGTGCTCTGTGACAGCAGTGAAAGACAAGGGGTAGTGATAGAAGGAATCGGTTCTAGGGCCAGTCAAGACAGGTCTAAACCTAATAAATCTATAAAAAGAATTACTAGAGAAAACAAAAAGAAGAAAGAATTACTAACAAAAGGGAGATCGCAGCTCCTCAGATGGCTCACATCTAGCTCTCCCTGCTGGTACCTCCAGAGCTCAAGGGCAGGACCAGATGTAGCCTTTCCTGCTGCCTTACTACCCACCTAGGAGATGAGGCGTGCCAGTTACCTTTCCATCATCATCCCCTTTCTGATTATAGGAAATGGGGGAGAGGATAGGTCCTTCCAGGTCAGGACCTGGGAAACCGAGCTCTGAAGATGTGGGCATGTTAGAAGGGGTTGGGCATCCCAAAGGGAAAGCAATGAAGATTCCGGCAGAAATCCCCTCCACCTCAGCCCCCACCAGTCAGCAGGAAGAAGCCTATGTCTGAACCAAGCTGCTAGTGCTTGAGGCTTCTGGAAGACTGAGGGCACTTCTAAGGTCAGGGGATGGGAAGCATGTCACAACTTCTTAACCATATCCATTTCCCTATAACCCCCTCCACTCTCTCATCTCTCCCCTCACTTTACCCTGCCTGACCTGAGGGATCCTGAGAGACTCTTCTGGTCCAAGGCCAAAAGTATCAGAGAGTAATCAATAGTGGTCACCACCTCCACTCCAAAGTCCTAGGCACGCTTGAGCATATTAGCTGGCCTGGCAGAAGTCAAGGGAGCACTCTCCAGAGATACTGCCAGCCCACATACATGCAGTCCCTGACTTCAAGCCAAGCCCAGACAGTTTGACTTGCCGAGAGACCTCTTCTGTGCAGACATCCATTGTTAGAGCAACACTCCTGTCTCCCCATGATAGGAGGGAAAGCCTCCCTGACAGCAGGTTGAAAGTGAGAGCTGAGGGTCCTGGTACCTCATCCTAGGAAGGAGATTGTTCTCAGGTTCAGAAACCCTTCCCCAACCCCACGCCCACTTGGGAGACATCTCTATAAGCTGGGGTCTTTATTTCCCTTGGCTGGTAAGAGACTCTGAGGTCAGAGTAGAGGCTTCTAACTCAGCCTCCATATTTACCTCCCTTTTGAGGGATTGTCCACAACTATCCTGTATGTCACCCACCTGCAGTGTTAGCCATTGTTTCTCCAGGTTTAGTGAAGTGCTTCTTGCTGCACTTTGCTGCAACATCCTATACTATCCTGAGGCCCTAATGTGGGCAGCTCTCTCTCCCTTACCTGAGCAATTCTCCACCTCTGGCATCTGAGCTGCAGCCTTCTTCCCTCCCTTCTTCTTTTCCTCCCTCTCTTCCTTCCTTTCTTTTTCCTGCTTCCCTCTCCTTGGTGGATTCCTGTTTGAACTGAGTCAAGAGTCCTCTCAAACACTAGAGATGTAGCTCAGTAGTAGAGCCCTTGCCTTCCATGTGCAAAAGTTCAATCCCCAGCACTGGAAAAAAAAAAGTCCTCTCAGGCCCAAGGGACTACTAGTTTTAGTGGCTCAAATGAAGGCAACCTTTGCATGTCTGCATAGCCAGAGACTACAGGCAGGCTGCCCCTCCTGGGTTGCGATGGGTGTTCCATGTAACCTACTACTCCTCTTCACCACCCCTCATCCATCTGCTTCTTCCCCTTGAGTCCCAGCCTCTATCTTCCCTTCCTTTTTCAGGGTTGATGAACCCTTCCACACTATCCACAGCCTGCCTGTGCCTGGACTACCAACCTTATACATGCACATGCATAGCTGGAGTAGGCCAGGTAACTTAGAGGCACCTTGTTTTCTTTGTATTATTTTCTCCACCTATGCCCAACTTTGGAAATTCCAAGTAAAACACTCCATTATCTTCCATTGGTCGCACTGTATTCTGGCAGGAGCATACTTTCTTGATCCCCCATCCCCACATCAGACATCTAAAGTTTTCTTTGGGCTTTTCTGACCCTAATTTGCCTTCTTAGTGATGTGGAACCTGGAGGGTTCATGCCCCAAGCAGGATTCAGTGTTTGCTGTGGCTCTTTAATTTCCACAATGGCCACCTCCTCTCTGTTTTTAGAAACACAGGTTCTCCTGTGTTAGGAGGGTGGAACTAAGACTAAGTTTTCCAGACTCTGGCAGGAATCTCCTGGGAAAGTGAAGTGGTGGGCAACCTGAATGCCCTGTACACAGGCCTCCTAACCTTAGGTCCTAGGCCCAGGGCATTAGCAGACATCTCCTCCAGCCCAGTAGCTCCTCATTGAAAGGGGATAGAAGCTAAAGAAGAGACCTGGAAGTCTCAGACCAGCAAGGGGATGCCTGTGCTCTTCTGTAGCTCTAGACTGAGCTGGCCGAGGCAGGGGAAGGGGAACAGGTTTTGAAGTGTTGAGAGCACCCCCACCCTACCCCCATGTGTCTGGCATCAGTGCTTATCTGGTAACCACTGTGTGTGTTTGCTGTGTCCCCTCCTACCCTTCCTGTCCCTACCTCTCCCTACCCCCTGGCTGCTCCTCAGACTGTCTCTGGAGGTTATGACCATCCTGTGTCGCTGTGAGAATATTGAGACGTCGGAGGGGGTTCCGCTATTCGTAACAGGGGTTGCACAGGTAATAACCCACCTGCTTCCTCCTCTGTGTCTAACCTTTTTTTCTTCCTGCCCTGCAGGGCCTGGCAGGCAGGAGCCAGATGGACTCCCTTCCTGAGGGTGTGCCTCCCTCCCTTCTGTTCCCATCTCTGCTGCTCTGAGCAGCAGGGTGGATCCCGTAGGTCCCCAAGACTCTTGCCTTTGCCCATGGCCTATAGGTAGAAAAAGAGCAAGAGATTCTGGAATTTCTTCTCAAGTTGGCCAGTGGGTGTAATTGGATCCCAAGACTCATCACTGCACAGACATAGCTGGTGAAATTTGTTCTTGGCTAGATTGTTAAGCAACTGCAAGTGCTTTCTCTGTAATGTATAGATTCCCATCTTCATTGCTTCATTTGCCAGCTCTTTCTATTGAGCACTTTCTTGGTTTCGGCACTGGGAATGCAGCAATGAACATCCAAAAGCCCCTGCTTCCTCAGAGCCTGTTACTGGTAGAACAGCCCAGAATGGAAGAGTCCTAAACAGCATTTTTCTCCTTCCTTGGCACTGAGTTGGCCTTCAGCCTTCTCAGGCAAAAGTCCAGCACCACCACTCCCTTCTTTACCCATCTTTGCCAGTTCTAGTCAGAAAGGATACCATCCCCATCTCATCAGCCTTTATAGTCATGGAAAGGTAGGTTCAGTGCAGAGGTCTGAAAAGAGGCTTGGAGCACCTTGTATGGAATAAGTAGGGTCCTGGCCTTTCTCTACTTCCTTTAAAAGCAGCCCCAAGCCCTCCAGACCCACTACTATACTTATGATATCTTCTAATGCCCAGGTGCCTTTTAAGCTGGTGAATGTGGACTCTTGAGGAGTCAGATTATCTAGGCACATCAACCCTTTCTGGGGTTAACACTGATTGGCCATGAGCCTCCATTCTCTGTATGACTCACCTAGGCCCAATACCAAAGCATAGGCTTCAAGTCATATTCTGTGGCCAGGTAGAGGGGCTAGACAGGACTCCCATGACAAGAGGCAAGTGCAGGATCACTTCTGTGTTGGCCCAGCAGTGGGCAGATCCCCAGCATACCCACCTACTAGGCATGGGATGCCTCATTGGGCATCCAAGGTGCTGAGTAGACCCAGGAAATAAGTAAGGGACCTTGGGGAACATTAAGATGGCATTCACAGATAGCCTCCATGGAGTACAGCCTGGAGTACTGCACCTGTTTGCTGTCCTAGGGGACACACACACACACACACACACACACACACACACACAGAGCTACACTTAGGTTCTCCTGTCCCCAGTCCACCACAGCCACTTCTTTCCTACTTTCTTTTCACAATTCAAGCCAGGCTGACCTGCACGGAAGATGTGTGTGCTCACTTACCCTACTTCCCCTGGAGCTGCTTGCACCTCCCCTTCCCTCCCACTACCTTCTTTTCACATACTGCCAGCCACACACTCCTGGAGATTCCTTCTCACCTGGACCTGTTCCAGCTGGAGCAGTGAGGTATTGGACTTTTCCCACACCCCAGGCCCTGGGCCCCCAGACCCATGCCCCTGTTTTGCATTTCTTGGCAGGATTTCCCTAGAGATTATGACGTTGCAGCCCCGCTGCGAGGACGTAGAGACGGCCGAGGGGGTAGCTTTAACTGTGACGGGTGTCGCCCAGGTATAGTAACTCAGCAGCCCCACGCATGTCCATTGAGGTGTCTCATCCCCATGCTGGGGTTTGGGGGGAGGAGGAGAGGACAGCAGCCACGGGCAGTCTCTCTCCAGTGCCCCTTCCATTCCCCCAAAGAGAGGGTCATCACCAGTGGAACATGCTCGCTTGGCCCCCTTGGCCACCCAACAGGACTAACAGATACTCCTTCTCTCCCTCAGCAGCCCTCGCAGGACAGAACCAGTGCTAAGGTCTCTTGTCTCACTAACCCACCCCCATTTTTTGCAGGTATTGGACATGCCAGGCCCCAGAGTCCAGACTTCCCCTGTTCCCTGGGCAGCGGGTAAAAGGGTAGCCCAGAGAGAAAGGGCCAGTGAGGCAGAGGAGCTCTGGGCTCTGGGAGTCAGAAGCTGTGGTTTATTCCCAGCTGGGAGTTTGTGAGGGGTACCCTACCCTAATCCACTCTCAGTTCACAGGACAGTGAGTTTCAATGTGTTAACAGGCTTCTAGTGAGGGATCTGGCCAAATAACTCGAGAAGCAAGGGCACCATCAGTTGTACCCCTGGGACCTGTTTCCTGCCCTGTCTAGGCTCTTTCTAAGTCTACCTGTCTGTCTGTGTTCCTATTGCTCATTCTCCTTTTCATACTCTCTCCTCTCAGCCTGTGGGCTTCCCACATGTGGGAAGGCTGCAAAGGAAGAGTTGGCTAGTAAGGGAAAAGAGGGCTCGAGGGGTAGGGAGACAAGCCCCAAACGCCTGGGTTCACTCCCAGATCAGGACCTGGGGTTGCCAGTGAAGACAAGTTCTCAGTGTAAGAATTCCTTGTGCTGCTATCTCCCTACTAGGAGCCTCCAGTCCCTTTTGCAGCTCCAGGGCCTTCAGGTCTGACAAAGGAGGGGAGGGGCACAGGTTTGGGGCCTCCATCTTCCTCCCTCCAGTCTGGCTCATGCACCTCTGTGACCCTGGCAGGTGAAGATAATGACGGAGAAGGAGCTCCTGGCTGTGGCCTGTGAGCAGTTCCTGGGCAAGAATGTGCAAGACATCAAGAATGTCGTCCTACAGACCCTAGAGGGGCATCTGCGCTCCATCCTTGGTGAGGCCCTGCCCAGTCTCTCAAAACCGGGAACAAGGACAAGTTCAGGGCTAGGCAGGGGGACTGCCCCACTGACGTTTAAGTTGAAGTGTTTTCCAGGTATTTAATTTCAAAACTTCAGGTGGGTTAAGTGTATAGCTCAGTAGTAGAGCATATGCTTAGCATGCAAGAGGCTCTGGGTTCAAGCCCCAGAACAACAACAAAACCAATCTCCAGGTAACTTGAGTAAAGGAGAGAATGTGAGGGTAGGGGTGGGGATGGGAGCAGTCTGCTCAGTCTGAACTCTGCAGAAGGAGGCTCAGTGTTAAACACTGATGAGAAGGAATCTCAGGAAAACCCAGCTCAGAATCCTTGACCCCTGTTTGCATTTGAATGCTTCCTCTCTTTCCCAGCTTACTGGGTCCCTAGGGAGCTGATCCATGATCCCTCTGCCCCCAGGGACCCTGACTGTGGAGCAGATTTATCAGGACCGAGACCAGTTTGCCAAGCTGGTGCGGGAAGTGGCAGCCCCTGATGTTGGCCGCATGGGCATCGAGATCCTCAGCTTTACCATCAAGGTGAGCTGTGATAGGAAGGCTGTACCCGCAGCATTCATCTAGAAGATGGGTACAAGGTGAAAAGGCACTTTTGTGCCCATAGCTGCTCCCTAGGATTACTTCTCCCCCTTCCCAGGATGTGTATGACAAAGTGGACTATCTAAGCTCCCTGGGCAAGACACAGACTGCAGTAGTCCAGAGAGATGCTGACATTGGTGTGGCCGAGGCTGAGCGGGACGCAGGCATCCGGGTATGTGAAGATTTCCTTTCTAGCCCTCAGGACAGGGAGCTTAAGGGTTATGGGGCTGTGGTCCCTCAGGTGATGCTCAGGACCTCTCTCCTGTTCCCAGGAAGCTGAGTGCAAGAAGGAGATGTTGGATGTGAAGTTCATGGCAGACACAAAGATTGCTGACTCCAAGCGAGCCTTTGAACTGCAAAAGTCAGCCTTCAGTGAGGAGGTCAACGTGAAGGTGAGAAGCCAGGACACTCTGGTGTGGGGCCCAGAGCTCAGGACTCAGCAGCCTCTAACATGCTGACTCTCCTATCTCAGACTGCCGAGGCCCAGTTGGCCTATGAACTTCAGGGTGCCCGAGAGCAGCAGAAGATCCGGCAGGAAGAGATTGAGATTGAGGTCGTGCAGCGTAAGAAGCAGATAGCTGTAGAGGCGCAGGAAATCCTGCGCACTGACAAGGAACTCATTGCCACAGTGCGCCGCCCTGCTGAGGCCGAGGCCCACCGCATTCAGCAGATTGCTGAGGGAGAAAAGTAAGAGATTCATAGGGGTGCCAGGCCAGGGTTAGTCAAAGACCTGGGGTTAGTCATGCTCCTCTGCCATCAGTGTGCTCTGTCCACTCTCCTGATCACTGCTTGGAAGCTGCTTTTCCGTTGTCTGCAACTTTAAAGCAGATTAAGTCCATCTCTCCCACAGGCCCATTGTCAGGAAAACTAAGTAAGATAAAGGAGGCTACAGCGCCTGAGATAGTATTGGCACAGGGGCCTCCTGGTTAAGTTCTGCAACTGGGAGCTGTTGTCCTCTCCCTGGCCAGGGCCAAAGGCCAGGGCACTGCCCTTCAAGTGTCTCCAACCTCTAATGGCTGATAGCCACCAAAAGAGAGGGCTGGAGGGTTTGTCAGCTTCCAGGCAAGACTTGAGAGGACTCTGCACCTACAACTGATCTGTCTGGCCTGGGGTCCTCCAGGGTGAAGCAAGTCCTCTTGGCACAAGCAGAGGCTGAGAAGATCCGCAAAATCGGGGAGGCAGAGGCAGCAGTAATTGAGGCGATGGGCAAGGCAGAGGCTGAACGGATGAAGCTCAAGGCTGAGGCCTACCAGAAATATGGGGATGCAGCCAAAATGGCCTTGGTGCTGGAGGCCCTACCCCAGGTAAGGCTACCACCCAAGTTCAAGTCTCCTTTGGCAAGTGCCAGAACTTCTCTAGGCCTAGTTATTAACAGCCACAGGTCAGAAAGCTTAAGTGAAGAGCATACTCAGCAGGGACCCTCCAACAGACCCAAGCCATCTCTGGGGCCCATGGACCTTAATTTGCACACCTTTCAAATTAAGGCCACCCAGACTGCTCTGGGTTTGAATGACTTGGAGAAGGAAGGGAGAGGTGCTGTACAGGATAAGTGGATGGAGTCAGGATGCTAACCACACTCTCCTCCCATTCCACCTCCTAGATTGCTGCCAAAATCGCTGCCCCCCTGACCAAAGTTGATGAGATTGTGGTCCTCAGTGGGGACAACAGTAAGGTGACATCAGAAGTGAACCGGCTGCTGGCAGAGCTGCCTGCCTCTGTGCACGCCCTCACTGGTGTGGACCTCTCAAAGGTGTGTATCTTCCTGGATGTGGTGGGAGTGCTTGGACAGCCCACTAGAATGGCTCAGACAGATGGGTTCAGGGCCCCACAGCCAATGCCTCATTGCATCTCCCATCTTTACAGATACCCCTGATCAAGAATGCCACCGGTGCACAGGTGTGAGGCTCTTGTAGACCCACACCCTTCCGCAGCTGCCCACCCCTCCTCCAGCACCCGTTTTAATACCACAGGAACACCACAGGGACAACAGGAACGTTACTGACTCTGGTGCCTTATTTTGTAGGGACCAGAAGTGCTGCGTGTTCAAGCCATCTCTGACTGTCTTCCCTTTCTTGTCTGTCTACACTTCCTCTTCTCTACTCCATGCCCTCACTTTCACTGCCACATTCATCTAATTTGTCTTTTCTACTCTCATCTCCCTGTGTGTCTCTTCTTCTAATTGTCTTTTTCTCTCCCCCTTTCCTGCCACCCCCTGCATACATCATGTAGTTAAAGTTGAAGATACTGTTTATTGTAATCACTGTCTGTCTCTGCGGGGTGGCCCTGCTGCTCCTCAGAATCCTGGTGCCTTGAAGTTCTTCATATATCTATCCTCCCTGTGGCCCTAGCCAGAGCCCAGCATGGGTGCAGGGGTTCTGGGTAGAACAGCCACTCTCCCCTCTCCTCGTCTGGCTTCCCAGCCCTAAGCCCTGCTCCCAGGAAGCCCACAGCCCACCCACTCCTGCCCTTCCAGGCCAGAGTATCCATGGCCTGCAGGGCCTAGGGCCATTGCCCATCACTTCATCCCTCCCCAGGCCCAGGCCTCCTCTCACATCTCTTTCTCTTCCCCACTCCAGGGGCACAGGGGCAAGGCCTCCTGTCTATAGCAGCTCCCTCAGTTTACTACTGCCTTAGGAGGCCCTGCTTGTGCTCAGGGAAGTCCCCCTCATTGGCATGTCCCTGCTAGGTGGGGTGGATCTTGGTCCCAACTCTGCTAAGCCTTTCTGGGGTCGAGGTCTAGCCCTGTTGGGGACAGGAAAATGTATAAACCCTCTTCCTGCTAGTGCTGTGCTGTCCTGGGTATGGGGCTCTTCCAGTGAGCAAGACTGTGCCAACCCTGTACAGAATCAATTGCTGTGTGACTGGCCAAACCCTATTCCCCTTATGCCATCTTTCTTCCTGGCCAGAGTGATGGGGTTCCAGCCATGGGAAGCAGTTCAGTTCTCTCTCCTTGTGCCAAAGGAGGCAGAAGAGCCCGGGGCCCAAGCATCCTAACACAGGTGCTGTGGGTATCCCATGGTCCTAGTCCCCACTCCTGGCCCTGCCCCAGCCTGTGTAGCTGTTCTGCATGTGGATGCTGCATGTCTGGTCTGGGGCTTGGATGTTGCACTGCCCCACTGCCTGTCTCCTCTGGTAAAATAAAGATCTCTTATGCCCACCCCTTGTGTTGTATATTCTATAAGGGGAAAGACTAGAAACAAAGAACCTGGTAGGCATACACTACTACTACCTATATACCCCTTCAGTATCAAGGGGCTCCTGCTCTTCCCCACCCTAGCCACTTGGGGGCACCAGCACACTGACCTTGCCCAAGACTGGGGCAAGACAAGAATTAGCCTTGGCACTGAGGCCAGACCTAAAACTTGAAGGCTGGAGGTTGCTATACTTTGTGCCAGTCCTGAACCCTACTCAGTAATGGTGCTTGATTGTCATCAACTCATGCATTGAATACTGAAGTCAAGATGCTTTTGGATTTCAGTTCTGTTTGTCTTGCGTAAGTAACTTCCTCTTCTGGGCTTCAATATTCTTGTAATTTTTTTTTTTTTTTTTTTTTTTTTTGGTGGTACTGGGGTTCAAACTCAGAGCCTACACCTGGAGCCACTCTACCACCCCTTTTTTGTGATGGGTTTTTTCAAGATAGGGTACCTGGCTCCCAGCCCCTATTTTACAAATTTATCAAATGCTTACTATGTGTCAGGTGTTAGACGCTAAGGAAACTACAGTGGACAAGACAGGTGACTAAACCAGGCACCAGTGGCTCATGCCTGTAATCCTAGCTACTCATGAGGCAGAGATCAGAAGAATCTCAGTTCAAAACTAGCCTCGGGCAAATAGTTGGAGAGATCCTATCTTGAAGAAAACCATCACTAAGCAGGGCTGGAGGAGTGGTTCAAGGTATAGACCCTGAGTTCAAGCCCCAGTACCAAAAAACAAAAATATATGGTATATTAGACAAGTTCGGAAGGGTGCTGTGATTTTAGGTGTCCTAAGACAGCCTCACTGAGAAGGTAGCAAGGGTGAAGACAAAGGAATGAGCCATGCAGACATCTGAATGAGGACCATTCCATTCATAGTGTGTAGCATGATCAAAGAATAGCAACGTCAGAATAGCAGAAGAGCCTGGCACTGGTGGCTCACACCTGTAATCCTAGCTACTCAGGAGGCAGAGATCATGAGGATCATGGTTCATATCCAGCCTGGGCAAATAGTTTGTAAGACCCTATCTCGAAAATAACCTAACACATAAAGGGCTGGTGAGTGGCTCAAGGTGTAGGACCTGAGTTCAAGCCCCAATACTGCAAAAAAAAAAAAAGTGATGTCATCTCACCCATCTAAAAGTATCATTTTAAGCTGGGCACTGGTGGCTCATGCCTGTAATCCTAACTGCTTAGGAGGCTGAGATTGGGAGGATCACCATTCAAGGGCAGCCTGGGCAAATAGTTTTCAAGACCCACATCTCCAAAATAACCAGTAAAATGCACTGGCAGTGTGGTTCTCAAATAATAGAGCTAAGATATGAGTTCAAACCCTGAGTT